>NC_134358.1:480424898-480769898 GCF_048569485.1 Anomaloglossus baeobatrachus
AGGATGCAGTACCTAGTAGTGCCCTGGAGGTTTCAGGTGTGCTACATATAGTGTAGCTGATTTGTAATTGTTGAGTCTAAGGCCGGCGTCACACGCTACGATATATCAGGAGATATGTCGTCGGGATCACGGATTCCGTGGCACACATCCGGCATCGTTAGAGATATCGTAGCGTGCGACAGCTACGAACGACTGTGAACGAGCAAAATACTCACCTTATCGTTGCTCGTTGACACATCGTTCATTTTCATAAAGTCATTCCTTCTGCGCCAGTTGTTCGTCGTTCCCGTGGCAGCACACATCGCTCAGTGTGACACCCGGGAATGACGAACACAGCTTACCTGCGTCCCGCCAGCAATGTGGAAGGAAGGAGGTGGGCGGGATGTTTGTCCCGCTCATCTCCGCCCCTCCGCTTCTAATGGGCGGCCGCTGTGTGACGTGGCTGGTTGTGATGGCAGCTTGGATGTTAGGCCCTCCGCAAGTAGGGCTGAGCCCCAAGGGGGCATGATGGAGTGCTGCTTGGAAAGAATGGAGACCACACAATGGGAATACAGTGCAACTTTTGTTTACTCACAGCGATGGTAGTGCTGGACGGCTGGTTCAGACCTCTGGTCCCTGTAGTCCCAGTGCCGGTGTGGTAACCTGGTGGCTTCTTTCCCCTGCACCTCTCAGTAGTTTTGTGGAACCCCATGGCTTGGAGCATCTGGGGGCTCCCCTCCTGTTTGTCATCAGGCTCTGGTCCGTACGGCGGGCAGTGTGAACCCTGTAGGGTCGGTGTTCTGTTCCGGTCCCTGGCTCTATCGTTACTGCTGGTGTCCCCGGACTCTTGGGTCAGTGAAGTCCTGGATGGTCCCCAAACTGTGCAGGTATTTATCAGGCAACTTGAAGCATTCACCTAACCTAGGGACCTGTGCCCCATTGGTGCTTTGGTTCCAGGGGTACCTCGTTGTACCTTCCCTGGCAACCACTCTCCTGTACCAGTCAGGTCACCGCTACACGACCCCGTCTCGAGACATATCCGTCTCCTACTACTGTCACTACTGACTGAACTACTGGCTCTCTCCTCTTCCCTGGTTGTCATCTAGTGGACTGGATTTGCCCCACCCCTAGGTGGCAATCTATTGGGTCCCCAGCTAGTCAGTCACCAATGATTGTTATGTGTGTTGTTGGTACCGGCACTGAGCTTCCAGGTCCCTGGGTGTAGTCCCTGCATCTTTGTCAGGATGCAGTACCTAGTAGTGCCCTGAAGGGTTTAGGGGCGCTACATATAGTGTAGTTGTTTTGTAATTGTTGAGTCTAAGGCCGGCGTCACACGCTACGATATATCGGGCGATATGTCGTCTGGGTCACGGATTTCGTGGCACACATCCGGCATCGTTAGAGACATTGTAGCGTGTGACAGCTACGAACGACTGTGAACAAGCAAAAATACTCACCTTCTCGTTGTTCGTTGACACGTCGTTCATTTTCATAAAGTCGTTCCTCCTTCTGCGCGCCGGTTGTTCTTCATTCCCGTGGCAGCACACATCGCTACGTGTGACACCCGAGGAACGACGAACACAGCTTACCTGCTTCCCACCGGCAATGCAGAAGGAAGGAGGTGGGCGGGATGTTACGTCCCGCCCATCTCCGCCCCTCCGCTCCTCCGCTTCTATTGGGCGGCGGCTGTGTGACGTCGCTGTGACGCCGAACGTCCCTCCCCCTTCAGGAAGAGCATGTTCGCCGCCCACAGCGAGGTCATTCAGGAGGTAAGTACATATGACGGGGATAAACGACTTTGTGCGCCACGGGCAACAAATTGCCCGTGACACACAAACGACGGGAGCTGGTGCGATCGCATGGTATATCGTCCCGTGTAATGCCGGCCTTATCCTACATTCAGTCTTCATTTTTCAAACATGCAAATAGGGGTCATGGAGAAAGCATGTCAACTACATATTCAGACTTACCAGATATCTCCTGTTTGTAATGGTGTATAAACTGTGAAGTTGGTCACATTCTCTTCTTTTTAACAAATGTGTTGGTCAGGACTTGGTTTGTTGCCACTTACTAACATATAGGTATGACTACCCAGATCTGATGTCCACACAATAGCTGCTGGTGAAGGATAATGTGACTAGACCTGTCCCTTAGGGCGGCGTCACACGCTACGATATATCGGGTGATATGTCGTCGTTGTCACAGATTCTGTGATGTACATCCGGCATCCTTAGAGATATCGTAGCATGTGACAGCTACAAACGACTGTGAACGAGCAAAAATACTCACCTTATCGCTGCTCGTTGACACGTCATTCATTTTCATAAAGTCGTTCCTCCTTCTGCGCGCCGGTTGTTCGTCATTCCCGAGGCAGCACACATCTCTCCGTGTGAGACCCCGGGAACAACGAACACAGCTTACCTACGTCCCGCCGGCAATGTGGAAGGAAGGAGGTGGGCGGGATGTTTGTCCCGCTCATATCTGCCCCTCCGCTTCTATTGGGCGGCCACTGTGTGGCTTCGCTGTGTTGCCGAACGTCCCTCCTCCTTCAGGAAGAGGATGTTCATCACCCACAGCGAGGTCGTTCGGGAGGTAAGTATGTGTGACAGGGGGTTACCGACTTTGTGTGCCACGGGCAACAAATTGCCCGTGACGTACAAACGACAGGGGCAGGTGCGATCGCTCATGCGATTGCACGATATATCGTCCTGTGTAACGCCGCCCTTAGCCTCCCCCATAATTGAAAAACAGCTTTCCTATATGGGTTGTTTTGTTTGTTTTTTTAATTTGAGGAGGCTGATGGACAGGTTCGGTCACACACTGCTCCATCGGCAACCATTGTGTGGACAGATGAGCTTGTGCAAACTATGAGGAAAGCTTTACGAACTAGCAGGAGATCCTGTAATATTTCTATATTAGTAAGTGCCACAAAATCATGACCACTACATATTTGTTACAATAAACATAAAGTAGCTAAACCCTATGTTTAAACTGTATAACCCAAATAATGATTGAGCCACCGTCGCAAAGAAAGAAGGCTGCGATCATTATTTGCTCTTTTTTTTCTTTTACAATCCTGGATCCATCTATAAAAATGTGTTGACATAAATTAATTGATAATTTTATAATACTTCAATAAAATAGACCAATATTTACATATTGGTGCACACCGCAGAATCATACTCATATTGGAATCTGTGGAAAAAGACCTTAGATTAGGATCGTTATTTATGTTCTTGAAAATCGGCATCATAAAATCCTCTGTCCTGGTACAATTAGTTCTACTCAGTTCCCATCTGCCATTAGAAGAGGAAGAAGTTGTTTCCTCCGCTTATAACAGTAGCCCCATATACAAGCCCAATGTCTTCTCTAAAGCACCCTGGATGATTGCAGCCACCAACTCATTATCATGTCTCCCAATCCAGCCCAAAGTTGCACACTCATACCATTGCCTTCAAGACATTATATGGAAAATTAATTATATAAAAGCATACTTCTTTTCACAGGTCTGATCTGATGTTGACCATACATGTCGTTGCCTTCTGTACAGTAAATTACAAGATATGATGTCCTTATCCACAGTCATAAGTTAGTACAGGCAGCAGCAGACCAGAGAACATGGCAGTTTCCTCATTCCTTCTAGCTGCACTACTAATAAAGAATATGGTTCCCCTCCACTGTTGTCCTGGTATCTGACAAGAGGCAGGAGGAGAAGTGGCTTTTACCGCCCACATGTGAAAAGTCCACCTTTCTGCAGTAGAGATAAGTGTATGTGTGTACATATATTTGTCATTCTATCTATCTATCGTCACGCTCAGACTGGCAAATGTCTG
This sequence comes from Anomaloglossus baeobatrachus, assembly GCF_048569485.1. Classification (NCBI taxonomy): domain Eukaryota; kingdom Metazoa; phylum Chordata; class Amphibia; order Anura; family Aromobatidae; genus Anomaloglossus; species Anomaloglossus baeobatrachus. The sequence continues at coordinate 480,428,711 of NC_134358.1, forward strand.
GGACACGGCTAGACAAATGTGCACAGACCAATGACTTCGCGGTTCGCGGTAAAACACAGAAATCAACTGAGATGGTAAGGGGAACGAAAACCCTGACAATAGGGAAGGTGAGTTGGGACAACTCCTGACACTAACCGGTGTCAATCCATTAACATTCCTAAAAGAGTCCTACCCCTCTTTGAAGTCAACTACCTTGTCCCTAACCATCCCTCCATACATCCTGTATAGTGCCGAGGCCGTTGAGTGCACTAGACGTCACCGCACCGCTATAGTAGTATAACACAGGGGAAGGAGGACAGACAGGGAGACATAGCAAAAGGATATACACCAACTTCCAGAGTTGCAGCCAAGCACCAGGGCTGCAAACAACATGGCTTCCACCAACAGAACTACAATAGCAAGGCTTCTGCATCAGCAGCACTCCAGTGGCTACCAGAGACTTAATTTCTGCAGTGTGGCTAAATAAGAATGAAGATTCTATTACCGGCCTCATATGATGGAACATGTGACTATTTAAAACAGATGGGAGAGGTCACAAACCAGCTGCACCTTAGGAGAAATAAGCAGAAGCTGCTAGCTAAGAAAAATACATTAACCCTTGCTTCACCAAGAGAAAGCAAACACTTTTAAAATCACAGTGTTTCACAGGGAAATGTGAGATTCAGATCCCAGAGCTGTCACAAGTCTCCTAATGACGGGAGACACTTGTGACATCTATCCAGTGATCTATAGTATGTATGTTTAATAAATGTGTATGCGTTCAGTGGTGTCTTTTAAGAAGTTGGTCATGCAGTTCAAATAATAATGCACTCTACTGATTTACATGGGCAGTTTAAAGGGAAACATAAGCACCTGCTAATAAAATTTTATTACAGCAAAATTGTATATCTCATGATTATTTTTAGAAACTACACTTTTAATATTCTGAAGAATGGCAAAGATTGAGTCCCAACCTTATCTGATATTTGTAAATGCTTTTGAAAATAGAAATTCATTGCTGAATGACTCTTTTTATATCATTAATTTTCTGAAATGTTGCCTTGGTTGCAGCTACTTAAAGATGTACCATTTCAGAATTGTATCGCATATCCAAAGAAGAAGTTGGAATGGAGTGCTAGGGAGATAGGTCACCTCCTAACACTCACCTGAGCCTGATCCCTGCACTCCCTAACATCTCTAACGGGTCCTTCCCCAGTGTGCCATCACGTGCCTAGGCCCTCACTGGCCCTGAACTCACCCTGACTAGTGAAGGCCAGTACACATGCAATAAGATAACAGGAGGAAGGAAAGATGAACATGTGAGGAAAGACACAACAAATAACACTCCACAGATTCTCCAGCAGGAACTTCTCAGCTGCAACAGAAGCGACACCTCATCTTCTCAAGAGAATGGCTCCTTCAAGTAGACAGCATAAATATGAACTATAGCCAGCATAGGAAGGAGTGAGGAATGGATATTTGTAGCAGAAGTGGCTACAGTTGAGGGTACAACTACTTGTTAGATTACTTCAGGATAGAAATAGACCTTAACTCCTTCAGTACCAGATTGAATTAAATACGCTCCAACTCATGGTAAACTTCGAGCAGGCACTGAAGCGGATCTGTGATCAACAACACATTGTGACCTTGTGATTCCAGATTCCTCTGAGCTCATATCAGGCCATGATACACTCTTGACAGTGGTTCTCTCTATTCACTTGTATGGATGTTCCAAAAATATCGAACAAGCATCCTTGATAATTTTCAAAACTCTGATTAAAATTAATGAATAGAGCTGCTCATGTGCAATTGTCTCTCCATTTACACCAGGGCTCAATTCTGCAGATAGATTTGGGACCTGCTTCCATCAGCCAGTTATCGAATATCCTCTTGTATTTTAGATAATTTATCTGCCTTGTTGACAAAAAGCTTGACATCTCACGAAGGAGAATAGCTTATTGGTCTAAAAAGTGACACTGCTCAAAAAAAAAAACAAGTTTGCGTTTGGCGCTAATTTTTGCCACAAAGTAAGCCAACTAACACCTGGTGTAAATTTGCCAAATAGTCTAAAGATGAACCAGATTAATCCAACAGCATGGTCCAATTGGTAAATGTGACACATTTTAGAACGGTCAAGTCTAAGGCTAGGAACGCACTTTGCGTTTCCACCTGCGTTTTAGGTGCTTTTTGACTGCGTTTCGAGAAGCACCTTTTTAATGCCAAAATGCATGCGTTTTGGTTTCCCAGCCAAGTCAATGTAAAATGTTGATTTTATGACCGCACTTAGGCTATGTGCCCACGGGCGCTCGTACCTGCGGATGTATCCGCAGGTACGAGCGCATGTTTACCGCAGCTGCCCACCGGCGTCCGCAGCTATTTTTAGCTGCTAGATTACAGCGGAATAGCTGTGGGAAACATGTGGAGATTCATGCGGCTTTCCTGCGGACATCCCGGCCTCTTATCTCCATAGCGGAGGGCCGGGACATCCGCAGGTAATTCCGCATGAATAATTGACATGCAATTAAACATGCGGATGCCTACATCTGCAGCATGGTCGGCAGCTGCACTTTCCGCAGCGTGGACACAGCACTCCCCATGTCCCATAGGATAACATGGGGAGTGACTGTACATGCTAAAACCTGCGGATTTATCTGGAAAATCCAGAAAAATCCGCAGGTTTTCCGCGGCAAAATCCGCAGAAACAAGGTCCCGTGGGCACATAGCCTTAGCGTTTCAAAACGCAGATTTAAATTTGCATATTTTGTGGCAAAAACCATGCGTTCAAAGAAGGAGCATGTAGTTGTTTTTGCCATTTTCGGTCAGTTTCCATAACATGGAAGTCAATGTAAAACGTATGTCTCGTGGCAAAGTTGAAAGATATGTTTCGGATGCTTTTCCTATGCATCGCAGGTGCATTTCTTATTTTCAAAATGCAGCTCAATTAAGCATGGAAGTGACCTCACCAGCTACACATTTGTCGTCACATCCTCTCATATAAAAAAATAATCGCATTTGCAAGAAAATTCCTACCATCTCCTCTTGCTAGATCTTTTGTCATTCAGAGTGATATTAACCTCATAAATAATGGCATGGTATAAAAGACTAAAATTGGATGTATCGAAATTGATAAGTCTGGTAAGTTATGAATCTTTTTTTTTTTTTTTAATATTTTTAAAAAAATAATTTTTCTAATTATTTAATATTTAAAATTTAAATTTATAATTTAATAATAAAGATTTCCTTTAAAATTTTATCTAAAACAATTCTAAATGATAATTATTTGATATTTGCTTAGCGAATATTTATCTTACAAATATTCAACAAAGATATGTTAACAAAAAAACTAACTTTACACAGGTGGAATCAATGCCCTGCTTATGGGACCCGACTGCCCAAGACTACATGTTAAAACTTAAACGTGCTGATTGCTGATAATAATTTGCAAAGAGCTCAATCCACAGTGGCATGAGGCCGATCAATCACTACAAATAAAGATTGGTAATTTTTTTAAATTATAATTTTTAATTTTTTAAAAATTTTATTTTTTTTATAAATTTTAAAAATAAGCTATATTTAAATTTTTTATTTTTTTTCCAAAATATTTAGAGAATGATGTTAGAAAAAGATGGCGATCAGTGCGGGATCGTTTTAACAAAATTCGTTATGAGTCTTTCAAAAGTAGTTCCTCACCGGTGAAGCCAAATTTTATTTATTATAATGAGTTGAAATTTCTTTGCACCGGGCGTGTTTTACGTGCGTAAGTTTTTTAAACATTTTTTTAAATTAAATTTAACAATTGTTTAAAAACTAAATATTTTAAATTTTAATTTAACGAAATATTTGTTCATTGACCTTTTTTCCAGAACATGAGGAAACATAAATTCGAGTGAGATACAGAACCATCAAGAGCAAGATATCAAGAGCAAGAGCAAGGGCATGTGTCAGTAATGAAACAACACCTGACTTAATCGCAATCAAGGAAACAAATATTGAGTGAGAGGAAGATAATGTCCCTATGGACAGTAGAACATGCGTCTACCTCAGAAACGCAAAGCCAAAAATGTAAAAAACAAAAAAACAAAAAAAACAACAAAAATCAAAGATATTTCACAGGATCATTTAACGAACCAAACATTAGAAATATTAAAAGCAACTACAGAAGATGACTCATTTGATCACTTTACTATGAGCATATCCAGCAGAATTCGCAGTTTAGACAATAAAAAAAAAAATCGGCTTGTATGACTGCAATACGTGGTCTTGTGGAATTGTTTGAAAATGAGGAGACCATTCCCACCGGTGTTGAATTAATTCAGCAAATTGGAAAAGCATTTGCTGAAAAAAATATCGAAAAATCACAACCTACAACTCAAAGCAGTAGTTATGGTCAATATAGTCAAGGAAATCAGCAAACTAATTTACGAACAAATTATGTTCAACAATCAGTAGTACATCCTTATCCGAATTTTGGTAAAACAGATTATGTTCTAAATCATTCCCAAAGTTTACCAAATCAACATACAAATCGTATGTTACCTAATGAAACAATGCCAGGTTATTTTACTAATGAGTTGTTTTCTCAGCCCTAATATTGAATGGTTTTTCTCACAAATAATATAATTTTGTGTTTATACATTGTTTTTGTGAAAATGAAATACAATGATTCTGGTGAATAATAAGAATCAACTAGTCAAATATAGACCAAAAAAAGACAAATTTATGTTATGTATATTTTTCTTTAATGAAGGAAATCTGTAATCAATAAACATAAAATTTTGCAAAATTCGAAAGATTTGTTAATGTGTTTTAATATCACACAGCATTAGTCAACATTTGTAAGAATCCATAAAGCCAAAATAAGTTTGGACAGATATTATGCATGTTTTTATTTCAAATTTAAATATAATTGTTTTCTAATTGTAAGTATAATTATTTTTCATTCAAATTTTTCCTTAAATTTATGATTCATTATTAGAATTAAAATAATTTTTAAAGTCCTCTCTCACTTCTGTCCCTGATGCATTAGGTCTCCCAGTGACAGAAATCACTGGTAAAAAATTATTTGGATGCTGACCATCAAGAATGTCTCCTCTGTATTTGCGTAAAAAGTTGTGTAATACACAGCATGCCTTGATCACTTTGTCTACGGTAGTAATTTTTATTTTCATTGTTGTGTTCATGACTCTCCATTGACTGGACATTATGCCAAAAGTGCATTCAACAAATCTTCTGGCACGACTTAGCCAATAATTGAAGATTCTGCGACTATCATCTAACCCTCTCATGGGATATGGCCGCGAAGATTTGTTTGTAGAGGGAAAGCCTCATCAGCTACGAAAACATATGGTGTTGGCTCATTGTTTCCAGACAAAGGTTTTGGCTGTGGTATTGTGTTATTATTTTGTATTATGTTTCTCTAGAAATATGTGTTTTGTAATATTCTAGAATCCCCGGTGCTACCCAAACTACCTACATCAATGGCTATGAACTTGTAGTTTGAGTCAGCTACTGCCATTAAAACAATAGAATGTGTTTGCCATCTATAGTACCCAAGCAGTTAGGAAAATTTGCATTTCATTCAAAATTTTGAGAAACTTTTAACCAAAAATTAAGATCAGTTATTGGCATTTCAATAGGATATAATATAATCCAAATTGCGTCACATGTTTCTATTATAATTTCGGATATTGTGGTGCGGCCAAGTCGAAACTGCAAGTGTAGTGAGACATATGTTTCCCCTGTAGCAAGAAATCTGAGTAAGAAATATTAATTAATTTAATTAATTTTTGAAAAATAAAATCAAAAACATAAATTAATGTATAATATTGTAACTTTTTTTCACAAAAAAATGTACATTCCATTAAACATTTAAATTTTTAGCTAAACATATAATAATAACAAAATTCCAAAAATAGTTAAGTCAACTTTTCTTTAAAAATATATAAATTTATCACCTTAACGTCACTAATAAACGGTCCTCCGCATTTATTGCCTCACGTATGAATGTATCTTCATGGGTAATTTTTGAACGCACTAGTGAAAGTAAATGATCAAATGCAGGCATTGTTGGGCTACAAAAAACAACAAATTTGTCAGGGTATCTGAAATGCAATATTAGGTTTGAAAAATAATTTTAGTTTAAGAATTATTTAAATTTTACTATTTATGTAACACATATTTGTTAATACACTTTTGTTATTAACAATAAAACCATAACATACATTAATCAAACAAACGGTTCATTTTTTTATAATTTAAAAAAAAAACAAAAAAAAAAAAACTTACTTGTGTAAATCCGTATATAAATTTAAGAAGTGCCTTTTTTTCGACCTCTCCATTAAAAGGGGATGCACCCACATTCCTGGGATAGTTAAGGTCTCCTTGTTTTTTAGGAATATAAAATTTTAAAACACAAATTTAATATCTATATATGTCCAAACCAACAACAATTATTTTAAAAAATTAAAAAAAAATGTAATTTGTAAAAAATAACCTGAATCCTTCGCCGACGATGTAACATCATTAATATAAGCAATAAATGATGCCTTTGAGTGCACCTTAAACAAAGTGTCCTTCTCATAATAGGCATCTTTTGCAAAATTTGTAAGACTATGCTGAGGCGACAAAAACATTCAGGTCGGAAATGATATCAGTAGATCTATATGTATCCTTTTTTTTTAAGTTAATTAGGTAACATAAGAAAAAAAAACAACTTTATTTGTCAAAGTGAACGACGCACAAACGCACGTTTTTGAACGCAATTGAAATGCAAGTACAAATATAACTAAACTTACATGAAATGCATCGCAAACGCAAACAAAAAGCATCCATTTGCGATGCAGTTTATGGCAAAAACCAAAAAAGGCAAAAGGCAACTTGGGCATCAATTAGCGTTTTTAGCTGCGTTTTAGACGACGCAAAGTGCGTTCCTAGCCTTAAGGTTCATTTACCATACATGTTTGCAATACTTAACGATCACCAATCAGCTTACCTCTGCGCGTAGCATGTCATTGTTCTAGCCAGCACATGACCCACTTAAAGAATATGATGTGCTGCAGATAATTATTATTTTTAAGCAAGCAGCAAAAATGAAGTTATCCAACAAGCAAGTGATCGGTGTATGATTGCCAGCCTGCTTACAAGGCACAATTATTAGGAAATGAGCGTTCCTAGGAATGTTTGTTCATGACAATAGGCCAAACCTTAGCTTTACACTGCCTTAGGCCGGTGTCACACTTTCGATTGCCTCGCGGGTATCTCGCGCGAGTTTCACGGTGCATCACCCGTCACAGACTCACACTCTGCTCACAGGAGCGGGTCGGTTGCATGCATCTCTAAAGCCCGCTTTACACGCTGCAATGTATCTTACGATGTGTCGGCGGGGTCACGTCGTAAGGGACGCACATCCGGCATCGTATGGTACATTGCAGTGTGTGACAGCTACGTGCGATTGCGAATGAATGGTAAAACGTTCATCGCACGCACGTCATTCATTCCTCATGAATTGAACGTCAGGTTGTTCATCGTTCTCCTTGGTAGAACACATCGCAGTGTGTGAAACCCCGGGAACGATGAACAGATCTTACCTGCGTCCTGCGGCTCCCGGCCAGCAATGCGGAAGGAAGGAGGTCATCTCCGCCCCTCCGCTTCTATTGGCCGGCTGCCGCGTGACGCCGATGAGACGCCGAACGTCCCTCCCACTCCAGGAAGTGGACGTTCGCTGCCCACATCAAGGTCATATGGACGGGTAAGTACGTGTGACGGGGGGTAATCGTTTGTGCAGCACATTCAACAAAATTGAACGTGCCACACATACGATGGGGGCGGTTACGATCACATACGATATGGTATGCAGAATCGTAACATGTAAAGCAGGCTTAAGAATGAGACTGTGTTAACAAATACAAATCAGCATGTCTGAATTTTTATGGTAAGTCTTGACTGAAGTTTAAACATTTTTCCATAATAAAACATCAAAGGGAGTGAATATGAATATATATATATATATATATATATAATTATTATTTATTTATTTTTTTATAAATGGATACTTGGATTTGATTAATCCAAGGCACAAGGAAATAACCAGCAATAGAGAATTACACAAATGCTTTTCTAATGAGATCTGTACACCCAGCCTGAAGAGTTCAGATGAGAAATGGATAGTATGTTGATAGTTCATTTCTGCCCTGGGGAACAGCCTTGGTAATCATTACAGAGTTTTACTTTATTGTACCAACTGGAAAAAGCACATTTGTGCCAAATATCTGCTGGCTGACAAAAGGAATGTATACATCCATATGTTAAATATAAAGCGAGCAGGACATTATCTGACAGTCTTGAATTATCTTAATAATGGATCCCTGCCAGATTTATGGAAAAAGCTCATCTCTTTAATAGGTTTAAAATGCAATTTTGTGATCTGTAAAGCTTAAGCCAGTGAAGTGAATGGAAAACAACTGCATATAACGATAGGAGCAGAAATGATTCACAGATATTGTAGTTAATTTAAGTCCTACACAAAATATGGATTCAATACTTTACAATTTGTTACTTTTTTTAAAGGCCCAGTCACAAACAACGACTTACCAGAGATCCCGAAAACGATACGACCTGATAAGGTTCGCTGGTAAGTCACTGGGAGGTCGCTGGTGGTGAGATGTCACACAGTCAGACCTTACCAACGACGCAGTAACGATCAGCGACCTGTATAACGATCTCGGCGGGCGTTGGGACTGTGTTAGGAGGTCGTTGGTAGGTGTCAAACACAGCGATGCGTCCTGCTCAGCAGGATATCACCTTTGAAGAAAATGGCCTGGACCATTCTGCAACGACTAGCGATCTCACAGCAGGGGCCTGATCGCTGGTAGGTGTCACACATAACGAGATCGCTGACGAGATCGTTGCTGCAACACAGAAATGGTGACTCAGCAACGATCTCATTAGCGATCTCGTTGTGTGTGACGGGGCCTTTAAACTTTTGTTATTGTAAAATACATTTTTAGTTATGGATTATATATCCAAAGTATGGTGTAAAAAGATAAATACACACCGTAAACCAAAATATACTAATAAATATTCTAGATGACTTTATTAATCTAAAACATATATAATTGCCATCAAGACCAAAAAACATGTAAAAAGACTTATCTGTCATCAGATTTTGCAACAGAAACAGCATACATTATAAACTAAATCTTTTAGACCTGATGAAGCTTGTGTTTTTACTTTGAAAATCCGCACCAAAATGACTATAATCGTTTTTGTAAGGTCTTGCTTATAACTCTGAAGATCAGCATTTCATATGACTAATATAATTCAGAATTTAATAACAGGATTGCACAATCATTTTAACAAATTTTCAAAGTAAGTACACCAGCCTCATCGGGTGTATTCTGCTTTCTAATGTATGCTGTGCAAGTTGGCGGCAGATTCAAGTTAAATTCCAAAGTTATGGTGGTGGTCAGGGCTAAATATGACAGTAGCAACCACAGGAAAATGAAAATAAACAAAAATATTGTCCCTTGTAAATAGCATCATAAATATAATCATAGAAAACTGATTATGAATGAACATCACCGATAGAACAATACTCAAATAGAAAACCATGGAAAAAAGCTCAAAAGATGCTGACCTGAATGTGATATATTGTTAAAAAGCCAAATACAGTAGATGATCTCCACCCAGATAATTCAAAGAGCCTCGTTATCTGATATATTCGTTAGTATGATGTGGTGTATTATTTTTATTTATATTTTTGACATTGTTTGTATAGCTAATTTGAGGTAATCTTTATTATTGTGCTTGGATTTTTAAATATGTATCTGTCTACCTTGACAGGTTCAGGAGAAAACAAAAAAGTGAGCCGGAGTATGAGTTGGTGTGCATGTATATTGTAAGCTCGTGTTCACACTGGCCATAAGACATAAAAAAACAAAGATGAAAATAATATAAACATATACCCTGCTGTAACTATTTAAAAGCATAATGCATATAAATAAAGATAGGGTACTTAATAAATACTGTTTTTGCTTAAAAAAGCGTAAAGCCATCCATCCTCGACAAGGCGTACCCAATCGGGACAGTACCTACACTCACTAATAATAAAACCTCACCATGTCTCAACAGACATCAATCTGAATAAGGTCAGAGAGTGGTTGGGTCCCAACTAGACACACAGCCATGGGAGGCACTAGATGAAATGCCCGGCTCACTAAGAAGGTGGCCGCATCCTATTTGTACTAAGTACAAGAGACTACAACAGAAAACAAAAAAGTGAGCTGGAGTATGAGTTAGTATACATGCAGCTTGTAAGTTCATGTTCACACTGGCCATAAGACATAAAAAAACCAAAGCAAAGATTGGGACCCAGTCTCTCTCTGCCCTTATTCAGATTGATGTTTGTTGACACATGGTGAGGTTTTAATATTAGAGAGTGTGTAGGTACTGTTCCGATTGGGTACACCTTGTTGCGGTAGGATGGCTTTACACTTTTTTTTTTAACAAAAACAGTGTTTACTAAGTACCCTATGTTTATATGCATTATGCTTTTAATTAGTTACAGCAGGGTGTATGTTTATATTATTTTCATCTTTGTTTTTTTTTCTTGACAGGTTCAGGACAGAAAACAGTTGTTTGATATCTTTATCACTACTTTTATTTCAAAAGCAGATTTAAGGTACTGTCACACATAACGAGATCGCTAGCGAGATCGCAGCTGAGTCCCGTTAGCGATCTCGTTATGTGTGACATCTACCAGCGATCAGGCCCCTACTGTGAGATCGCTAGTCGTTGCTGAATGGTCCAGGTCATTTTCTTCAAAGGCGATGTCCTGCTGGGCAGGACACATCGCTGTATTTGACACTGTGTGACAGGGTCACAGTGACTGCTGAGATCGTTACACAGGTCGCTACTGCGACCTGTATTGTTCCTGCATTGCTGGTAAGATCTGACTGTGTGACATCTCACCTGCGACCTCCCAGCAACTTACCTGCGATCCCTATCAGGTCGCATCGTTTTCGGGATCGCTGGTAAGTCGTTGTGTGTGACTAGGCCTTTATCTTTTCTTCTGTGAAAGGATCTACAAATTCCCAACACAGTTGGGGGTTTCTGGGAAGAATGGATTCTTTAGATCCCTTTTTCTGATGGAATTGTTAAAGCCTATTATCTATCCATAGGATGGAAGTAAAGCTGGGTTCACACTAAACGACAGCGACAACGACGTCGCTGTTACGTCACCATTTTCTGTGACGTAGCAGCGACCTTGTAAGTCGCTGTTATGATCGCTGCTTAGCTGTGAAACACAGCAGCCGAAGCAGCGATCATAACGACACGCGTCGCTGTTCTGCAACATGTGCAGAGAGCAGGGAGCCGCGCACACTGAGCGCTGGCTCCCTGCTCTCCTAGCTACAGTACACATCGGGTTAATTACACGATGTGTACTGCAGCTACATGTGCAGAGAGCAGGGAGCCGTGCACACTGCTTAGCGCTGGCTCCCTACTCTTCTAGCTACAGTACACATCGGGTTAATTACACGATGTGTACTGCAGCTACATGTGCAGAGAGCAGGAGCCGGCACTGGCAGCGTGAGAGCGGCGGAGGCTGGTAACGAAGGTAAATATCGGGTAACCACCTTGGTTACCCGATGTTTACCTTGGTTACAGCTTACCGCAGCTGCCAGATGCCAGCTCCTGCTCCCTGCTCGCTTCATTTCGTCGCTGTCACACACAGCGATGTGTGCGTCACAGCGGGAGAGCGACGACCAAAAAATGAAGCTGGACATTCAGCAACGAGCGGCGACCTCACAGCAGGGGCCAGCTCGTTGCTGGATGTCACACACAGCGACAGTGACGGGACGTCGCTGCAACGTCACAGAAAATGGTGACATAGCAGCGACGTCGTTGTCATTGTCGCTGTGTGTGACACCACCTTAAGTTTCTCATTACAGGAGGGCCTACTGCTGGAGCTCCTGCCCATCATGAGACAGGGGTGGGGTGCACAGAATTATCCACAGATGTTAGAATTGATAGAATAATGTACATTTGAGTCAAATTAACCTGACACCTGAAAATGATATCTGACCTTGACATGTGAATCAGACATCTGACTGCAATACTTAAGTCTGATATCCAAGTCTGACCTTAAGGGTATACTCACACAAGTGTATGACTTGCAGAAGTGCAATGTGACAAAATCTTGCATTGCACTCGGACCAATGCTATTCAATGAGGGAGAGCAGATGGTCAGTTTTTTTCTCATCTAGATTCTGGATGTGGAAAAAGTAGAAGCTTGCTGCGGGTGGATGCCAACATTGTGCAAGACTGACCAATACAGATCAATAGTTGTGAGAAAAAAGCAGACACCACATGACCAGCACATGAACCATCCTAGTGACGTCCGTTTTTAAAGATACAAAACTATTCTGTAGCAGAGAACATTGTAAATGACTGTAAATGAATAATAGTTGCTGAGAAAAAATTGGATTGCACACAGACTGTGCACTGACAGCCTTGTCTCAGTGTGCAGTCAGTATGCGGTCAGTTTGCAGTTCGTGCGACATGAGTTTTTAACATGGAGTTATACATACTGTCAAAAGCTAGATAGATTGAGGGATAGATAGATAGAGGGATAGATAAATGTGCAACACATATATAATATCCCACTCCCCTGCATTTTGTAATCTTGTACCCTTTAGTGCCTCTCATGTGGAACTAAAGGGAGTTTAGCCTTGTTTTCAACCCCAAATTAATTATTTTCCCCCAAAAATCGCCGTGGAGTACACATTATTTTTTGTAACCAGCTAAGGTGAAGCAGACAGCTGTAGCCTGCAGGCCACAGCTGGCAGCTCTACCTTGGCTGGTGTTCCAAAACAGAGGTCACCCCAGGCTGTTATTTTAAACTATTTCTTTAAAATTAAATAAATAATTTAAAATAATAAAAACATGGGGTCCCCCCACAAACTGGCTCACCAGCCAAGGTAACGCTAATAGCTGAGGTCTGGTAATCTCAGGCTGGGGAGGCCCATGGTTTTGGACCCCCCCATCCTAAAAATAGCAAGCCATAGCTGCCCCAGAAGTTGCCTTAGATGCGCTATTCCTGGCGCTTCGCCTTGGCTTTTCACATTGCCCTGGTGCAGTGGCAAACGGGGAAATAAATGCGGTTGATGTCAGCTGGGAATTGCTGACATCAAACCCTGGTATTTGCAATGGTGGGCATCTATCTGATACCCCCCATTACTAATCTAGTCATTGAAAAAAGAAAAATAAATGTATATAAATAAATAACCCCAGACTACATCCCTCGTTCACCAATTTATTACAATTGTACTAAAAAAATGTCCGACATAATCCATAGCGAGGACCCACGATGATCCCCAAAAGTGAACCTGTAAGGCCTAACCCTGATAGGTATGCTTGATGGTTGCCTACGTGGTCTGAGATTCGCCAAGGGTACGACAGGTTCACCACTGGCAGGGGGTTGATTCTCCTGTTCGACTGCTGGCGTGTCATCTTGTGTTGGGACGGACAGTTCCTTAGGTGGATCTGGAACCTCTTCTGTTTCTGGCTCGACCAATTGCGGGAACGTCAAGAGTGGTACCACTATAGCATTATTTATTCGGGTCCAAGTTTTGGGGAATTTTCCAAGTATTGTTTGGATCATCTCTTCCTCTTTTTCTGGAATTTGGGGACTTTCTTGTACTTCCTCTACTTCCTTTTGGATTTTGCACCGTTCAGGGCACGCTTTCAGGCGGTCTCTAGAAACTGCTTGATAGGTCTTGCCTTCATCTTTGCTTATGAGACATACTTTACTATTGTCAAAGTTGGAGGGAATAATGGTGTAGGGTTCATTCTCCCACTGATCATCTAATTTATGCGCTCTCCGCTTTTTCTTGAGGACCTGTTCTCCAGGTGCTAAGGGAGTTGCTGGGGCTGTTTGATTGTAGTTCTTTTCTTGTCTCATTCTTGCTTGGGACAGGCTCTTTTCTACGCATTCCTGAACTTTGCGGTACTGCTGTTGTCGCTCTGTATCCCAATCCTCTATCTCTTAGACCGCTTCAGGTGACACAGTTCCCATCTCAAAGTCTACAGGTAACTTGCCAGGTCTTGCTCGCATCAAGTAAGCAGGGCTGCAGTTGGTCGAGTTTACTGGGATATTATTGTAAAAGTCTACTAGATCTGGTAACTTCTCTGGCCATTGGTTTCTTTCTTCTCCATTGGTTTGGGGGTGGTACGGTGTTCTGATTTTCTTACAGCCGTACATGTTACAGAACTCTTGAAACAGTTCTGCCTCGAATGCAGGACCTTGATCAGTCAGTACCCTTTCAGGATAACCGTGAGGTCAACAAAAGTATGCCTGAAATGATGTAGCTGCTGTTCTGGCTGTCTGGTCTTTCACATGCACTACTACCAGGAAACGAGAGTAATGGTCCACAATGGTGAGGGCGTACACATAGCCTGACCGGCTTGGTGTTAACTTCACGTGGTCCATGGCCACCAACTCTAGGGGCTGCTTTGTGACAATTGGCTGTAGGGGAGACCTCTGGCTGACATCATCCTTCCACCTCAGGTTACACGGACCACAGTCTCGGCACCACTTCTCGACTGCCTTTCTCATGTGCACCCAGTAGAACCGATCGCGGAGTAGGGTCTCCAACTTCTTCCACCCGAAGTGTCCTGCTTTATCATGGTAAGCTGCTAGGACCATTGGAGCATCCCTCTGTGGGACCACTATCTGCAAGACGAGTTCATTTGTTCGCCAGTTGACATATCTCTTGCATAGCTTGCCTTGGTAGGTGAATAGTCGTCCCCTCTCCTTCCACAGCTGCTGGGCTTCTTGTGGAGCATCTGGACCGAGATGGGTCTCAGCTTGTGTTAGCTTTTCTTTGACCAATCGCACGGCCGGGTCACCGTTCTGTGTCTCTTCCTAATTATGGTGGAGTAATGGGTTGACTGAGACCTCGTGCTGGCTCGAGCGCTTCCCTCCTACAGCATGCTCACACTGGGAGACACCTTGGTGATGGAAAGCCGGTAACTCTATCTCTTCGAGTTCATCCAGGTCTTCTCCAGACTCGGGTAAGTGGGGCATTCTGGACAGCGCATCAGCATTGTTATTCTTCTTGCCAGCCCGGTACTTGATGGTAAAGTCAAAGTTAGACAGCCGGGCCATCCATCGCTGCTCCAACGCACCTAGCTTGGCTGTTGCCAGATGTGTCAACGGATTGTTGTCCGTGAAGATGGTGAACTTGGCCGACGCCAGATAGTGCTTGAAGCGTTCAGTCACTGCCCAAACAATAGCGAGGAACTCCAGCTTGAAGGAACTGTAGTTTTCTGGATTCCTTTCTGTGGGACAAAGCTTCCTACTGGCGTAAGCTATCACCTTCTCTCTGCCTCCCTGCACCTGGGACAGAACTGCTCCCAGTCCCACGTTGCTGGCGTCTGTGTACAGTACAAACGGCTGGCTGTAGTCAGGGTAGGCCAGAATTTCTTCTCCCGTGAGAGCCCCTTTCAGCCGGACAAAAGATGTTTCTATTTGGCTGTTCCATTCAAATGGAGGGCTTTGCTTCTTAGCCTTCTTTGGCTGGCCCACCAGGACATCTTGAAGAGGCGCTGCTATCTTTGTGAAACCATCAATGAACCTTCGGTAGTAGCCCACCAGCCCAAGGAACTGCCGCACCTCCTTTATCGTGGTGGGTCTTGGCCAGTCCTTGATTACTGTGACTTTCTCCGGATCACGTGCCACACCTTCTGCGCTGACCACATGACCCAGGTACTGTACCTTTGGCTTCAAGAGGTGACATTTGGATGGCTTTATCTTCAGGCCATACTCCGACAAGGACTCAAACACTTCTGCTAAGTGGCTCAGGTGGTCTTCGTAGGTCTTGGAGTAGACTATGACGTCATCCAGGTACAATAGCACGGTTTCAAAGTTGTAATGGCCCAAGCAGCACTCCATCAATCTCTGAAATGTCCCTGGGGCGTTGCAGAGCCCGAACGGCATACAATTGAACTCGCAGAGACCCATTGGTGTCGTGAATGCAGTCTTCTCCTTGTCCGCCTCTGCCACGGGAACCTGCCAATACCCACTGGTGAGATCCAGGGTGGAGAAATAATTAGCTGATTTTAAGGCTGTTAGTGACTCTTCTATTCTGGGTAGTGGATAAGCATCTTTATGTGTAATGCGGTTAATTTGTCTGTAATCTACGCACATTCTCATTGTACCATCTTTTTTCTTTACGAGCACTAGTGGAGCTGCCCAGGGGCTACAACTATCTCTGATAACCCCAGCCTCCTTCATTTCCCGTAACATTTCTTTGGCACGCTGATACTGTGCGGGGGGTACAGGGCGGTATCTCTCTTTAATGGGATGATGGTCACCTGTGGGGATTTGATGTTTAACCCCTTTTACCTGCCCAAAATCTAGGGGGTGTTTGCTGAAGACCCGCTCGTATTCCTGTACCACCCGGTAAACCCCATGCTTTTGGTGTGAGCGGGTGGAGTCGGTGCCCACATGTAATTTTTGGCACCAGTCCTCCAGCTGTCCCTTGGAGCCATTGTCTTCCGCCTGGTTGGACGGGATCAAGGGTTCCACTGCTTTGATGGTATTGTTACTGACAGTGTACAGTTTTGCTACGGTGGCGTACCGGTGCAATTTGGTTTCCTCCTCCCCACAATTCAGGACACGGATGGGCACTCTTCCCTTACGGACGTCTGCTACCCCTCTGGCTATCAGGACTCCAGGCCTGCTGTCTGAATACACCGGTTCTACCAAGGCCGGGTAATCCTGACCCTTGAGGCCTATTGCTGCCCGACACCATATCAACATTTCACTTCTTGGGGGTAATGCAATGGGGAGGGGGTCACTTACCCTCACACTGCCAATTTCTCCTCCGGCCAGCTCTACCTGCTGCATCCTCATCAGGGCTCTGATCTCCCTCTGTAGGGCACGCTGCTGCCCGGAGCTGGCAGTTTCAGACGCCTGCTGCAACAAAATTATCACTTTGTTAAGACAATTTTCCATCACATTTGTACCAATGATTAGCAGTGCGTTAGATTCTTTGCGATCAATATCTACAATTATCATCCCCTGACATGGCAATTCTACCCGCCCCACTTTAATGGTTACCTCCTTATACCCAATTTGAGGCAAGGGCTGACCATTACTGGCCACAATTGTTAAATCATCATCTGGGCCATGGTCAATGTCTGAATCAGCCCAATATCTTTTGTACAGTTTATAAGGGATGGTTATTACCTGGGATCCCGTATCCAGGAGGGCATTCAAAGGGATCCCATCCAACACAATAGGAAGGACCGGTCATCCTCCCACATACTTGCTGCGACTAGGAGTTGAGCCGGGCTTCCTTAAATCTGGGGGTTGGCTCCTGGCCCCAGGTTCGGCCCATTTAAAGGACAGTGTCTTGCAATGTGGCCCGCCTGGCTGCAGCGGCGGCAGATCGGTTGTCCAGTTGAATCATACCGGTCTGTGTCTTTTCCTCGGGTCGGCGGAATCCTCCTTTGCCACATCCACTGAACGTCATCTGGACTGGAGGCCAACTCGATTCTTGCAGGTGATGGGGTCACTTGTAGAGACTGCACTGTTTTTGCGAGGGCAGCCACTGTCTTGGTCAGTTCTTGGCCCTGCTGTCTGAGCTCTGCAGTGGGATCTTTATCCAGGGTCTGCGCCTCAGCCCCTGCAGCGGCTCGTGTTGCAGGCACCACTGGGTACGTGATAGCAAGAGGCCGGAGGGGTTACTGTGTCATTCGGTGTAGATTCTCTCAGTACCCGGATGGCCTGGTCCTTAAACTTTGCAAAGTCCAGGGCAGGGTTCTGCAGGACCATGATACGCAGCTGTGTCCTGTGGGCGTCTGACAGGAGCCCTTCTATAAACTGCTCAGTTAGGAGCTTGTCTTCTTCACGTACACTCTCTGGGTCCACCTGTTTAGTTGCTCTCAGAGCCTCCTGCAGGTTTAAGGCATAGTCCCGTATGCTGTCTGTGGCCCGTTGTTTGCACCCAAAGAATCTTATCTTTATTTCTGCTGCGGTGCGGGTGTCAAAAGTACTCTTTAACTTAGCCAGTATCTGGGTTGCTGTCTTTTTATCTGTGTCAGGCCAGGACTTCACTTCACGCTGGGCCGCGCCGGCTAGCTGCCCCATTAATATGCCCACCTTCTGGCTCTCAGTCAGAGGATACACTCTAAACAAGCTGTGCAGCCTTTCTTTGAAGTCGCTCAGGGTATGTAACTCCCCGGAGTACTGCGGCAGCCATTCTGCTCCCGGGATGTACGGCATTATGATCGGCATTACCGGTGCTACAGCGGGGGCTGGGGCGACAGCGACTGGGATTACTTGGGCCGGTGCTGCGGCGTCTCGGGCTATGGCAGCCACCTGCTCTCCCTCTGTGTCGGACATCTTCCTCCCCCTTAGTGGACCTTACCAGGCTCCGTTCACTTTTCAAAATCTCTGCAGAGTCACACGGGGTTAACGACCCTCCGCTCTGATGGCGCACTCCCTTCGCGCTCTTTTTCGGGCATGCCCCCTTTCTTCCTGCACTTTGCAAGCGGTAATGGCGGCGGCTTTACAGTCAAACACAGTTCAAACACAGTCCTTTCAAAGGCGCACAGTACCCGGTGGGGCCCGGGCACATTATCCTGTTCGTGACGCCAAGATTTACTCGCCCACCCCAGGGCTATGGGACACCCGGTGCCGGGCCGGACTAGTCCGGGGGTCGTCAGTGGTGGCTGGGCCCGACTCCGTGGCCCTGGTAGGGTCAATTAAGATGGCTTCAGTGGGGGTGATTGTTAAAGTTTATAATTTTAGTGACGCCACCTGTGGTTTGCGGCTATTAAGCCGCCGCTGCTGTATGAGGCCTCCGGGGTGATGGAACGGCAGCAATGGTGGTACTGCTCCCCACCTCAGCAACATCTCCTTACCTGCCTCCACCGCCTATGCGGAAGAAAGGAGGTGGGCAGGATGTTTACGTCCCGCTCGTCTCCGCCCCTCCGCTTCTATTGGCCGCCTGCCGTGTGACGTTGCTGTGACGCCGCACGACCCGCCCCCTTAGGAAGGAGGCGGTTCAACAGCCAGAGTGACGTCACAGGGCAGGTAAGTGCGTGTGAAGCTGCCGTAGCGATAATGTTCGCTACGGCAGCTATCACAAGATATCGCATGTGCGACGGGGGCGGGGACTATCACGCTCGGCATCGCAAGCATTGGCTAGCGATGTTGCAGCGTGCAAAGTACCCCTTATTCTTAGACTATCACCAAGGTGATGGACAATAAATTCAAAGAGTCCTACATGATTCTAACTTTGTCCCACTTATAGGGATTCATCTCACTACCAGACAGAGTTCCTTAACCACTGTTCCCATGATGACCTGTTCCCTGAGTCCATGCCAAATTCTCTCCTAGCTGGTTCTGGTGGAGGTAGTCACAACCCAGTAGTCCTCTTCAGAGCAAGGGACTGCTGCTCACAGTGCAGGCAAGGGAATTTCACTACATCAGAGACCTCTCTCCTTCTTGCTCTGGACGTCATATGGCGACCCAGAGGGTCTGGCCGAATTACAGGTGCTGGCCCACTCCATGCTACACTTCTCACAGGTGCAGCTTGCTGCTTAGTTTACATTTCTATTTCTATCTGCAGTAAAATGGAGTCTGCCTGTTTCACTTGCTGAACTCCTTCTGTGGGCTGTTCCAACAATGTATCAACTACTTCCTACCTAACAGGATGCCAAGGAGCGGTGAATAAAATCAACCACCGGATGGCCACATCAATATATTACACTCTAATACACATATACAGTACAATGCAATACACATATGCAATGTAATCAACGATTTCTTCAGGGGAGCACTGACCAAAAATCATCCTCTTACATGGCAGCCAGGCAGCTCTAAACAATTGCTAGGCTAGTGACTATTTAGGGCTGCTCACTGCTCAGCACCTTAGTAGTGTGGTACCTATTAAATCATCTATGGACATATCAAAATCTGTAACAAGTGCTACGTTTGTTACACATTGTGATGTTGCCGCAGGTGATTTAAAGATAAACGATGCTAAAGCATCTGGTACTGTGAAGCCCCACAGGTGTTGTGTCGGTGCATTACCTTAAGGGACTCCACGTGGAGGAACAGTCTGGACACAGGAAGGGAACCTTCTTTTAGGATTTTCGTGATGCCTCTCTTGGTAATGCGGTCAGGGTGACCGCCACTACAGATTAAGGGGTGCCTGGGGCTAATGGTGAATGCAGTCAGTTGTAGTGGCCTCCCGAGAGTGAGGCAAGCCCCAAGGCCCTGTGTAAGTGTGTGGCACCACAAGTCGCAGAATGACTCACACGCACAAGCAGAATGTCTTTCAGGGGTTTTACTCACATTAAGTGGCAGAGTGAGTAACCCGGGCTTAGCTGGGATGAACCAGGCTGGAACCAGGAATCCTTCTGGCTGGCTGATGAGGGTGACTACCAATTCGCCTTCCTTAGCCCTTTGTGTTTTTGTGGTGACCCCGACTTGAAGTCCCTACGGGGGTCACCCAGGGAAGTTGCTGCTGCCTGTTCTCCCCTCGTTTCGGCCCATTTGCTTGTAGCCTGGACAAGGTCACTCCGGCTGCTTGCCTCCTGTGAACTATGGGCCCTCTCTTTGCTATGTGGCTGCGGACTCTGTGGTGTTGTCTTGGGGGTCTGAAGTGCCCCCTCAGGCAGGTTTGGCAGAAGAAAGGTGAATCTATCTCTGCACTGGGACCTGTTACCCTTGCGGGCCTGGTACCTCCCTGGCAGTCCCCTTACTCTGCCACCCCTTTGCTCTCTCTAGCCTTGGGTGGATTTCGGGCGGCACTACCAGGTGACCGATCTCCCCCGTCGGTAGTCACTGCGCGGACGCTGTTAGACTGCAACAGCTCCAGGGTCTGCTCCTCATGTCTGCTCTCCCTGAGATGCACACTAAAACTGGCTCACTGCTCCTCCTCTCCTGTTCTTGCCTACGCCACCTAGCAACCAGGCTCTCTACCACACCTCTTGAGTGGACATGGAGGCCACATCCCCTCCTGGAATCTCTCAGGAGTCCTCCCAAAGGAAGATGTGTGAGACCTGATTACTATGCGCCTGTGTAGTCACACCTCGGTCAGCTTTCTGGATTACCTGTATTGTACTGCCCCCAGCATGGGTGCAGTACTCAGTGGTGCCTGACCAGGTCAGGGGCGCCACAGTACCTTGGTGCCTTAAACAGTTGTTAGTACACCAGCCAGCCCTTGAGACATATGTTCTTCTCCCCACTCGGCCCAGCCTGTGCCTGCCTCACAGCGGGGATCTGGGAATGACTGGGGAATTGTATGGCAAGATTAATAAATAGTATAGAACTATATGAATACTGTTAATGTTATGTCTACTCACAGAAGAAGTATATAGCTAGATCCTTCCAAAACAAGAAAATATAAACTGTCTGTAAGATGTCAAGCTCACATCAGAGGTGAGAGTCAGGTATTAGGTGGAGTGATTTGTCTCAAATTTACTTTACTATGATATTTGATAGTAGAAGGGTCCTTTGTCCTTTCTTTAAAAATAGCTGCTCTATGCAAATGGGAGACTGTTCTGGTCAGGGATAATCTCATATTCCAGCAATCAGGCATTATGATTTTTTTTTCTTTTGGACAGGTCATAATTGTCTCATGATCTCTTTAATAATTCTGCTCTAGCCACCTCTGTTGTTGCCTTTTTTGTGTAAGCTGTAATTTTTCTGTAAACATGTATTCTAGATGTCTCCTCAAGTATATATAACATAATGTGCATAAATATCAATAACCCCTCTGATCACAAATAGCGCTGCAGTGATCAGAAGTAGTCTAGCCAGAATGGAGCAGATGGATGGGCATAATATTTGACTTCTGGATGATATTGTGTACAGCGTTGTTAGCACAGGGTTTGCTGACTGCAGTCGTGAAGCTGCCGCTCCAACATCAATCATATAAGTCTTTATTATCTTCACATTAATGTCAGAGAAATCGTTGGAGCAATCTTTTTGTTCCCCAGTAGAGAGCACTGTTGTAATGGTAAACTTGCCATTTCTTTGGATTATCCCATAGCACTCTCTCTGCTCACAGTAAATTGACAGAGCAAATCTAAATCATAGCATGGGGCAGAAGATTTTTATATGACTGTTTACATTTCTAACATAATTTACAACATAGTAAAATATAAAATATTAAATTAGAAATAAAACTTTTAAAAATGTCTTTAAATTAAAAAATTAAGCTGCACATGTACCAGATTCCAATTACTTCTCATAGGAATGTTCCCCAAACCAGCATATTATTAAATTCTAGACATTAAGAAGATCCCTAATGAGTTGGAGAACTGGCAAATGTCAAGCATCAATGGCAAATACCAGAGTCATTGTTGTGACATAAACTGTTATGTTTGAAGCTTCTAGACTTCCATTTGAGGCCAGATACTGATCAGTCTTCGGTTGCCTACTTGGTGGTGTTGCCTCTGTCTCTGCCCTGTCTATGACTCGCCCACCCCAGGGCTATGGGACACCCGGTGCCGGGCCGGACTAGTCCGGTGGTAGTCAGTGGTGGCTGGGCCCGGCTCCGTGGCCCTGGTGGGTGTCAGTAGAATATGTGGCTTGATGAATAAAGTTTGTGTTCATGACGCCACCTGTGGTCTGCGGCTATTAAGCCGCCGCTGCTGTGTGAGGCCTCCGGGGTGATGTTATAGCAGCAATGGTGGTACTGCTCCCCACAGGTGGAGCGGAGCCCCGGGGACACTGTTAGTGCTCGTGAAAGTCTATGGTGTTGTGTGGCTAACACGGTGCAGGGCCGACAGGCAATGAAAGAACCAGGCATAAACAACAGTCTCTTTACCTTTTCCTCTTTTACTTTGGGAACAGTCCAGTCCTGGGAGACCGTTACAGGTGGTGATGGGGATACGGTCGGCCTGGAAGTACTTGGGGTGATCTTTCTGGCCAGCTGAGTATGAGGCCTACTCCTGTTCTTTTCTTTGTTATGATAGGACCCTGCTTCTCTAAATCCAGCAATGGCCCTCTTTGCTGCTGGGACCGATGGTACGTCCCTTTCCCTCTGTAGCAGACTGCGCAGGCCCTCTCTGGTGCTTCTCTGCTGGAGTCCACACCGGGCCCTGATGCTGCAGCTGTACCTTCGGGATGTTTATGGGCCAGGTGCTTGCAGCTCTCCTGCCCTTCGGATTCGGCTACCAGGGAGTATTTTAAGCCCTGGTGGCCACAGACTCCGATGTCCGAGTCTTTTCACTGCCTGGGCATCTGACAGGAGCCCCTCTATGAACTGCTCAGTTAGGAGTTTGTCTTCTTCACGTACACTCTCTGGGTCCACCTGTTTAACTGCTTTCAGGGCCTCCTGCAAGTTTAAGGCATAGTCCCGTATGCTGTCTGTGGCCCGTTGTTTGCACCCAAAGAATCTCATCTTCATTTCTGCTGCGGTGCGGGTGTCAAAAGTACTCTTTAGCTTGGCCAGTATCTGGGTTGCTGTCCCTTTATCTGTATCAGGCCAGGACTTCACTTCACATTGGCCGCGCCGGCTAGCTGCCCCATTAATATGCCCACCTTCTGGCTCTCAGTCAGCGGATACACCCGGAACAAGCTGTGCAGACTTTCTCTGAAGTCGCTCAAGGTATGAGACTCCCCGGAGTACTGCGGCAGCCATTCCGCTCCCGGGATGTACGGCATTGTGATCGGCATTACCGGCGCTACAGCGGGGGCTGGGGCGACGGCGACTGGGATTGCTTCGGCTGGTGCCGCGGCGTCTCGGGCTATGGCAGCCACCTGCCCTCCCTCCGAGTCGGACATCTTCCTCCCCCTTAGTGAACCTTACCAGGCTCCGTTCACTTTTCAAATTCCCTTCTGGGTCGCACGGGGTTAACAGCGCTCTGCTCTGATGGCGCGCTCCCTTCGCGCTCTTTGTCAGGCACGCCCCCCTTCTTCCTGCGCTCGGCGAGGCTAATGGCGGCGGCAGTTTGCAAACAGTCTTTTAAGCACAGTTTCTGCAGGCGCACAGTACCCGGTGGGACCGGGCACGAAATCCTGTTCGTGACGCCAAAATTGACTCGCCCACCCCAGGGCTATGGGACACCCGGTGCCGGGCCGGACTAGTCCGGTGGTAGTCAGTGGTGGCTGGGCCCGGCTCCGTGGCCCTGGTGGGTGTCAGTAGAATATGTGGCTTGATGAATAAAGTTTGTGTTCGTGACGCCACCTGTGGTCTGCGGCTATTAAGCCGCCGCTGCTGTGTGAGGCCTCCGGGGTGATGATATAGCAGCAATGGTGGTACTGCTCCCCACAGGTGGAGCGGAGCCCCGGGGACACTGTTAGTGCTCGTGAAAGTCTATGGTGTTGTGTGGCTAACACGGTGCAGGGCCGACAGGCAATGAAAGAACCAGGCACAAACAACAGTCTCTTTACCTTTTCCTCTTTTACTTTGGGAACAGTCCAGTCCTGGGAGACCGTTACAGGTGGTGATGGGGATCCGGTCGGCCTGGAAGTACTTGGGGTGATCTTTCTGGCCAGCTGAGTATGAGGCCTACTCCTGTGCTTTTCTTTGTTATGATAGGACCCTGCTTCTCTGAATCCAGCAATGGCCATCTTTGCTGCTGGGACCGATGGTACGTCCCTTTCCCTCTGCAGCAGGCTGCGCAGGCCCTCTCTGGTGCTTCTCTGCTGGAGTCCACACCGGGCCCTGATGCTGCAGCTGTACCTTCGGGATGTTTATGGGCCAGGTGCTTGCAGCTCTCCTGCCCTTCGGATTCGGCTACCAGGGAGTATTTTAAGCCCTGGTGGCCACAGACTCCGATGTCCGAGTCTTTTCACTGCCTCTCTGCTACTCCTGCTTCCCTGGGCCAAGCTACTCTAGCTCTAGGCCCCAGATCCACAGGACAGCACACTCTGCGTCTGCTGACTATCACTTCTCTCTACAGACTGACTGCTACTTCCTCCCTCAGGTCAGACTTGAGGAAGGCTCCCTGGAATTCCAGGTTCAGAGCTCCCCCTGCTGGCCGGAGGGAGAACTGCGTTGGATGTTAAACTTGCTGGCCAATGGACCTCCCCATTACCTCCAGGCTCAGCATTAACCCTTTGGGAGGGCAATGCTGTTGTGGCGACCAGGTCCTGGGGCGCCACATCTACATTAGGCCACAATATTGTTGTTTGCCTGCCTGTTCCTAAGGGTTTTGCAAAATAATGTGAGCAAATTTATCATTTTGCTTTCATAATTTATTTGTAGTTTAAGTGCATTTCATCAGGAAGCAGAGTCAGACAAAGTTAAATAAAAAGGTAGAGCAGGGGGCTTCCTGCTCCACCATTGAGCCTCTGTTCTCTTCTTCAATGCCAGAGGCTTAACAGAATAGACGGTGTTATGTCACTAGATCACACTTATTGTTCCAAGTCATACATAACACAGACCAGAGCAGACCTGTAGATCAGCCTTGCTGATCATGGGATTGCAACTAGGTTTTAATTAGCCAATGCACTATTCTGATTAGAGTGGAGCAGAGGTGGGCACCTTAGTGCATCAGACTGTATGTGTGGGGGGACTGTAGGGGCAACAATTGTGGTGATATCATGCTATATTCAAGAATGCACCATGGAGCCATGATACTGTTAGAGGATCCATGTGTGGGTATCATACTTCACGAGCAGGCATCATACTGTGCATGTTTGGGGAATCATGCTGTTTGTGGAGCAATGTGTGGGTGTTACGCCGTGGGTGTGGAACCACTGGGCCACACTGGGCTTACACTGAATGAGTGTTTCTAGGTGCCTACTAGGTCTTCACCAAAGCCTCTGATGGTGAGGACAGACTGGGCTGCCGATAGGCACCAGGTACTTCTCCAGGGCAGTCCTCGGTACTGCAGCAGTTGACAGGAGGGTCAGGGATGCAGATATGGGAAAGCAGGCAGGATAGAGTCTGGGCAACAAGCAGGAGTGGACGCTACTGGAATCTAGCAGGACGAAGTCAGAGCAAGCAAAAATCGGTACTGGAGTCTAGTGGGATGGAGTTGGCGCAGGCAGGAGAGTAAAAGAATACTGGTTTACTAGCAGGAGCTAGACACATTACCTAATTGCTCAGACATCTCTCCACTAGGGAAAGTGCCTTAAATACATATTGATTCTCAGCCATAATCTGGGGATACTTTAGGGTGCACGTGCTGTCACTTTAAGAGGCAGGGAGTCCTAGCATGTAGAGACAACAGGCAGAAAAAGCCCCCCAGATGGAGCAGGAGGTAGGAGCAGAGAGGACAACAATAGCCAGCTGCGGAGGTGAGCATGTAGGTGTCCCTGCTAAGAGGAGGTAGCGAGGCAGTAGAGGAACGCAGGCTTTACAATATCTCCTTCCTTCCACCACCTCTTCTTGAGGCCCGATAAGAATTACTTCAGGAGAAGAGGTGCATGAATACTCTCTTTGGGTTCCCACAACCTCTATTCAGAACCAATTGCCTTCCAGTCGATCAGAAATAGAGTTCTTCCTTTAACCCTATTCATAGCCAAGATATTCTTTACTTCAAAGACATTTTCAAAGCAGACAGGAGTAGAGCAGGATCTTTGAAGAAGTGGCTCATCATGACTGGCTTAAGTAGGGATACATGAAGGAATTAGGCATGGGTAACGAGGCAGGAACCATTAACTTGTAGGACACAACGATGAGCCGCCTGATGACCTGGAAGGGACCAATGAAGTTTGGCATCAACTTATAAGATGGAACCTTGAGACTAATATATTTCAAGGAGAGCCAAACTTTATTCCCTGGATGGAAGTGCAGCAGATCTCTGTCTCTCTTGTCGTCATGTTTTTTTTCATGCACTCGGAAGATTAAAGGCGGCGTCACACGCGTCGATTTATCGTACGTTTGCATGTGCGATCGCACCCGCCCCCATCGTTTGTGCGTTACTGGCAATTTGTTGCCCGTGTCGCACAAAGTCGGTAACCCCCGTCACACGTACCTACCTCCCGAACGACCTCGCTGTGGACAGTGACGTCACACAGCGGCCGCCCAATAGAAGCGGAGGGGCGGGATGTAACATTCCGCCCACCTCCATCCTTCCGCATTGCCAGCGGCCACAGGTAAGCTGCAGTTTATCATTCCCGAGGTGTCACATGGAGCGATGTGTGCTGCCTTGGGAACGATGAACAACCGGCGCGCAGAAGGACAATCGATTTTTTGAAAATGAGCGACGTGTAAACGAGCAACGATAAGGTGAGTATTTTTGCTCATTCACAGTCGCTCGTAGCTGTCACACGCTACGATATGTTAAACGATGCCGGATGTGCGTCACGGAATCCGTGACCCCGACGACATATCGTTAGATATATTGTAGCATGTAACGGGGCCTTAAGAGTGGTCTTAGTGACCTCCCAGATATTAGTGAAGTCCCTAGTGAAACTGTTGGCTGGTAGACAGAATCTGGTTGACCCACTCCACCTGGCCATTGGACAGTGGGTTGTATGCAGATGAGAGATTCAAGGACACTTTCAGAAGTATAAACATAGCAACAAAAAGAGGAAAATATCCTTCAAAAATTAAGTATTACTTACAGCAAGATGGGCTGCAGTGTGTACATTGCCCTTGCCAAAAACTAGTACTCTAGCAGGATACAGCTAAACCCCCACTAATGTGGAAGCGTCACAGGTGCAGGAGGAGCAAATCACACACACACCTCCATGGAATGGAGGAGGGCGATTGCTAGATGATAAAACTGCACACTAGTGGCTTGCATAGAGCGCTGTTCACATATGCAGATAGCACAGTCACAAACCCGCAGCCTATTAGGTGACGCCCATACTATTAGATCAGGCGGGCTAATTTTTGGAGGTTATTTTCCTCTTTTTGTTGCTATGTTTATATTTAGTGTAGGGACCTACAAGCATGAGGTTCCATGACGCGGGTTGTAGGCTTATGTTTTTATGGCCATAAATACCAACAAAAACCTCATATTTATTTTTTTGGACAGGATACAGCCAGGCCCCTTTCTGTTGGGCCTTGCACTGTAGAGTGTCTGTCCGTGCATGATACACAGGTGGGGTACGGCTTGGCAGCCCGCCTGATCTAATAGTATGGGCGTCACCTAAAAGGCTGCGGGTTTGTGACTGTGTTATCTGCATATGTGAACAGCGCTCTATGCAAGCCACTAGTGTGCAGTTTTATCATCTAGCAATCGCCCCCTCCATTCCATGGAGGTGTGTGTGTGATTTGCTCCTCCTGCACCTGTGACGCTTCCACTTTAGTGGGGTTTAGCTGTATCCTGCTAGAGTACTAGTTTTTGGCAAGGGCGATGTACACACTGCAGCCCATCTTGCTGTAAGTGACACTTTCAGAAGTCTACAAATTACTCTACAGATTCTACTTGTGAACTGAACACATCAGACATGATGTGAAGAGACAACCCATGGAGGCAGAAGATATGTTGGATGAATTATTTTGCTAGCGCAAGAGCTGATGGAAGGCCAGGCTGCCAAATATAGTGTACCACCTTTGAGAATTGGTCTATGACTACCCCCATGGAGCCCCCAGAGGATACTGGAAGATCTGTAATAAAATCCATAGCTATCCATAGCAGTCCAGATGGTCGTTGCCTTTGAGTCTTGTTTCGAGCGCAAGAAGGACAAGCAGAAATGAATTCTATAATGTCCCTCTACATGAATGGCTAACAGTAATACTGTGTGATGAGTTAAATGGTCTTTTTCTGCCCGGCATGACCCAAAATTTTAGAATAATGACACCAAAACAAGACTTGATTCTTACCAGACTTTTGATCCTTATGCACCACAAGGGTTTCTTTAGTTTTTTTCTCTTTGTTTTTCTACTTTACTGTTGATCCCCATTTGATAGGTGCTCCATGGACAATGCTACCAGGTGTGTATCTTGTCAGATGTATGCATGCCTTGAGCAGCCGTTCGAGGGTGAATATGTCTGCACTCGATGCAAGCATGTTGCGTATTTGGAAGCCAAGGTAACTGATCTAAATAAGCAGCTTGCAACACTAAGGGGCATTGCAAACCTGGAGAGGAGTTTAGAGCTCACTGAGATTTCTCTGGCTGGGGCCAGTGATATGGAGGAGGGTGGAAGTGGGGAAGATCAGGACCCAGAGGTAGGTAGCTGGGTAACAGTTAGAAGAAGAGGTAGGGGGAAAAGTGTCAGGGAGCCTAGTCCTGACCTGGCACAACCTAGTAAATATGCCTGTTTGGCTGATATTAGGAATGAAGGGCCAGGACTAGGGTCACTACAGCAGGATGTTGCTCCTAGCAACCAGGAAAACAACTGCTGTAGGAAGGTGGGAAATAGGAGTGCAGCAAAGCCCAGACAGATGTTGGTGGTAGGGGACTCTATAATTAGGCGGACAGACAGGGTCATCTGTCGCCGAGACCGTGAATGCCGAACAGTGTGTTGTCTGCCGGGTGCTCGGGTTCGGCATATTGTGGATCGGATAGACAGATTGCTGGGTGGGGCTGGGGAAAACCCAGCGGTCATGGTGCACATTGGTACTAATGACAAAGTTAGAGGCAGGTGAAAGGTCCTTAAAAATGATTACAGGGAACTAGGAGAGAAGCTGAAGTCCAGGACCTCCAAGGTGGTGTTTTCAGAAATACTACCGGTGCCACGAGCGTCACTAGAAAGACAGCGGGAGCTTAGGGAGATAAATATGTGGCTTAGAAATTGGTGCAGGAAGGAAGGGTTCGGGTTCATGGAGAACTGGGCCGACTTCTCAGTCGGCTACAGGCTCTACGGTAGGGACGGGCTGCACCTCAATGGGGAAGGTGCAGCTGTGCTGGGGGAGAAAATGGTCAGACGGATAGAGGAGCTTTTAAACTAGGATCGGGGGGGAGGGAGGGTAGTGGAGCAAATAAGGGGATAGATAGAGCAGATAGAGACAGGGAAACGGTAGGGGTCAATGAAGGATTAGGGGGGATGGGACATACAAGGAACATAGGGAGGCTAGGAGTAGTAAAGGTGTTAATAGGATTAAATGTCTACTGGCAAATGCAAGAAGTCTTGCAAACAAAATGAATGAATTGGAGACTCTTATGTCAACCATGGATTATGATGTGGTGGGCATTACGGAAACCTGGCTGGATGAAAGCCATGACTGGGTGACAAACATACAGGGTTATAGTACATTTAGGAAGGACAGGAAAGGCCCAAAAGGTGGTGGGGTGTGTATATTTATCAAATCTAACCTAAAACCTGTGTTGTATGATGACATTGAGGGGAACAGCAACAATGTAGAGTCAGTATGGGTAAATGTACATGGGGAGGGAA
Source organism: Anomaloglossus baeobatrachus (assembly GCF_048569485.1). NCBI lineage: Eukaryota > Metazoa > Chordata > Amphibia > Anura > Aromobatidae > Anomaloglossus > Anomaloglossus baeobatrachus. The sequence continues at coordinate 480,458,956 of NC_134358.1, forward strand.
ATAATGGAAAAATGCTAATTGGAGTTTGCTATAAGCCTCCAAACATACCTGAACAAATAGAGGGTGAAATGCTGGAACAAATTGAAAAGGCAGCTAATAATAATAATCGGGTTCTTATTATGGGGGATTTCAACAATCCAGACATACAGTGGGACATAGAATCTTCTGGTTCTGCTAAAAGCTGTAAGTTCTTATCTACCATTCAAGACCATTTCCTCTCTCAGATGGTAGGTGAACCGACCAGGGGAGATAATTTGCTAGATCTGGTCCTGTCAAATAGACCGGATACAATTTCAGATCTACAGGTCCGGGAGCACTTGGGCACCAGCGATCATAATATGGTAAGCTTCGACGTAATATTCAATAGAACATTTCAAAGGGGGAATGCTAAAACCTGGAATTTTAGGAAAGCTGATTTCAACAAATTAAGGGAAGAGCTTAAATGTGTAGATTGGGACAGAGTCATGGTAACTGGGGATACCGAACATAAATGGGGTAAGTTTAAGGATATACTACTAGAGTCCTGTAAAAAACGTATACCCTCTGGTAATAAAATGTCCAGGAATAAAAAGAAACCACTATGGATAAATAAGACTGTACAAAGTATAATAAAACAAAAACAAAGGGCGTTTAAAATCTTAAAGGCTGAGAATACAGAAATAGCATTGCAGGAGTATAAAGATATCAATAGGCAATGCAAAAAAAGAAATCAAACAAGCAAAACTAGCTACTGAAACAAAAATCGCCAATGACATTAAAATAAATCCCAAAATCTTTTATAAATACATTAATGCCAAAAGGAAAACAAAGGATAGTATCGGACCCTTAAAATATAATAACAAGTTAGTTATAGAGGACAAACAAAAGACTGAGATATTAAATAGGCATTTCTCATCTGTATTCACCAAGGAACTGACTGTACCAGGGATCATTCAACAAGTGAAAAATCAAAGTCCACCACCCGATATAATTAATTTAACACAAGATGAAGTACGCCTACGTCTGAGTAAATTAAACATTGACAAATCCCCAGGGCCAGATGGCATTCATCCACGAATATTGAGGGAATTGAGCTCCGTAATCGACAGACCGCTGTATCTCATCTTTTTAGACTCACTTGTAACGGGGTTGGTGCCTCAGGATTGGAGGAGTGCTGATGTGGTACCGATATTTAAGAAAGGTAAGAGGGTAGATCCAGGCAACTACCGTCCAGTAAGCCTGACATCAGTAGTATGCAAAGTTTTTGAGGGCATTTTAAGGGATGACATGCAAAAATATATTGCAGAAAATAATATGATAACTGACAAACAGCATGGATTCATGAAAGATAAGTCGTGTCTAACCAACCTGTTGGGGTTCTATGAGGGGGTAAGTTCAAACCTGGATATTGGTAATGCAGCTGATGTGATTTATTTGGACTTTGCAAAGGCATTTGATACTGTACCACATAATAGCCTTATACTAAAGCTCCAGAAGCAAGGACTTGGGGACACAATATGCAACTGGGTAAGGAATTGGCTAAGAGATAGGAAACAAAGAGTAGTCATAAATGGTACATTCTCTAAATGGGCTATAGTCAGCAGTGGGGTGCCGCAGGGATCTGTGCTTGGACCGATTCTTTTTACTCTCTTTATTAATGACCTTGTGGATGGGATTGATAGTACAGTATCAGTCTTTGCCGATGACACCAAACTATGTAGGATATTAAAAACTGACCTGGATAGTACAATATTACAAAAAGATCTGGATAAGATGTCAGAATGGGCAGATACTTGGCAAATGAGATTTAATGTTGATAAATGTAAAGTAATGCACCTAGGACGGAGTAATCCTATAGCTGCGTATACATTAAATGGAAGTAAACTCGGGACTACAGAACAGGAGAAGGACTTGGGTATTCTCATTACAAATAAGCTGAGCAGCAGCACTCAATGTCAAGCAGCAGCTGCTAAAGCAAACAAGATTTTAGGGTGTATAAAAAGAGAGATTAGATCCCGTAATCCCAACGTATTGTTACCCCTCTATAAATCACTTGTAAGACCACATCTGGAATACGGGATCCAGTTTTGGGCTCCACATTTTAAAAAGGACATTCAGAAGTTAGAGTCAGTTCAAAGGCGGGCAACTAGACTATTACAAGGAATGGAAGGCCTCCCATATGATGGCAGGTTGAAAAAGTTAGATATGTTTAGCTTAGAAAAAAGACGTCTCAGAGGAGATCTCATTTATATGTATAAATACATGTGTGGTCAATATAAAGGACTGGCACATGACTTATTTCTTCCAAAAACAATACTAAGGACCAGGGGGCACTCACTGCGAGTGGAAGAAAAGCGATTCCGACACCTAAATAGGAAAGGGTTCTTTACAGTTAGAGCGGTCAGACTGTGGAATACACTACCACAAGAGGTAGTAATGGCAGATACTATAACAGCTTTTAAAAAAGGGCTGGATGATTTCCTCAGTACACAAAACATTGTTGGTTATAAATGACTTAGTGACTAAATGTAGAACTGGTGGAGGAAGGTTGAACTAGATGGACCTAGGTCTTTTTTCAACCTAAGTAACTATGTAACTATGTAACAAGTAATCACAGATTCCATGTCCATATGATGTTGTGTTTAATTTAAACAATAAGAATTTAGCAGGTTGAAGTAGGCGTTGTCCAGAAGACTGCACGAGCGAGGTTCACCTCTGTGCTCATAACATTATAAGCTATACAATCATAGTGGATGTGAGAATAGCAAAGCTTAAAGAACTGTTTGAGAAGTCATTGGCTAAGAACAGGGCTTCATCTGTTAATGGGGTCTATGCCCTCCTGTGTCTTACTACACATGCCTGTCTCCAATTGTGTATTCTGTGCTAATGTACCATGCTGAGGACATGTGCAGACTCTCCTATCTCTATCAACAGAATGGCAAAAACCAAAACTGCTATTTAATTTGACTTTGATCCCTGTAAAATTTCGACAGTTTTGTTTTAAAATTCTCACGTTTGATGTTCTGCGGTTCTTAAAAATGTTCTTTGTTTTTGGTACAATAAACTGTGAATTACCTGCATGGCAGCAATTAGAGTACAGCGACAGCAACGAGCAACCATGGAATAAGAAGGTTTTACGATCAATCTCGGATAGTTGTCACTAGGTTTATTTGGTCAGTTTCTATGATTTTAATACATAGTGGCTTTGAATAACATTGTTCCTGTATATGTCTCTTTACAAGCATGTCTATATATATAATTGCCTTATTCTGTCTGTCTGTCTGTCTTGCTCCAAAATTGTGTCGTTACAGTGACAACCAGCGGATTGGCCGCTGGGCTCGGCATGGCCCTGCCCCCTGCACGGATTGGCCCCCTCACGCATTGGATGCTCGCCCTGGCCCCGCCCCCCGCACGCATTCCCCGAACCCACACGGAGATGCCCGACTCCCAGGTGCCGAGCCCCCCCCACACGGATTGGCCGCTCGGCTTGGCCTGGCCCCGCCCCCTGCACAGATTGGCCTCTCGCCCCGGCCCCCTCCACGTATTGGGCGCTCGGCCAGGCTCCGCCCCCTCACGCATTGGATGCTTGCCCTGGACCCGCCCCCCGCATGCATTCCCCGAACCCACACGGAGACGCCCGACTCCCAGGTGACTGCTGCAGCCCCGGAAGCCCACACCGGCAGGACTAAGTGGAGAAAAGCCACTAGCTTACCCCGCCTGCTGGCACACGTGTGCCGGAGCCGGCGTAGGCTGGTAACTATAGTACACATCGGGTAACTATAGAAACCGCTTTCCTTAGTTACCCGATGTAACTAGCTTACCCCGGGTCCCGCACACGTCGGCACTGTCGCTTTTAATAGTTACCTCGCGACAAGCTCCGATCACATGTTGTCATGTGACCAGGAAGTTGCGGCGCAGCCACTGTCCTGTACACAGTGTACGGCTGCTTTCAGACGTCCGTGTCACACATAGCACACATGCATGTATATACACACACAGCAGACACACATGGATACACCGAGCGCATACACATATACCGCACATGCATGTACACACACACACACACAATGCTGTACACTCACCCAGCGATGCGGTCCCTGGCACTGAAGTCCCCAGTGCTGTTCCTGCTTCCAGCTCCTCAGGGCACTGAATATTCAGTGAGTATAATAAGCGGCGATAAGGAGCTGGAGGCAGCAGAGCCGGAGACAGCATCTCTGGAGAGAGGTAAATATAGAAAATATTTTTATTAAAAGCAAAACCTATGGAAAAAAAAATGCTGTGCACACTATGCGGATTGTGACAGCTGCATGTTTTGCTGCGGGATTCCCGCAGCGAAAACAATTGCATGTCATTTCTTTTCCGCAGGTAGCTGCGGGATTTCACTCCATTGACTGCAATGTAATCATGAAATCCCGCAGGGAATAACGCAGGCAGCAAATTCTGTGCGGTTCATTGCGTTTTCCTGCGTTATTCCCTGCGGTATTTCGCGGTTTACCTGCGGTAATGTTAATCGCTGCCCTGCGGTTTGCAGGGAAGTGATGTCATTATGACAGGAAGAGGAAGCGGATCAGAGAGTAATCACACACAGATCACACACAGAGACATATAGAATACACACACATCACATCACACACAGACACAGAATACACACACATCACACTCACACACAGACACAGACATATAGAATACACACAGAAATCAAACGGACATATAGAAAAAAAAACACGTGGGCTCCGCTGTATGTTTACCGTCCAGCCGCGGTAAACACACACAGTGGCGGACCGGTATTCTCAGGCTGGGGAGAGCGAGGGACAGCGTTAATGTACCCCCACCTCCCACAGCCGAGAATATCAGCCCGCAGCTGCTCCGGGACTATCGCATCCATTATGCGGCGGTCCCGGAGTGTCCCCAGCTCTTCCAGACGCCGTGATGCGGTGGAATATCAGCCCGCAGCTGCTCCGGGACTGTCGCATCCATTATGCGGCGGTCCCGAAGTGTCCCCGGCTATTCCAGACGCCGTGATGCGGTGGCAGTCCAGGTAATAAGGAGTTAAATGACAGCGCATCGCCGCCATTTAAGTCCCGGCTTTTAATCATGGCAGCGCCTATGAGACAGCTTTCATGATTAAAACCCGTAATTAAAGTGAATAAACACAAACACCGAAAAATCCTTTATTTTAAATAAAACAAAAAGCTCTTCTTTCATCCGTTTATTAAGCCCCCCAAAACACACAGCTCCGACGTAATCCACGTCCTCCAATACCTGCATCCAGCTGCGACTGACAACAGCGCTGAATGAATGCAGCCTCGCAGGGAGCCTGTAGAGGTAATTACAGGTCATTTCCCACGCCCGATAATATAAACACACTACCTCCCGGGAGAAATGCAGCGTGTCAATCTGTCCTCTATCATCTATCTAGCTATCTATCTCTCTATCTATCTATCTATCCCTCTATCTCAGAAGGATTTTTTTTTTTCAATGTGCTTTATTGCATTGAATGTATTAAAACACATGTACCAATCCGAACGCGGCAAAACCGCGGCAATACCGCGAACAATACCGCGGTAAAGCCGCCGCAAACCGCATGTGGTTTTTGGGTGCGGTTTGCTGCGTTTTTTTACCGCAGGTACGGTAATCTTTCAGACCCTGCGGAATTTTCTTAAGAAAATTCCATTTTCCAGTGCGCACAGGGCCTAATACTTACCTTTTCTCCACTTTGTCAGCGCGCTCCCGTGCACTGTGTACACTACAGTTGCCGTGCGACAAGCTCCGATCACATGTTGTCATGTGACCAGGAAGTTGCAGCGCAGCCACTGTCCTGTACATAGTGTACGGCTGCATTCAGACGTCCGTGTCACACATAGCACACATGCATGTATATACACACACAGCAGACACACAGCAGACACACATGGATACACCGAGCGCATACACACATACCGCACATGCATGTACACACACACACACACACACACACACACTCTGCTGTGCATTCACCCAGCGATGCGGTCCCCGGCTCTGAAGTCCCCAGCGCTGTTCCTGCTTCCAGCTCCTCGGGGCACTGAATATTCAGTGAGTATAATCAGCAGCGATAAGGAGCGGGAGGCAGCAGAGCCGGAGAGAGCATCTCTGGAGAGAGGTAAATATAGAAAATATTTTCATTAAAAAGACCCATATTTTCTCCGGTATGTTTTACACTGATGTCGCACGGATCACATCAGTGTGCGATCCATGTGACATCAGTGCTGCCCGAGATGCCTGCGTGTGTGCGTGCGGGGTCATGAAAAGTCACATGGTCCGTGTGCAAACATGGACGTGTGAGGCACATCAGAGAAAAACATGGGTACGTGTGACATCCGTATTACAAAACGCATGTCACACGTACCTAAAACACGGACGTCTGAAACCAGCCTACGGTAGCGCGCTGGATCCGACAAAGTGGAGAAAAGCTGGATGTGTGAAACCACTAGCTTACCCCGGCTCCCGGCACACGTGTGCCGGAGCCGGCGTAGGCTGGTAACCATGGTACACATCGGGTAACTATAGAAACCGCTTTGCTTAGTTATCCAATGTGTAACATGGTTACTAGCTTACCCCGGCTCTCGGCACACGTGTGCCAGAGCCGGCGTAGGCTGGTAACCATGGTACACATTGGGTAACTATGGAAACCGCTTTGCATAGTTACCCGATGTGTACCATGGTTACTAGCTTACCCCAGCTCCCTGCCCATTCAGATCGTTGCTCTCCCACTGTCAAACACGCCGATGCGTGCTGCACAGCAGGAGACCAACAAGCAAAAAAAAAACCAGCACTGTCGCTTTGCATAGTTACCCAATGTGTACCATAGTTATCAGCTTACCGACGTACGCTGGTAACAAATGGTACACAATCCTGTAACTATGGAAAGCGCTTTCGTTAGTTACCCAATGTGTACCATGGTTACCACCTTACCCCTGGCTCCTGGCACACATGTGCTTGAGCCGGCGTACGCTGGTAACCATGGTACACATCGGGTAACTAAGCAAAGCGCTTTGCATACTTACCCAATTGTGTAACATGGTTACCAGTGTACGCCGGCTCCCAGCCCCTTCAGATCGATGGTCTCCCACTGTCAAACACGCCAATGCGTGCTGCACAGCGGGAGACCAACGAGCAAGAAATGAACCATCATTATTCAAGACTTGATGATTATATTATTATTCAATCTGCTAACCTACATACACATTCTAGACTACCCGATACGATAGAATCGGGCCACCTTCTAGTAAAAAAACCAAGGAGGAGGTGAATATTGCAGAGAAGGGCAGATTGCACAATACCCTGTGACAACCTGATAGTCCAGGGCATCACAGGTCCATTCCTGCAAGCACCCGTGGGCATTACACATATGCCATAATACATTGCCTTTAATTTTTGCAAGGCTAGTGGCATGCAGGTTGTTTTCCTCTGTGCGCATGTAGACTAAGTAATAAGATACTGAATGTTCCGCTCCTACACATCTGCCCACCTATTTCCTAAAGGTTAAATTAAGTAACACCTCAACGCTATCATTTCCTCAAAATTGATATGTATGTTATGTGAAGAAGTCAAATCACAAGCCATTTATATATTGCAGTGGGAGAAAAGCGGCTTCACTTTATTAACAGCACAGGACGGAAAAAGAAATGAAATTCGATATTGTTATTTTAAAGAGACAGACATCAACATCCAGGAATATGACAAACGATCGCTGATTAGAGCACTGATTAGTTATTAAGAATGCCTTTGAATTTTGGGGGGAAAGGGCTCACATACTTTCATGAGGGACTTGGCTGCTATCCAACCACACAGTTTAGGAAAGTAGAATATTTACATATTATTAGACAAAAATTACTCCAAAAACATTCCACATATATTAATCCAATGTGCACTGATATTCAAGCCTAATGTAACCCTTAGGGGGAATGTCAGCACTGCACATGGTTTTCTGTTGTATGTGTCAATTCCAGGTCTCAGTTTACAAAGGCTCTAATATGCCAATTTTCCTTTGGTCAAGTTAGTGTAAAAACAATGATTTAAAATGATTTATGCTTCTCATATAACTGAAGGAAGTACTTTATAGTTAACATAAAAGCGCTAGTAAAATATTGTAGTAATTTGGGGAGAAGTAACAACAATCACATAAATATTATATCCACAGAGGAAATGATCTCAAGTCACAAGTTAAAATTCACCATCTAATATATAAAGCTGAATGTGTGTATGTATGTGTGTGTGTGTGTGTGTGTGTGTGTGTGTGTGTATGTATGTCCGGGATTGGCATCTGCACCATCGCAGCTACAGCCACAAAATTTTGCACACTCATACTTCTGGACCCCAAGAGCGTCATAGGCTATGTTTTGAGGTGAAATTTGAACTCCGCGCTTTACAGTTATTCACCAAAAAACCTGCCTCCATTAAAGCGAATGGAGCTGGGAGCTACAGTGCAGCCAGAACTTCAGAAGAATGCGCAGCCACGCCCTTAAATGGAATGTTGGCGTGTCACAATGCAGCCAGGGAAAGACACAGACAGAGACAGGGAAAGAGGCAGACACAGACAGGGTAAGAAGTAAGACGTAGACAGGGTAAGAGACAGACACAAAGAGACAGACACAGACAAAGAGACAGACTGACAGGGAAAGAGACAGACAGGGAAAGAGAGGGAAAGAGAGAGACAGGTTAAGAGACAGACACAGACAGGTTAAGAGACAGACACAGACAAAGAGACAGAGACAGACACAGGGAAACAGACAGACAGGGAAAGAAACAGACAGGGTAAGAGACAGACAAAGACAGGTAAAGAGACAGACAAAGAGACAGACACAGGGAAAGAGACAGAGGGAAAGAGGGAAAGAGACAGACAGGGAAAGAGAGGGAAAGAGACAGACAGGGAAAGAGACAGACAGGGAAAGTGATAGATAGACAGGGAAAGAGACAGAGACAGTCAGAGACAGACAGGGAAAGAGAAAGAGAGAGAGAGAGACAGAGAGATATATATACAGAGGGGGAGACAGACAGAGAATGGGAGAGAAACAGAGAGACAGTTACTATCCCGGGAATGTTAATACATTCTATTTTGTTAACAACAGTTATTAACCCGGGCGAAGCCGGGTAGTACAGCTAGTTTTTAATAACTACAGTAGTGTCAGTGATGGGTTGCTCGGTTTTGCAGTTTTGTATTGCCAGTTCTCTCTTTTTTTCTGTTTATATTAAAGCAAGGTTCACAAAAGTTTGCTACATTTCCTAAAATGTTTCTAAAATTTTGCAAGATTTCAAAAAGTTTCAAATGTTGAATTAATTGAAAATATCTGGATAATAAAAACTACACCCACATTGTTAAGCAAACCTGAAAAATTATACTAAAATGAGGGCTAATTAGTGTAAAGATGTTGCAAAACAAAAACATTAAAATGCTTAAAAAACAAGATTTTTCTACACAAATATGAAAAAGAATGACAAATCTGAGCCTAAGTATTTTAGTTCTCCCTAGAGAGGATGCTCTGTTTAACATCTAGGCTGTTTACCTTTATATAATACCCTTGATTATGTATCTAGGATGACATTTTTTCTTTTGCAATAGAACATTGAGAGGAGTGGAGGAAACTCTAATTGGCACATGGCCTCAACTACGTAAATCACTAGTCCCAGTTATGTGCTGACCGCCAAAACCGCCGAGCAAAGCCAAATCCTAACAGTGTGTACATTTCACACTGCTAGGATTTGGCATGCTGCACTGTTTGCCAAAAACGTCTTCAGAGGTGGAAACCTTTTTAAGGGTGCGCTCACAGGAGCGTATAAATTGGACAAGTGAAATGTGAGAAAATCTTGTATTGCACTTTGACCAATGTTAGTCAATGAGGCAGAGCAGGTGGTCAGCTTTTGTTACATCCAGATTCTGGATGCGAGAAAAGTCGCAACATGCTGCGATTGTATTCTGAAAATGTCCGAGACTCGCCAATACAAGTCAATGGGAGCGAGTAAAAAAACACGGACCATCCTAGTGACATCCATTTTTATGGATGCAATTCTATCATGTAGCAAAGAACACTGTAAATATTCCTGTACAGGACTGTAAATGGTCCTGTAAATGACTGTAAATGACTAATAGCTGTAGAAAAATGCACACTGAGAGCACATGAATGACAAGTGAGAAAAAAATCGTCCTACTCTCCTGGACGAGAATGGGACCGTTTTTACATACGTTTGTGGGAGCCCAGCCTAATAGAGATGAGCGGACCTGTGGAAGTTCGGTTTGGCGGGTTCAGCTGGACTTTAGATAAAGTTCAGTTTGGGACCGCTGCACCAGGGCCCAGAGATGAAGGGGGACCAATGCAGGGCAGTTAGTAATGAGGGCAATCTGGCCTGTTGTTCGGAGCCCAAGGCTCTGGTGGGCCTATAGCCAGATTGCCCCCTGTACCTGTGTAAATTCAGGCCAATGACAGGTTCATGCAGCTGGTTTTGAATACCCTATTAAATCGATGGCTGGACCATGTATCACAAGCTTTTCTCCCCCCCATTTACCTTTTGTGCCTCCCCTATTTCCTCGTAGACTGTAAGCTTAGGAGCAGGGCCCTCACTCCTCCTGGTATCTTAATTTTGTTATTTTGTATTGTCTCATATTGTCTGTACATGTCCCCTCTTAATTGTAAAGCGCTGAATATGTTGGCGCTATAGAAATAAAACTTTATTATTATTATTATTATTATATTGCCCTCATCTATTATAATTGGTGAGCCAGGTGGCATGGAGTGATCCTGCTGCTCAGCTGCACAGTGCAAGCAGCAGAGCCACAGAAATCTATTCTTTGTGGTTAGAATGTAGCTGCTCCTGTGAAGTGATGATGTAATTGGAAGGGGCGAGGCTTCCTCCTCCAGTGTGGAGTTGATCACTGTTCACCATGTGTGCTGTGGCTGCTGGGGATGCTGAGGCTGTGGAGCGACCACACTTAGAGGACTAAGGTGATGTGCCATGGAGCGAGGGGTTTCATACATAGGACTAAGGGTGAGTAATAGGAGGTGGTGTTTGTTTTTGGGGGGCACAGTATAACTGGATGTTCCTACATGGGGGCTGTATCTTGTGATGTTGATGTGATGTTGTATGTTGATGTTATAGTTGTGGGGCTGTGTGCTGGGAGGCTGTGTGGGGAAGGGTTATGGTTACTTGTTTGGGGCTGATGTTACATATGTAGGGAAGAGGGTGATGTTACGTGTTTGGGGAAGGGGGTTATGTTAAGTATGTGGGAAGGGGGTGATGTTACGTATGTGGGGAAGGGGGTGATGTTATGTATGTGGGGAAGGGGGTGATGTTACGTATGTCTGCACATAGCCTTAAAATTAATTCGTTGGAGAGTCACAGAGAGTAATTAGTTTATATTTATTGGGCGGCAGACATTATAGTTAATGGGGGGCACAGTGCCAGCTTATTTATCACTTTATATTATGAATAGTATGTGGCTATTTGTATATCAATGGTGGGGTACATTTTAGTATTCAGGGGCGCAGTGTGGGGAATTTTTTTTCAGGAGTCAAATGTCTATATGTACAATATATGTGACCTTTTTATTTCCAGGGCTGCAGTGATCAGTGACAAGACGAGTCGTGACTGGAAGATGGTGACATGAAAGTCTAATCAGATGGAAAAGACACTGAACATGAATATAGGAATGTACCCTTAATATGTATAGCACAGTCCATTAGTATCTAGTGTACTCGCTCATTATGTAAATCGCTGTCCTTAACCCCTTCACGACCGCGGGCAGTAAAATTCCGTCCTATTTTAACGTGACTTAACGACCAGAGACGTAATTTTACGGCCTAAAGTTCATTTGATTGCCGTGGCCATAGCAACGGCTTTCAAATGATGTCCCCTGCTGTTTCTTACAGCAGGGGGACTTTGCTTCACCCCAGAGGGGTGGCATCGCCACCCCCCATCGACGATCGATGTGATTGGCTGTTCAAATCTGAACCGCCAACCACATCTTTCGCACTGATTTCGGTAAAAATAATGCCGGAAATAGTGCGATACTGTGAGATCCGGCTATGAGATGCCGTAGCAGGTACAGTAGATCATAGGTGGATCTCAAACATGCCGCCCCCAGCCCCTGCAGCACTGATTGGAGCGATCGTGCTATGACGCGCAATCGCTCTAATCAGTGTGCAGTGGGGCGGTTTGATTTGCTGGTGGTTTGCTGGTGGCCGCACTCCCCAGGCCTGTGCTGGTCTGGGGACCCTCCCCCAACATGTCTGCAGCGTGCAGCACTGGCTGGTACTAGTGGTACCACGCCACCGCTGCTGCTGCCGCTGCTGTCACGTCGAGCAGGAGCAGGATCGGTGAGTATTGTGCTCACCTTGCAGCCCCTGCGCGCTCCTGTGATTGCTCCTGCACGCTCCCGTAATGGCCCCTGCCCATGCCCCCCTGCGATCTGCCCCCCGACATCCCGATCTGTCCCCCCGGCATCTCGATCTGCCCCCCCGACATTCCGATCTGCCCCCCCAACATTCCGATCTGCCCCCCCAACATCCCCGACGATTTTTGTATCGCATCAGTCCGTGCATCCCGCCGAGCGCTGATCAGGGATTCACATAACGGATCGGCATCCCTGCTCAATTTTTGGCGTGACGTTTTTTTACGTATCCCCGATGCTTTTTGTCACGCCAAAAATTAAGCAGGGATGCCGATCCGTTATGTGAAACTTCTGTGAAGCCCCCAGGTGTTCAAAGTGCTCACCAAACATCTAGAAAAATTATTTGAGGGCTCTAGTTTCCAAAATGGGGTCACTTGTGCGGGAGCTCCATTGTTTAGGCACCTCAGGGGGTCTTCAAACCTGACATGGCGTCCGCTAATGTGTGCAGCTAATTTTGCGTTCAAAAATTCAAATGGCGCTCCTTCCCTTTCGAGCTCTGCCGTGTGCCCAAACATTTGATTTCCACCACATATGAGGTATCTGCGTACTCAGGAGAAAATGGACAATACATTTTATGTTGCATTTTTTCCCGATACCCTTGTGAAAAAAAAGCTACCTAGTTGAAGCAACAGTTTTGTGGTAAAAAATTTTTTTTTTCTTTTCACAGCTCAACGTTATAAACTTCTGTGAAGCCCCCAGGTGTTCAAAGTGCTCACCAAACATCTAGAAAAATTATTTGAGGGCTCTAGTTTCCAAAATGGGGTCACTTGTGGGGGAGCTCCATTGTTTAGGCACCTCAGGGGGTCTTCAAACCCGACATGGCGTCCGCTAATGAGTGCAGCTAATTTTGCGTTCAAAAATTCAAATGGCGCTCCATCCCTTCCGACCTCTGCCGTGCACCCAAACAAATGATTTTTACCCCATATGGGGTATCAGCATACTCAGGAGAAAATGCACAATAAATTGTAGGGTGCACTTTCTCTTTTCTCCCTTGTGAAAATGAAAATGTTATGGCTAAAGTAACATTTTTGTGTTAAAAAGTAAAATTTTCATTTTTTCCTTCCACATTGCTTTGGTTCCTGTGAAGCACCTAAAGGGTTAATAAACTTCTTGGTTGTGGTTTTGAGCAGTGTTAGGGGTGCAGTTTTTAGAATGGGGTCACTTTTGGGTATTTTCTCTCACCTCGGCCTCTCAAAATCACTTCAAATGTGATGTGGTCCCTAAAAATATTATTTTGTAAATTTTGTTGGAAAAATTAGAAATTGCTGATGACCTTTCTAACTTCCTAACGAAAAAAAAATTTCTTTCGAAAATTGCGCTGATGTAAAGTAGACAAGTGGGAAATGTTATTTCGTAACTATTTTGTGTGACATCTCTCAGATTTATGGGCATAAATTTTCAAAGTTTAAAAATTGCGAAATTTTCAAAATTTTCGCAAATAAACGCAAAAAGTATCGGCCTAAATTTACAACTGACATGAAGTACAATATCACAAAAAAACAATGTCAGAATCGCCAGGATCCGTTGAAGCGTTCCAGAGTTATAACCTGTCAAAGTGACACTGGTCAGAATTGCAAAAAATGGCCCGGTCATTAGGGTGTTTTAGTGGCCGGGGGTGAAGGGGTTAATTACATAGTTTCTTTTACTTTGTATAAGGCTAGTGCCACACATCCGTGCCTCCGGTACGTGTTTTGCATTTTTTACACGTACCGGCGGCACGGAGACACGTACAGCAATGCTACCCTATGGTAGCAGGCACACACACGTAAAACCACACGGAACGTGTGTCCGTGTGCGTTTGTACGTGTGTGCGTTTTTCAAAGCGCTGACATGTCCGTTTTTTCGCCGGCAGCACGGGTGTCACACGGCCCGCACCCGTACTACACGGGTGTAGTGTGGATGCGGTCCCGTGTGACACGCGCCGGAGAAAACACACGTGTCAGTGAAAAATAAAAAAAACATTAACTCACCTTCTCCTGCCCTCCTGTCTCTGCCGCTGCTGCCTCTTGCTGCCGACCGCCGCTCATTAATCTCATAGAATATTCACTTCACTGCCTGGCAGCAGCAGCAGCGGGGAGACGGGAGGGCTGGAGACCGAGGATCAGCACCACGGACAGCAGCGCGGACATCAGGAAGGACCAGGTGAGTATAATAATTACCGGTTCTACGTGTGCTATCGCGGATAGCACACGTAGAACACACGTGTCACGCACGTACCAGAGACACGTACTTACCTGCACGCAACACGCAGGGGAAATACGTGTCTCTCGGCACGTGCGTGAATTTCACGTGAGTGTGGCAGAAGCCTAACACTGTCCCTTATTAGCATCCTTGTTAGTTATGTATGGCGCTGTCCCTTATTATATAAGATTCTCAATTGTTATGCATAGCAGCGTCTCTTATACAGTGTATTCTCATTATTTTTGTTATTTATAGCTCCCTCTCTTTATTATATAATCCTCTCATTTTAGATATAAAATGACTGGTTATGAGCAGCATCTGACCAGAAGACCAGACCATCAGAAAAGAAGCTTTACCATGTTCCATCGGCATTCATGTTATTTTATATCAAACAAGAGAGGACTCTATGAAATAAAGACAGAGCGCTATAAATAAAAATAACAAGAGCATCCGATATGTAAGGAATATATATTTATATTGTTGTCGCCATAAAAAGATGGGGCGCCCGGCACAATTTCTTGCACAGGGGCCCCAAGCTGTCAGTGTCCGCCCCTGTACCTGTCTCCAAGCCATACTGAATGGAATAAGGTCATTGCAAACTTGATTTCAGGGCACAGCATCTTTACCTCCTTGAAGCATAAGGCAAAAGCAATTATTAAACTTCTTTTTTATAGCAAAATTAGGTCACTGCTGTGACTATAAAATACTGATGAGTACTAGAGGATGAGTACTAGAAGATGGTAGTGGGGGACATTTCAGGACCAAAAATCACCTGTCTTTCCCTATACTGTACACAGCATTTTACATTAAAATACAAAATTAAATTATAGAAAACGCTGTAATGCTAAGCTCAGTGTCTCCTGCTATATTCTATGCCGACCTCAGACCCTCAGAACATCTTTAAAGGGAACTAATCATCAGGATTTTCATATATAACCTAAAGCCAGTCTTATATCGGCATTATCAGGCTGATTCTATACATGCCTTTGTAAGAGTGTCAAGGCTATGGCAACCCCTGCGTAAGTGGCTGGCACACCATGGTTTAGTTTGTAACATAATATATGTATTTTGTGTAGTTGCTACCAGGTGGTAGTCTGGTTTAGGGATAGCAGTCCTGGCACCTGGGTGGGCAGTGTAGGGGTTAAAGGAAAGATGGAGAGGGGGTCTATAAAAGGGAAAGTAAAAGGGAGGAGGGCTAGGAGTGTCCCCAGGAGTAGTCAAGGAAAGGATGAAACCCAAACCTCCATTTTGCCCAGATCGTTGAGTTAATTTGATTGACCCAAGGAAGGTCATCCCTGCGCATACGGACCCACGGGAACTGGAACGTTGGTGATCATGTAGTCGTGGCCCCAAAAGCGGGGTGTAGTCCAGACGGCAGGCAAGACTTCCATTTTCTTAATACGTGTACCCTACAACGTCCCCGGTGGGACTACAGGTCAGTGTCCCTCTGTCAACTAACGGAGGGACCTCAGAAATAATGGAGTCGGCTGCACATGTTAGCCGGAAAAAAGAGGGGCCGTGTGGTGTCTGCAAGAGCCCAGGTGCAAAGAAAGCGGTCGGCCGACAAATTTAATAGAACAGTGGAGTTTAGTTGGAACCCTGATGGGATCAGGAATGGTGCCCAGACAGTAAAGAAGTTAAACGTTGTAGATGCTGTATTGACAAGAAGAAAAATGGAGAAGTTAACAGTATTGAAGGTTAAACAGACCAGTAGTGAAGTGCAGAAGATGAATGCTGTACGTGTTACTGAGAAAACAAGTAAAGTTCCGTCGTTTGAAAAACCTACTACTGTGTGCAGTGTATAGCGTCAGTGTGAAAATAGACTACGTGGAAGACATCCTTTTAGTAACTGGGTGTCCGGGAGGCGAGTGGTTACCAAGAGGCTGCGACATGGCCTGGTAACCCCTGAAGACACCGTGTTCACCACTACCAGACCCCGGGCACCCATTACACCTTTAATGGGCAGCTCGGCTGTATAAGTTTTGAGATCCAAGAAAGTAAAGTTTATAAAATCACCAGCTTCCTGAGTGACAGCAGCTGAGGATCAGATAATATCTGGGGGGTGTATTCAGAGTTATCCACTCCCCCTGTTAGAATTAGCATAAATATTATACAAATGATTCACTATTTCACTTGGAGGACCTGTGCTGAGGTCATTCCCATGTGACCAGAAGGGGAGAAGGCTCAGCCAACAAAAAATGTTGCTTGTGTTATCAGGTTTGTTGGCTTAGGCCTCGCCCCTTCTGGTCACATGGGTATGACCTCAGCACAAGTTCTGCAAGTGAAATAGGGGATAATTTGAATAATACTTATGTTAATTCTAACAGGGGGAGAGGATAACTCTGAATACCCCCCAGATATTATCTGCTCATCAGCTGCTGTCACTCATGAAGCTGTTGATTTTATAAACTTTTCTTTCTTAGATTTCAAAACCTAAACATCCGAACTGACCACTACAGGTATGTATAGAATCAGCCTGATAGTGCCAGTACAGCACTGGCTTTAGCTTATATACGAAAATCCTGATGATTGGTTCCCTTTAAGTGTCAGAGATTTTAAGGTGATAAGCAGGTAACTCTGTATTGCAATTCTCTGTGCATCCCACAGACCTGGAGATGCTCTGTGGCACTTACAGATCTGACAGTGTGTCCATTCCTTGGGCAGAGCATCTTGCCCATGGAGATGCTCTGCGGCACCATCCTTGTTAATGAACTAGCAGTTTGGTCACTATACTGGAGTCGAGGTTGGTTCTGGGAGCTGCTGGTTACTCAGCTTTTCCATGTTCCAGGTAATTGCTCAGGCTTCTTTACTGAGCATGCTCCCCCAGAACTCTGCCAGTTGTATCCTCTGGCTCTGCTGTGTTGCCATAGTTTGTGTGTCTGCTAGTATTCTGTTCTTGGTATTCTGACCCCGGACTGTTATTGGACTTCCCTGTGCCCACGCGCTATTCCTGTCGTGCATTCCTGTCTTGGACCCCGGACCGTTATCTGACTACGTCTTTGCTTGCTCCCATTTAGTAGTACGTGCTCTTCTGGTATTGTGACCCTCGGATTGTGACCTGACTACATATCTGTTTACCCCTTATGATTATACGTGGCCTCCTGTTACCAGACTCCGGCTCTCCTGACTACCCTTCCGTTCATGCGACCCTGTAAGGCAGTGACAAGCATTACACACAGATGATGAGCACGTGATTAGTTCAATGCTTAAGGAAAATGAGATAATCTTTTATATCTCTTACATGCAAATAAATTGCTTTTAAACTAAAAAAATCAACTAGCATTTTTCTGCAAAGCTGCCTCACCTGACCTCCATGTGGTAGTATTGATTCTACTATATTTATACCAAGTGTGAAGTCATCAGGGAGACTGACGTCTTATACATACAATGACTTCAGATCAATATTTATGGAAAGCTTAAACAAATTACTGTCATGTATAGAAGATGAATGTAGGCCATCACATAACAGAATTGTACAGGTAGAGTCAGTAATACTTAGTGCATTCATGTGAAAGTGGATTCTATGAGAAAAATATATTGGAGAGACATGAAAATAAAAATGTACTGTACTGTGATAGTGTATGGCAGGAAATCTATTAAAGAGTTATTCCCATTTTATAAAATGATGGCATACCACTTACAAATGTCTTTATTTCATGATTTGTGGGAGGTCTGAGAATCACAATAATTGTTTAGAAGTCAAAGTTTTATACAAAAAAATGCAATCAAAGGATGGCACAACATCAGGCTCGATAGCGTAGCTGCCAGGAGGCAGAGGGGGCAATAGTCCTGGGCCCTGCGATCACAGGGACCCACTCGGAGCTACCACCACTATTAACTATATGAGCAGGGAGACATGATCTCCACACACTGCCTCTCTCTGTTCTATGCCCTGTGCTGTGGTCTATAGAACAGCAGGATAATAGCGCACGCACAGTACCTCAAAGTCTCAGCCTGGTGACGTCATTGCGCAATTCCGGGGATGCTGACGTCCTGTAAGTGTGATGACAGCGAGATGATCCACCCATGCTGGACTTATCAGGATCCTGGATCCTTGATTAGGTGAGTATATGATGTTTTGTTAATATTTTTTTATGCAGAATGGGAAATATATATACCAGGATGGGGGACATATATAGCAGGATGGGCCCAGGATGAGAACTGATATTCCAGAATGTGGAACAGATATGCCAGGATCGGGGGAGAGATATATCAGAATGAAGAACATATATAACAGGATAGGGACATATATACCTGGGTTGGACCTGGATGTCTGTCTGTCCCCTTGACAATGACATATACAGCATACTAGGATTGGCCCCAGATGGGAGACACATATACCAGGATGAGGACATATATACCAGGAAGGGCTCCAGATGGGGACGCATATATCAGGATGGGCTCAAGATGAGAGACATACAGTATATACCAGAATGGGGGACATATATATCTGGTTGAATCCAGGATGGGGGACATACATACCAGGATGGGGACATATATACCAGAATGGGGGACATATATACCAGGATGGAGGACATACATTATATACCAGGATAGGGGACATACAATATATACTTTGATGGTGCCCAGGGTAGGGGGTACAAATACCAGGATGATCCCAAAATGAGGGACAAATATATCAAGAAGGGGGACATATATACCAGGATGGGGGACATATATACCTGGAAAGGGGGGCGGGTGGACGGATCCAGATATTCCATCGGAGTCTAATTACACCACTGGTGTGGGGACCCTTATACAGAGTAGGGGCCCTTATGCAGTTTGGGGTACTTATATAGTGTGAGGGCTAATGTGGGGATCATTATAGAGCCAATGTTGGGGCCTTTATACAGTTTGGGAACTACTGTAGGAGCCATTAAACAACGTGGCAGTTAATGTGTGGGTCATTATACAGCATGGAAGCTAATGTAGGGGCCATTATACAGCGTGGGAGCTAATGTGAAGGGTCATTATACAGTGTGAGAGCAATTGCGGAGGCCATTATTACATTTGAGGACTACTTTGGGGGCCCTCATGCATATGTGGACTACTATGTAGGCCATTATACAATGTGAGGGCTACTGTGGGGAACATTACACATTTTGTTGGCTACTGTTGTGGTCATTATACAGGGAGTGGATCGTTGTTTTGTGGGAACTGTGGGCACATCATACTGTGTATCGGGGAGGTGTGGGGGCATCATACTGGGTATATAAGAGCTGTACACGGGGGGGGGGGGGTCTCAGGGAACATTATTACATTTTAAGTGGGCACCTACAGTGGGTATGGAAAGTATTCAGACACCTTTAAATTTTTCACTCTTTGTTTCATTGCAGCCATTTGGTAAATTCAAAAAAGTTCATTTTTTTTCAATAATGTACATTCTGCACCCCATCCTGACAAAAAAACCCAGAAATGTAGACATTTTTGCAAATTTATTAAACAAGAAAAACTGAAATATCACATGGTCATAAGTGGTCATGGTCTCAAGAAGCAGGCAGGAATTTCTTTCTGTATTATCAGAAGAAAATACCAAATTGTTGTAAAACAGACACCATGCAGAAAATTTCCCAACGGCGAGAGACACTCAGGATGATCCAGAGATGATATGAGCAAATCATTTTTCTATTGTGAAACAATGCGTTTCTGAGCTGAGTTGCTCCTATCAGACTTGTGGATATCATTTCTTGATCGTCCTGAAGTTCTTTACAGTCTCTTGGAATTTTTCACATCATCTCGAGTAAGGCGGGCTTTGCACGCTGCGACATCGCTAGCAAATGCGCGATAGCACCCGCCCCCGTCGTACATGCGATATCTGGTGCTTGCTGCCGTAGCGAACATTATCGCTACGGCAGCGTCGCACACACATACCTGGTCGGCGACATCGCTGTGACCAGCGAACAATCCCTCCTTCAAGGAGGAGGTGCGTTCGGCGTCACCGCGACGTCACTAAGTGGCAGGCCAATAGAAGCAGAGGGGCGGAGATGAGCGGGACATAACATCCCGCCCACCTCCTTCCTTCCGCATTGCCAGTGGACGCAGGTAAGGAGATGTTTGTTGTTCCTGCGGTTTCACACACAGCGATGTGTGGTGCTGCAGGAACGACAAACAACATCGTATCTGCAGCAGTAACGACATTATGGAAATGAACGACGTGACACAGATCAGCGTTTTTTTGCGCTTTTGCTCTCGTTTATCGTCGGACCTAGGATTTACACATTGCGATGTCGCTACCGGCGCCGGATGTGCGTCACTAACAACATGACCCTGACGATATATCGGTAGCGATGTTGCAACGTGTAAAGCCCGCCTTAGGGTTACAACAATTTTGTATTTACATGCTGATCCTGAAAATAGAAGTGATTTCATATTCTAGCAATAAAATTGGAATAACCCCCTTTCATGGAAATAGCTGCTTTACTGGTTGTAAAAAAAAGTCCTGAAATTTGTACAGTTTTTTATTAGGACATAAGATAAGATGTTACTTTTTATATTATGTATGATTGTATTCTTCATGTATTGTTGGGCTTTTTATATGCAATCTCTAAACATTTAATGCAAATCTGCTGCCTCAAACATTCCCATGAAACTGGTGATTTTTGCATTGTGGGTATGGTTGGCTGCAGACATTGTAAACTGTTTATATAGGGATTACCAGAAATAACGCTGGACAATCTATATATATCATAGTGTCTGTCAGACTGTGACTGCTGATGTGACAATCACATTCTTTTGATAGTGCTCATCCTATATACAATCACCCGCTAGTCTAACCAGCCGCTGACACATCAATATACTAAGACAAATGTATGGGTTCAATGTAACAAGAAGCATAATAATACAATACATGCGTTTGTCAGCTATTAAGGGTTATAATGCATACCACAGAGCGAGTTGTACAACATGTGTGTTTATTATGTTCCCTAGTGACACATTGCATACCAAATTATATCTGTTGAAATGTATGCCTATCAGATCATTTTTAGGAGTAGGTATGGTGTGTGCTATCCATAGGTATTACAGATCCCTGTGTTGATGAAGAATGAGTCGCAAATATGTTAAAGCAATCCTCAAATCAAACCTGCAAGGTTATGTGCGCACGTTGCATCTTTGTTGTGACCAATAGGAGGATGGATAATTCGTATAGACCTGGCTCACTATGAATGCGGGTGCTCTAGGGAAACAGTCAATACTCCAAAAATACAAAATTATCCCCGGCACTCCAAGAGAAAAAAGAAACAATGTCTGGGTATTTTTGATGTCTTTTATTGTGAATAGTCTTATCTCGACGTTTCGGTCATACCTTGACCTTTATCAAGAGAATTAATCAGACTATAGAAAGAGAACATAAAAAAACAGAAATTAATACATAATACAGGAGAAAAATTACCAGGAGACACAGCTCCGGTTATTTATATACATTGTACACAAAAGGAGTATACGTTACAATGGTAAGGTACAGAGGCAAAGATATATATAAGATAATAACATCTGTATACACCCAAGAAGAAAGAACAACATCCGAAGTAATTGTTTACCAACTGGAAACTTATCATGTAAGTATCAGAAGAGACTAACAGGTAGACGTACCTATGAAGCAGAGAAATCGGTATGTGCATACTACTCGAGGGAGGGAGCAATACGAGTCACCACTCATATGAAGAGGAACTTATCAGGTGCGTATGAGCGCTAGGTGAAAGAAAGAATCATTAACAAAGGAAACCTATGCAGTGATTCTTGACTGTGATCGGTGAATAAGTAATATGTGAATACCTGTGACTGAATAATAGACAATCGGGATCAGCCAGTCAATAGTCTATGGGGTAATCATGTAGTGGTATTCCACCGAGGTAGAAAGTCGTATGTCGTGACTGGTTGTAGAAAAAAGAGAGCGAAATAAAGTAAGTGAGTAAAGCATGAACGGAGAAGAGGAGTAGAAGAAGGAGGTGAGTTGGATGTTATACAGTTTGTGGATTTTTTTTCTCATGAGATCTTTCTATTTTTAGAACATTTGGCATTGTGGGCTATATGTCTTATAGCTAATGTATTGGTGTCACAAGTTTCCAGAGACACATTACCTCCCGCACACCATTTCATGCTGTTTGACAGGTAGTGAATGGAGTATAACCAATTTTAGAGACACGTCTCTCTATTCACTGATGTGTTCATTCGAGAATTTCTCCATTAGGTCCTCTGCTCACTAACAAGATTGGCATGGCACCTATACAGTAGCCAATTATTGGACAGGTACCTTGTCTTAACTTCTCATATACACTTATCTTTACCTTCAGCCTGATCTCACCATCTTTTCCTTTCTCCTTCCCCCCCTCCCCCAACCCAACCCTTCCCCCTCCCCCTTCCCCCCCCCCTCCTTCTTCTACTCCTCTTCTCCGTTCATGCTTTACTCACTTACTTTATTTCGCTCTCTTTTTTCTACAACCAGTCACGACATACGACTTTCTACCTCGGTGGAATACCACTACATGATTACCCCATAGACTATTGACTGGCTGATCCCGATTGTCTATTATTCAGTCACAGGTATTCACATATTACTTATTCACCGATCACAGTCAAGAATCACTGCATAGGTTTCCTTTGTTAATGATTCTTTCTTTTACCTAGCGCTCATACGCACCTGATAAGTTCCTCTTCATATGAGTGGTGACTCGTATTGCTCCCTCCCTCGAGTAGTATGCACATACCGATTTCTCTGCTTCATAGGTACGTCTACCTGTTAGTCTCTTCTGATACTTACATGATAAGTTTCCAGTTGGTAAACAATTACTTCGGATGTTGTTCTTTCTTCTTGGGTGTATACAGATGTTATTATCTTATATATATCTTTGCCTCTGTACCTTACCATTGTAACGTATACTCCTTTTGTGTACAATGTATATAAATAACCGGAGCTGTGTCTCCTGGTAATTTTTCTCCTGTATTATGTATTAATTTCTGTTTTTTTATGTTCTCTTTCTATAGTCTGATTAATTCTCTTGATAAAGGTCAAGGTATGACCGAAACGTCGAGATAAGACTATTCACAATAAAAGACATCAAAAATACCCAGACATTGTTTCTTTTTTCTCTTGGAGTGCCGGGGATAATTTTGTATTTTTACAATAGGAGGATGGGACATATTCCTTTAAATAGTCCAAGTTGCCTGCAGCAGGACCCAGACACCAGACGGACCTCTAAGAGCTCCACGCCACTGAGGACCGACAAATACACCAGAGTTCATCAGTGGGAGAGTGGCATCAGATTGGCTGGCACAGCTATAGTGGACTTGGGCGCATCTGGGATCCAGCACGTCTCCAGGGTGCGAACCCAGCTGTAAGTAAAAGCAACCAAACTGCACTCCCCTGTCTGGACTGATTTATTGCCCTGCGCCTCCACATTAACCCCTCACCTACCCCTGGGGAAAAGCCCTGCTCGCGGAGGGCTCCACCATCCATGCTGCCCCCATCCATCATCCCCAGCGGGAACCCGCAGCGGCGGCCCTACCATCCCTGGCTGCACACTGCGAGTGGCATAGTCGGACTATTTATTTTAATTTTTCCCTTTCATTTAAAACTGGTCGACGGTGCCCCCGAATCCGGGACCCCTCGAGCCACGGACCGTCCGGATCCGAGCAGCCCAGCTGCCCCGAGGAGTGACACTAGTTAACTGTGGAGCCTGCTCTCAGGCAGAAACTCTGGCCTAGTGTGAACCCTGGGCCGGAGATGCATTAGACACAGAGCGGGAAGCAGTTCTAACGGCTCGAGAGGTCAGCGATGTGGTATTAGTTTTTGTTTGTATGTGCCGCCCCCGTGCCAGCAGCCAGCGCTGCTCGGATCCGGACCTGCTTTGTGGCTCGAGGGATCTTCCGGACTCGGGGGTCACGCGGACACGCCGAATGAAAAGGAGGACGTAGTTGTACGGCCTTGACCGTATTCGGTTCGTGACGCCACCCACAGTGTGTGGTGAAGTGGGACACCACCGCTGCTGTTGTGGGATACCCGGGGGAGATGTGATGGCAGCCGGATGTTACCTCTCCGTGGGTAGGGATAGTTGCCCCGGGGCCCAGTGTCTCTGTGCAGGGTATGGCGATGGCAGGGTCTTGCGCGCCCGGATGGACCAGGGGATGTTTGGTTACTCACAAGTAAATGAATCACACGAGTCCTTTGGTAAACCAAGGTTCTGGTGGCCGGCCGCCGCGGCCGGTTGTACTCTGGTCCCCCACCCGGGCTGATAGTCGCAGTCTTCTCCTCTGTACTAGTTGTGGTTGTGTTTTTCGACTTCCCGGTATGGAACACGGGAGTCCGCTCCCGGCTTTCTGTGTGCCTGAGGAGCCGTGCCCGCTGACGCTGATCTGTGGGATCTATGGGCCCTGGCGGTTGCCCTATCCCTCTCTGTGGGTGGTTGTCTGCTTTTGGGACTTTGGTTGGGACAGGACCTATAATCCTGCCCTCAATCGGTTGATTAGCTAGGCCGTTGGTTCAAGTCCTGGCTTCAGGGTCCGAGTACCCCCTTTGTGCACTGTTTCCGGTAGGGTCACCGGTGTCAGTACCGGCGGGCTCCAACCCTCCAGCCGTCTTCCCGTCTCCTGCTGACGAAGACCACCATCTGCCACCTAGCCAAGGCACCAGGGCTCCGACCCTGGCACCGTTCAACTTGAGCTTCTCCTCCGTCAGCCCACACTCCTCTCAACTTGAACTACAGACTTCCACTCCTTAGACTGACTGTTTTCCCGCCCCGGGCTGTCTAGACCCCTAGGTTGGCGTTTCCTAACCACCTAGTCCCGCCCACTGGTGTGCCTGTCTTGCCCTGAGGGGGTTGACTAGGGTTTCAGGTCGGCTGTATGTAACCTAGGTGAGGGAAGGTGTTATGCGGGGGCCTAATGTGTGACTACCTACTTTTGCCGGGGCGTCACATGTACATCGCATGTTTATTATGTTCTATGATCTGGAGAGACCCCAGAGCATAATAGGGAAAGTATAATTTTTCTGCAAATCAAATTTCTTGGGGAAATTTGTGTGAAAAGGCAAATTCAGATTTTGTTAGAACCACTCATCTCCAACACGGAGTTTTGCTTGCTTTAACTTACTGTATTATGATCTAACAGGAAAGTGCTCGGGACAAAAATCTCTATATTTCAACATTCCCTGCCATGCCTGTTGTAATAAATGCTAAAATTTTCCATGAAACAGTATTTCTCAGGCCCCTTTTTTAACTATGCATTATCTCATTACTCTGTTATTCTTATTACAAATGAATAAAGTGACAACTGGGTGCATCCAGTTGGGGGTGTGTCTCTACACACTGATACTGTCCAATCAGTCCTGTTAGTACCAGACTGTGCAGGGACACACCCACTTGACAAAGAATGATAATGCAAAGTTGTCAATTTTATAATTAACAAATATTAATGTGAAATAAGAACTGGACAACACAACGTTATTAGAAAAAAATGCTCAATAACTATTTTTATAAAGAATGCAGATATGTAATCTAACACACAAATCCTCATTTTTGGCAGACCCCGTCTAAATATACTTTCCTAACGCAATAATAGATAACTGGGATTCTCCTGTCACAAATAACTTTTATGAAGTAGGTGCAATGTGACCAATAGCATAACTAGAGTTCAATGGGTCCTGGTGCAAAATTTGGACTTGCCTCTCCTCGCTTGTTGATCAGATGTATGGGCCCTTGTAGCATTGTAAATCTTATAAATACATATGAGTTGCCCTCTCTCCCATTATGTAGTACTGTCCCCCATCCAGTTCTAATGTACCCCATCCTAGGCTGTTTCCTTGTATATATGACCCCCATCCTGGTACAGTTAGGTCCAGAAATATTTGGACAGTGACACAAGTTTTGTTATTTTAGCTGTTTACAAAAACATGTTCAGAAATACAATTATATATATAATATGGGCTGAAAGTGCACACTCCCAGCTGCAATATGAGAGTTTTCACATCCAAATCGGAGAAAGCGTTTAGGAATCATAGCTCTGTAATGCATAGACTCCTCTTTTTCAGGGGACCAAAAGTAATTGGACAAGGGACTCTAAGGGCTGCAATTAACTCTGAAGGCGTCTCCCTCATTAACCTGTAATCAATGAAGTAGTTAAAAGGTCTGGGGTTGATTACAGGTGTGTGGTTTTGCATTTGGAAGCTGTTGCTGTGACCAGACAACATGCGGTCTAAGGAACTCTCAATTGAGGTGAAGCAGAACATCCTGAGGCTGAAAAAAACGAAAAAAATCCATCAGAGAGATAGCAGACATGCTTGGAGTAGCAAAATCAACAGTCGGGTACATTCTGAGAAAAAAGGAATTGACTGGTGAGCTTGGGAACTCAAAAAGGCCTGGGCGTCCACGGATGACAACAGTGGTAGATGATCGCCGCATACTTTCTTTGGTGAAGAAGAACCCGTTCACAACATCAACTGAAGTCCAGAACACTCTCAGTGAAGTAGGTGTACCTGTCTCTAAGTCAACAGTAAAGAGAAGACTCCATGAAAGTAAATACAAAGGGTTCACATCTAGATGCAAACCATTCATCAATTCCAAAAATAGACAGGCCAGAGTTAAATTTGCTGAAAAACACCTCATGAAGCCAGCTCAGTTCTGGAAAAGTATTCTATGGACAGATGAGACAAAGATCAACCTGTACCAGAATGATGGGAAGAAAAAAGTTTGGAGAAGAAAGGGAACGGCACATGATCCAAGGCACACCACATCCTCTGTAAAACATGGTGGAGGCAACGTGATGGCATGGGCATGCATGGCTTTCAATGGCACTGGGTCACTTGTGTTTATTGATGACATAACAGCAGACAAGAGTAGCCGGATGAATTCTGAAGTGTACCGGGATATACTTTCAGCCCAGATTCAGCCAAATGCCGCAAAGTTGATCGGACGGCGCTTCATAGTACAGATGGACAATGACCCCAAGCATACAGCCAAAGCTAACCAGGAGTTCATGAGTGCAAAAAAGTGGAACCTTCTGCAATGGCCAAGTCAATCACCAGATCTTAACCCAATTGAGCATGCATTTCACTTGCTCAAATCCAGACTTAAGACGGAAAGACCCACAAACAAGCAAGACCTGAAGGCTGCGGCTGTAAAGGCCTGGCAAAGCATTAAGAAGGAGGAAACCCAGCGTTTGGTGATGTCCATGGGTTCCAGACTTAAGGCAGTGATTGCCTCCAAAGGATTCGCAACAAAATATTGAAAATAAAAATTTTTTTTTGGGTTTGGTTTATTTGTCCAATTACTTTTGACCTCCTAAAATGTGGAGTGTTTGTAAAGAAATGTGTACAATTCCTACAATTTCTATCAGATATTTTTGTTCAAACCTTCAAATTAAACGTTACAATCTGCACTTGAATTCTGTTGTAGAGATTTCATTTCAAATCCAATGTGGTGGCATGCAGAGCCCAACTCGCGAAAATTGTGTCACTGTCCAAATATTTCTGGACCTAACTGTATATGTTTCCTCCATCCTGGTAAATATGTCCCCAGTCTGGTAAATATGTTCCCATCCTAGTATATACAGTGAAGGAAATAATTATATAATTATATGGTCCCTTGCTGATTTTGTACGTTTGCCCACTGACAAAGATATGAACAGTCTATAATTTTAGGGGCAGGTTAATTTTAACAGTGAGAGAATATCCAAAATAAAATCCAGAAAATCGCATTGCATAAATTATATAAATTTATTTGCATTTTGCAGAAAGAAAT
This sequence comes from Anomaloglossus baeobatrachus, assembly GCF_048569485.1. Classification (NCBI taxonomy): domain Eukaryota; kingdom Metazoa; phylum Chordata; class Amphibia; order Anura; family Aromobatidae; genus Anomaloglossus; species Anomaloglossus baeobatrachus. The sequence goes on from NC_134358.1 coordinate 480,487,267, forward strand.
AAGTATTTGATCCCTCTGGCAAACAAGACTTAATACTTGGTGGCAAAACCCTTGTTGGGAAGCACAGCAGTCAGATGTTTTTTGTAGTTGATGATGAGGTTTGCGCACATGTTAGAGGATATTTGGTCCACTCCTCTTTGAAGATCATCTCTAAAATATTAAGATTTTGAGGCTGTCGCTTGGCAACTCGGAGCTTCAACTCCTTCCATTAGTTTTCTATGAGATTAAGGTCAGGAGACTGGCTAGGCTACTCCATGACCTTAATGTGCTTATTTTTCAGCTACTCCTTTCAGCTACTCCTTTGTTGCCTTGGCTGTACATTCTGGGTCATTCTCGTGCTGGAAGACCCAGCCACAACCCATTAATGCCCATGCGAATATATGGAGGTTGTTACTCAGGATTTTACGGTACATGGCTCCATCCATTGTCCCACTGAAGTAGTCCTGTGCCCTTAGCATAGAAACACCCCCAAAACATAATGTTTCCACCTCCATGGTTGACAGTGGGGACAGTTTTCTTTTTGTCATAGACAGCATTTCTCTTCCTCCAAACATGGTGAGTTGAGTTAAGGCCAAAGAGCTCAATTTTTGTCTCATCTGACTACAGCACCTTCTCCCAATCACTCTCAGAATCATCCAGGTGTTCATTGGCAAAGTTCAGTCGGGCTGGCTGCACACGTGCCTTCTTGAGCAGTGGGACTTTGCGGGCACTTCCGGATTTTAAGCCTTTACAGCGTAATGTTTTACCAATGATTTTCTTGGAGACAGTGGTCCCAGCTACCTTGAGATCATTAACAAGTTCCCCCCGTGTAGTTTTAGTTTTCACCTTCCTTATGATCTTGGTGCCCCAGATCGATGTCGATTGACACTCATTTTGTATTTCTTCCACTTTCTTACTATTGCACCAACAATTGTTTCCTTCTCACCCAGCATCTTACTTATGGTTTTATAGCTGATTCCAACCTTGTGCAAGTGTATGATCTTCTCCTTGACATCCTTAGAAAGCTCTTTGGTCTTGACCATGTTATAGAGGTTAAAGTCTCCTGCTATTGGAACACAATTGGTTTTGTGAGGTTCTAGGAAAATCCAAAGCTTCATTAAAGGGAATATATCACTCGGTTTTTGCCACCTAATTTGCCCTCTGTAGAAGCTGGGTAGCGAAACGTACATCGGGGAATAGGACAGCAGCGGTGGTTTTACTTCATTACACTCAGGTAACCTATTGCGGAGGGTTGTGCTTGAGCGGTCGCCTGACTTATATGATTTATCTTATGTTTAGTACCAAGCTGAACAACAGTTATTTAATATTTAACATATTGGATTTTGATAAGATTGTAGCACAAGTCACTTTAATGATTTTGAGTGTGCAATATGATACCGCTTAGTCTTTGTATTTTTTCTGCAATTATCTTTTTTATGTATAGTGTGTGGTTTGCTTTTGTTTTTTGATTTTTTTGTCATTAATAAAATATTACATATTTATTATTTTGGACTGTTTGTACACCTTTTTTGGGGGAAAAATATTTATTTCTTCCTGTTGATGCACTAATTTGAGAGCAGCAGACCCTGATTCCAATAATGTCTCACTTATACAACTGGTTGCTGGAATTTTGATAAAAATCACTATATTATCAGCAGTAGATTATCACCAGAGGACTAGGACATCTGCTGCTAGGTAGTCCTGTATACTCATGAGCTCTGCATAATCCCAGCATGGACCTGTTTTTCTGCCTTTGTCAATTTATCTACCTGATCCTTATTTCTCAATAGACTTTGTTGTGTAACCTGTCCCTATGCCTATAGTCCCAGACAGATTTGATCTATTTTTTTCAGATTCATTCCCCTTTTTGCCACCTTATATGGCGGTTGGTGCCAAAAATCATTATGTTCAACTCATCAGAGCACAGTATAGTGTTTTACTGATGTAATGTCCAACAAGTCTCCAATTCTTGTTTGCAGACCTCAGTAATGGCTTTGTTGTAGCAGTTTGCAGTCTGTTGTGAACAGCTGATATTGAGATGTGTCTGCTACTTAATATATGTCTTCCTTTGAGGTCTAACTGCCTTCAGTCTGAAACTACAATGTGCAAATATCAGTACGAACAAGGAAAACCATTGCATGTACAGGTATTTCTAAATATTTGATCATACGGCAGGTAATAGGCATAGAGAATTTCAGCCTTTTTGGTTCTTACAAATGTTAGTGCAAATCAGTCTGTTCTTGGACCACTATGCACATGTAGACCATATGCAGGGGTGGTCTCCCCAGGATACAATGGACCATGGACAAAGAACGAGATCAGACCATGCCGGAGAAATTTACTTTACTAAGGATGTACCGGGAACTTCTCAGAGTCATACAAAAGAACACCCAGTAAAAATATAACCCAGATCAGGTCAGGATTGACCATGACCCCTGTGCTGCACAACCGACATGGACCTTGAATGTTCCAAGCAATTTACCTAACCGGTGCTTCCGCCTAACACAGCAGCCAATACGCTAACTTATAAAGGATGATGTAAATTAATAAGTGCACAAGATTGCAATTCCGTGGTACAGCACAATGGTTCACAAAGTTATCATGTCTCTAACCCACCATTTTCCTGTATCCCAGGGAGACACTTCAAATGGAGGTTTGATTAAGAAAATGAACAAAATCTCTTTACTGTTGTTAGAGCGTGCTTGTGGTCACAAAGTTCTGTTGATGCAAAAGGAAGCAAAATGGGGGCAATATCCCTGCAAACAAATGTGTATAAGTAATATATGAAAAAAAAATGATGCAGGGTGCCCCCTATTTTTGATAACAAGTATGAGTAAAGCGGACAGCTGGAGGCTGCTGGTTATCAAAAATAGAGGGGAGTCCACCCCATTTTTTTGTTCTTTTTTCCAAATGATTTAAATAAATAATTTAAAAAAAATTGGCTTGGCCTCCCCGCAATTTTGATAACCAGCCACAGTAAAAAATGGGAAGCCCCATGGTTATTTGGTCCTTTCCAGCCTAATAGTAGCAGCCCACAGTGATTCCATTAGGTGTGTTGTTTAAATCTACACTTGCTGGGTTAGTAATGGGGGTGTCTGATAGACATCTACCTATTTCTAACCCCTGGGCTTAATGCCAGCTGTTAATTCACAGCTGACATCAATCCCAAAATTATTAACCCGATTGCCATCACACCAGGGAAATTGGGAAGAGCCAGGCAAAGCACCAGAATTGGCACATCTAATGGATGTGCCACTTTTGGGGTGGCTGTGGGTTGCTATTTTTAGGCTGGGAAGGGTCAAATAACCATATGCCTTCCTAGCCTTATAATACCAGCAAATAGCTGTCTGCCTTACCTGCGCTGATTATCAAAAATTGGCGGGAGCCCATGCAATTTTATTTTTCTTTATTGTTCATAGCATTGTACAGACATTTTCCGCATGCAATAATGCTTATTTATTGGCTGTGCTGCAGCTTTTTAACAACCTTTATTAACATCCAAACAGCACCCGAACTCCGACAGTCTTTTGTTAACAGTCAGTATTCCATTTCGAACCCTGTACATCCAGTGTCCAGTACATATCCCAAACTTTACAATTTGGGTTTGTTCATCCCTAGTCTCGTACCCAAACACTGCATATTCTAGTGTTATTTTCCCTTGCAGAGATGTAGTAAATTGGATTGTGCCGTCAAAAGCCTTCAACGCTGTTCAGAATTGCATCCTATCAGGAGAAACTGGAAACGTTTTGGTTTCCTCACAGTATTCTATCAGACATATGTGCAATATAGATATATATTCCTGCCTTCCTAATTTTGCACAACTCTGTAAATTCACAGTCAATGTAATAATGAGATCAATAACTTGTAGATCCAAACAGACTTTTTATCTTTTTAATAAGGGCATTGTGAAAATACGTTCCAAAGTGACAATGAAAAATGCAGCCTTTAACTTTTCCAAACTCAGCAGTTCATGTGTCGGCCATGGTCCAATTTAATACTTTTTCACCTCCCAGGCTTCATTTCTCATCCACATACAGATTATAGTGTCCATACTGTGCACTTCAGAAATAGACATGCATGGGTGGAGTGAAACAACACTGAATAACAGCTTGTGTTTATTTAATTGAATGAATAGAGTTCCTGAAAGTAAAAGAGTAAAAATGCAGTATATGATGGTATTCGCTTAGAAATCATAGTTAAAAAGTCGTACAGAATATTTATTTTTGGTTAGTTTTGGAAATCTAGTTCATGTTAGGAAAATAAATTTTAATTCTGGCAGAAATGTAAGATGGAAGGAATATGAGATTCCACCTCTCCCTCTTATTGAAGCTGTCCTTATACGTGGAGATTTTCAGACTTAAAGTCTTGAAAAAGTCATAGCTGTACACTTGAAATATTGCATAAAGTTTTTCTATTTCTGAAGCAGTTTTGAATCATCTTTTTAACATTATTAGCATATTTCAGCGCTTTTATCAGCATTTTCCATGCTACAACATCAGACAATGAACCAGTGTGAACATACGCTAACTGATACTTCACACATATAGTGAGTCAATGGGTTCATGATGGATTCAGTGGTTCTACAAAGCCGTTTTAAAAGTTTTTTCTTCTTAGTTGGGGACAATTGCAACTTTCAAATCTACTTATTAAATTCTTCACTGTTATTCCTTTCTGTAAAAAAACACTTATTTATTTTATTGTTTATCTCATAGCCTACTGGATTTCTGCGGTTTAGCAGTTGTGACCAAACAAACACAGTGCTTATGTGCCGCCTCCTCCGGTCCCAGACCACTGTCTGCGACATAACCAAGGTCACACAGGGAGCTCCAACTTCCTCAGCTCCTCACTCTCTGAGGGCTACCACTAATATCTAGGGAGCTGCTACTCCCAGCTCTTCACTCTTTGGAAGCTACAACTGAACTTCCTCTCACTTTGAGAGCTGACTCTAAACTGACTTCCTCCCACCAGTCTGCCAGACCCTAGGCGGGTGACCCTTTTTCAGCTAGACCACCCACTGGTGTCCCTGACAGGGTGTGGTGTGAGGTGTGGTTAGGATTTGAGTGCTGATGGAAGCAATACAAGAGTATAAGAACCCAGAACCATGGAGGGTGGATTCTGCACCATTAGAAACAAGGGTGCAGTTTCCTGTGACACTCTGATAGAGTCAGGGGCATCACACTTACAAAGATCTTACAAGCGATATCTAGTAAGTTCGCACTGCCCTGAAGATAGCCAGGTTCACTGAAGTGCACTGTTAGCTCACAATATTTCAGTAGCACTGATCTTCCAATTCTGCAGAGGCAGAATTCTGCTTCATATAGCAGCATTGGAAGAGCAATGATTGAGCCAGCATACTGACAATGGTCCAAACACTGAATCACACAGACGTGTGCCATAAGCAATCAGTAAGTCCGGAAACTTGGGAGAAGTGGGATGGGAGGAAACTTTAAATTGTGATGCTCGGTATTCAAGAATGGTCCAGACGCTTCCAATTGGTAGTCAATCCATAGCGCTTAGCATCACAGTTTTCTACATACTTGTAATCAGTCTGTCTGCCTATTTACAGGGGGAAAAGTAGTTATTGTGCTGTTTGGTATCATGGTGTGTTTCATACTTAAAAAGTTTTCTGGTTTAAATCCACAAGTCTGCAGTCACTCTATGCTACCAGACTTGTGGGTTCTCACATTACATGTAGCGTGCGCTGTGAGGATTCACCAGTGTCAAAGCCGGGATTGGTGGTCACATGGTCACGAGTATGTGATATGCATATGTAACGCCCCTGAGACTTCAGTCGCTACAGGGTATTGCATCTCACTTAAGGTGTAGTACTCATCCCAGGTAAGGAAGAGGTTAACCACTGGTATTCATCCCTTACACAACACACAGCTTAGTAGCTAGCCACTGGAACTGGGTTAGAGGTGGTCACCATAGCAACGGGACTTCCCCAGCACTCGTGAGTCATCAGGAAGGTGGGGACAACATGAGGGAAGTTAGAGAACACACAAACTTTTACCTCAGAATAGTCTGGGACACAGAAAAACACGGCCGCTGAGGAGAGTACATTAGAGCTCCTCAGTTAGAGCCGGCCTGACTGAAAGAAGCAGGAGACAGCTAGTGGAGTTGGTAAGACACAGGAGCAATATGGTAGCTGGAGGTAAAGTTCAATAGCTCCCTCAGCACCAGCGCAGTTCAGGGTGCAGAGCCCTAGGGTGGAATACACTCCACGTTGTGCCATCAGAATCTGCCGGGAAGGGGGATTTCATGTCCAGCATATAGCATATAGAGTCAGGAGTCAAGACCACGGTCAGGTCCATAATTGATTTTTGCTGCCTGTGAATGGGATAGGAACTAAACCCAAGGACACTGGGGTCCCCAAGCAGCTTCATGTCACGGGGATCCACTCTACAGAGCTCAAGGAAGGAAGGTCTCACACTCCACAACACCAGTGGTGGCCTCTGAACTACCCGGTATCGTCTGGGGCCCATCATGGCGGAAAGGGTACTCCAACGGTGACGACTTAACAGTGAGTAAAAGACCTTGAACCGTATCCACTGTGTCAGACCATTATTGCCAGCACTGTTGCCCCGCGCTCTGGTGCCACCGGTCACTACCACCTCCATCATCCTCCCTGGGGCTTAGCTCTACCTGTAGGGACCTGAACCATCCCGGCTGCGACACCATCCTCCCCAGAGGACAGCAACCGCAGTGGCGGCTAATCCCTGGCCGCACACCACAGGTGGCGTCACGAGACATCTCCCCACCACCATCCCATTATCCATTCCTTTGTGGACACCTCGGGGTTCCAAAACCGGGCAGGGCCACCCGTGACAACCCCTCTGACCCTCACTGGCCCAGTAACAAGTATTCCCAAGGCTCCATGAGGTGCTTCACATACTGATGGACATATTACGACTAGATGGCCACAGCCTTGCTCAATACACTAATCTAGTCAAACTGTGTCCAGGATTATACATATCACTTACTCGCGGCAATGTGACCACCGTTCCTGGCTCTGACACCGGCAAGTCCTCCCAGCCAGGGCTGGCTCCAGGTTTTTGTAGGCCCCGGGCAAAAGAGTCCCAGTGGGCCCCATCCAAACGCAGACACGCACATACACAGATGCTTACACATACAGGCATACGTACATATACATATTTAAAGAGAAATTCAGAAAAATACATACTGTTTAAACAGACAAATCTATATACAGTCATATACACTGACATACATAAATATATACGTCATACATGCACACACAGACACGTTAGAGTGACTGCAGACTTGTGGATTTAGACCTGACAATACTCTTAACATGGACCAAAGAAAGCGAAGAAGAGAATTGTCTCAGCAAACTAGAAAGAAAATTATAGACAAATCTGTTAAACATGAAAAATATTACAATCGCCAAATAGGTTGATGTTCCTGTTACTACATTTGCACATATTATTCAGATGTTTAAGGTCTATGGGACTGTGGAAAAAACCTTCCTGAATGTGGCTGCAAGAATAAAATTGATAAGAAATTAAAGAGACAGATAATATGAATGGTAACGAAAGAGCTCATAACAAATTCCAAAGAGATTAAAGGTGAACTCCAAGATTAAGGTACATCATGGATATGTCGCGGGCGGGGAGGAGGGTGTCGGCACACTACGCTCACCCCCTTCTGCTCGGGTCCGGCGGCCGCTGCTCAGTGGTGGCTCGAGCTGTAGGCCGGATCCCGGGGGTTTCTCGAGCGGCACTCCTCGCCCGTGAGTGAAAGGGAGTTGTTGGGTGTGGGGATGATTATTGTCCGTGACGCCACCCACGGTTGTGGTGATTTCACCACCGCTGCTCAATACGGGGATCCCGGGGATGGTGATGCGGAGCAGCCAGGTGTTGTGTTGCCCCTCCGTGGGCAGGGGTTGGTGATCCCGGGACCCGGTGAAGGTTTGTGAGGTGCGGGGCCTGGTGGGCGCAGGGACGCGGGGGCAGCGCTGTGCCTTGCGGCACTGTGGTACTCACTCAGCCTGAGACGTGGACACAGTTTTACGGTAAACCAAACGGCTGGTAGGACGGTCCCACAGACGGCTGCACCTGCACTCCCGGTAGGTGACGGTGATGTCCCTGTTCCTTGCACCTATGGTTGACTTGTGGTAGCGGTGGATTCCCTCCGGTTACCCGCTCCCCGGCTTCAATCTGGGCCGGAGGAGCCCTACACTTTGCCCGCAGGCGCTGGCCCTGAGAAACTGGTGCCGTGGCGGTGGCGGTGTCTCTCCGATTCGGGTTGGGCTGTTGCCTTCAATCGGGACTTGGTTGTTGGGGGATCTACGTCCCCTTCACTGATGGATTCGGCAAATTTGGCGACTCCTAGCCTTGCCGGGGTCCGAGAGGCCCCTGCCCTGGTGCTGACTGTCCTTCGGAACACTGCTCCAGACCACCGGGCACACAGCCAACGGGGTCCTTCCAGGAACTTCCAAACGGTCCCCCTCCAGACAGTCACCGCCGTCGCTGACCTTGCTGATCTGGCCCTACACAAAGCTGGACCCTTCAGGCTTTCTTTCTTTACTGTCACTTCACTTTCTTTCCTCCTTACAACTTCACTTCCTCCTCCCTGACTAGACTCTGTTGTTCACTCTTGCCCTGCCTGGGCTAATCTGCCTGGTTTCTTCCCGCCTCCAGAGCTGTGACCTCCTTGGTGGGCGGAGCCAACCGCCTGGCCCACCCCCTGGTGTGAATCATCAGCCTCTGGAGGAAGGCAACAAAGATTTGTAGTTTAGCTGTGATGTGCCTACCTGGGGTGTGGGGTGTGGTGGTGTTGTGACCTGTGACCCCTGGCTTGCCCAGGGCGTCACATTCCCCCTTAGCAAAATGCAGACCGTCCGCGGGCTGCCGTCCTACACCGGTTTTATTTTTCTGAAAAAGATAACATTTGAAATTAACATATTTACATTTTTAATCATAACTCTTCCCAAGACGGGAGGCACATTTCTTTTAACGTTACAAACGGTTTACGGTTACGGTTTCCGCTCTCTCCCACCCAAGCAACCTGGCCCTGATGCTGCCCCTAAAGCCCAGGCAGCACCCCTTGACCCACAGTCCAGCACAAGTTACCCGAGCGGGATCTGTCCTTCCCTCCAGAGGGTAGCCACCGGTTCCTTTGGTGGCTGGGCCCTAGCCTGCTCTGCTGAGGGCCCTCCCTCCAACCTGCCTCTCCGGAGGCGGCATTGCGGAAAACGGTAACGGTAGACAACATATTTACAAGCCACTTAACGTTTGTGGTGCCCTGCAAGTTCACGGGCATGTCCATAAGGAGTCCCTTATGCAACTTTTAAACAGTCCCCTCGGGGACAACGGTGCCGGCTCCGGCCGGTTCAATCACTACAGACAATCAGGTAACTTCTTCTTGGATCAATCATTTTTCATTTTCAACTTTCAAACAAACAAACTCTAAACTCACATAACTGCCTCCCGGATCCCCTCTCTAAAGGACGGTTTCTCTGTACCTAAGTGGGGGTCTACCTAAGTTGGAACGGGTGGACCTCCGGGGACCGGTATCAGTAGGGCTAGGTAGTGGGGCAGAGGGAACAACTGGTTCCACCTCCCGGCTATCTTGTGGGACAGGTGGAGGCATAGGGGAGCGGGGCATAGGTTCATCCCTGGGCACTGGCATCGGTTCTGGCTCACGGTTGACCGCTTCCACCACTTCTTCATCCACAGGTTGTGGGAACAGTATCACTGGAAGAATCACCGCGCCGTTCTGCATAGGCCAGTCTGCTGGGAAGTCACCCATCACCGTGTGGATCACCTCTTTTTCCTTTTCCGCTGGTGGAGGAGCTGGCGCCTCCGGCGTTGTCCTCAAGGCTGGTGGGCACCTTTTCAGATGGTCCCGGGAAACCGTGGCCAAAGTGCCCCCTTGGTCGCGACTGATCTGGTAAGTCTTTCCATTCTCCCATCCGGTAGGCTGAATGACGTAGGGGGTTTGTTCCCACTGATCATCCAGCTTGTGGGCTTTTCTCTTCCGCTTCAACACCACATCTCCAGGCTGGAAAGGCCCAGCAGCCGCTCTCTGATTGAAGTGCCGCTCCTGCTGTTTTCGACTCTGACCCAGGTTCTTCTCCACATACTCCTGAATCTGTCGGTACTGCACCCTCCGCCGGGCATCCCATTCAGCCGTTGCGGGGAGCGTCTCTGGGGCTTCCAATCCCATTTCCAAATCCACTGGCAGCCGGCCAGGCCGAGCTCTCATCAGATACGCTGGGGTGCACTTCGTTGAACTGGACGGGATATTATTGTACATATCGACCAAGTCAGGCAGCTTTTCCGGCCACAGGTTCCGTTCCTCTAATGGCAACGTCTTGAGGAGACCCAGGACTAGATGATTCATCTTCTCACATATACCGTTGGTCTGGGCATGGTAAGGGGTTGTCCGGATCTTCTTGCAACCATACAGCTGACAAAACTCATGGAATACCTCCGCCTCAAAGGCTGGACCTTGGTCGGTGAGCACCCTCTCAGGGTATCCATGGGGCCGACAGAAGTACGCCTGCAACGCTCTCGCAGCGGTACGGCCGGTTATGTCCTTGACAGGGACAACCACCATGAACCGAGAATAATGGTCTACTATGGTCAGAGCGTAGGTATACCCACTTCGGCTGGGAGTGAGCTTTACATGGTCCAAGGCGACCAGCTCCAACGGTTGGTGTGTAACGATGGGATGCAGGGGGGCCTTCTGGCTAGCTTCATCCTTCCTCCTCAACGTACAAGGACCACATTCCCGACACCAGGCTTCCACCGATTCCCGCATCCCACTCCAATAGAACCACTCTCTTAACAGCATCTCCAGCTTCTTCCACCCGAAGTGGCCGGCACCATCATGGTACGCCTGCAGAACGGTGGGCACATCAGCCTGGGGAATAACCAACTGGCGGGTCTTCTCGTGGGTCTTCGGGTTAATCAGCTCCCGGTACAGCCTCCCCTGATGCAGGTACAGCCGGGTCCGTTCTTTCCACAAGCGTTGGGCCTCCGCTGGGGCGGCAGGGTCCATCCCGGCGGCGCCTTGCTCTACCAGGTTCTTGACCAGGCGGACCGCAGGTGCCTGATTTTGAGCTTCTTGCCACTTCTGACTGGGTAGCGGATCCAGATTCACCCGTTGTTGATGGACATGGATCTTCTCAACCGAGGGCCGGTGGAATGCAGGCAACTCGATCTCCTCGAGGTCATCATCTTCGCACTCACCTTCTGACAAGTGAGGCATTCGGGAGAGGGCATCAGCATTGATGTTGACACGACCGGCCCTATACTTGATGGTGAAGTCGTAGTTGGCCAGTCTGGCTACCCACCATTGTTCTAATGCACCCAGTTTGGCCGTGTCCAGGTGAGTCAACGGATTGTTATCCGTAAAAGTGGTGAACTTTGCGGCGGCCAGGTAGTGGCGGAACCGCTCGGTGATAGCCCACACCAGTGCCAGGAGCTCAAGCTTGAAAGAGCTATAGTTCTCAGGGTTCCTTTCGGTCGGTCGGAGTTTTCGACTCGCATAGGCAATCACTTTCTCCTTGCCTTCCTGGACCTGGGACAGGACTACCCCCAAACCCACATTGCTGGCATCAGTGTGGAGAATGAATGGGCAACCGTAGTCCGGATACGCCAGGACCTCCTCTCCGGTCAAAGCCGCCTTCAGCTGACGGAAGGACTCCTCGTGCCTGTCCTCCCACACCAGTGGGGCTGGTCTTCCCCCTTTGGTCTGTCCCACGAGGAGGTCTTGAATGGAGGCAGCCATCTTCGTGTACCCCTTGATGAAGCGCCGGTAGTACCCCACCAGACCCAGAAACTGCCTCACTTCCCTTACTGTAGTTGGTCTCGGCCAGCTCTGGATGGCAGTGATCTTCTCAGGGTCGGGAGCGACACCATCCGCACTCACCACATGCCCTAGATACTGCACCCTGGGCTTCAGCAGGTGGCATTTAGAGGGCTTCAATTTCATCCCGTACTTGGCAAGGGACGCGAACACCTCGGCCAGGTGCTCCAGATGGGCTTCGTACGTCTGGGAATAAACAATCACATCATCCAAGTACAGCAGGACGGTCTCGAAGTTTAAATGTCCCAAACAGCACTCCATCAGCCGTTGGAAGGTTCCAGGGGCATTGCACAGCCCAAACGGCATGCTATTGAATTCGCAGAGCCCCATCGGGGTGGTGAAGGCGGTCTTCTCCCGGTCTTCCGGGGCCACAGCCACTTGCCAGTATCCACTGGTGAGGTCCAGGGTAGAGAAATAATTTGCCGTCCGCAGTGCGGCCAACGATTCTTCAATACGGGGCAGCGGGTAGGCATCTTTGTGGGTTATCTGATTAATCTTCCGGTAGTCCACACACATCCGCATGGTACCATCCTTCTTCTTGACCAGTACCAACGGAGCGGCCCAGGGACTACAGCTATCCCGAATGACCCCTGCCTCCTTCATATTCCTCAACATGTCTTTGGCACACTGGTAATGTGCAGGGGGAATAGGCCGGTACCTCTCTTTGATAGGGGGGTGTTCACCAGTGGGGATGTGATGTTGGACCCCTTTGATCTGCCCGAAGTCTAGTGGGTGCTTACTGAATACCTGTTCATACTCCTGCACCACCCTGTATACCCCCGCTTTGTGATGTGTAGGGGTATCGTCAGTGCCCACATGTAGCTGTTGGTGCCACTCTTTCACCTCCCCCTGCAGTGGGGAAGTGCTGGGAGCAGGTGGGGAGACCGAGGGACTGGTTTCGTGGATGGTGTGAGGGTCTAGGGTGAGCAGTTTGGCGATGGTAGCATACCGGGGAAGCCTGACTTCTTCCTCCCCACAATTCAACACCCTCACGGGCACCCTCCCCTTTTTCACGTCTACCACCCCTCGGGCGGCTATTACGGTGGGCCAGTGCTCGGAGGGTATGGGCTCCATCATGGCAGGGTAGTCACGCCCCTGAGGTCCTACTGCTGCCCTACACCAAATCATCATCTCACTTCTAGGGGGCACAAGCAACGGGGCCACATCCATCACTCTCACTCCACCAATCTCTCCTCCAGTGGAATTTACATGCTGGCGGTACATCAAGGCTCGAATCTCACGCTGCACAGCTCTCTGTCGGCTCCCCGCCGCCGTGGCGGCCAGCTGTTGCAATAGGGCCAACACATCACTCATACAGTGCTCCATCACATTGGTTCCTAGCACTATCTTCGGGTTATGATCACTGGGCTCATTCATGATCACAATCATACCCTGGTGTTGCAGTTCAGCTTGCCCCACTGTCATGGCCACCTGCTTATACCCTACTTGGGTCAAGGGGAGTCCATTGGCAGCAATCAGCGTTATACTAGTATATGGGGGTGCCAGCTCGTCCGCCCCCCAATACCGCTGGTACAATGTGTATGGTATGGTGGTTACCTGGGATCCAGTGTCCAAGAGAGCCATCACCGGTATACCGTCCACAACCACGGGAATGATGGGTCGAGCTCCGATATACCGATCCCGCCAGTCCGAGGGGCGACGGGGTTCTACTCCTGAGGATTGGCCCGGGGCCCCAGGGGTTGCTCATTTAACGGGCACTCTCGAAAGTAATGCCCCGGCTTATGGCACTTGTAGCAGATTGGAGGCCTGCTCTGCGGGGGATTAGCACCTCTCCGCTGCATCCAGGGTACATCTTCAGGGCTGTCAGCAAGCTGTATCTGTGCTGGAGGCTGAGATCTGGTCAGGGGTTGTAGTGCAGCAAGGAATTTGGCAAGGTCTCCGTCCATGCGACGGACCTGGGCTGCCAGTTCTTCCACTGTGCTGCTCGGGGCTGCAGGCATTGGAGAGGTTGGTTTGGCTGAGGCCGCCACAACGGGAGCCGTCTCGACGGGCCACGGGGCGGGTTCCGGAACTTCGGCAGCTGGGGGCTGTAGTGCTTTAATGGCCCGCTCCTTTAGCACAGCAAAGTCCACATCAGGATGTTCCAGGGCCCACAGCCGGAGTTGTTTACGATCCTCAGGGGACCTCATCCCCTGCGCGAATTGCTCCACTAAAATCTTGTTGCTATCCGCCTCATTAATAGGGTTCACCCGCCTCAGCGTGCGGAGGGCGGTCTGCAGATGTAGAGCATAGTCCCGAATGCTATCCCCAGCTCGTTGCCGGCACTGGTAAAACTGCATCCTCAGCTCAGCTTCAGTCCGGGTCTTGAAGGCAGTCTGTAGCTTCTCAAAGATGGTGGCTACAGAGAGCCGGTCCCCCTCGGCCCAGGTCTCCGCTTCCTGCTCCGCCGCACCGGTTAACTGGCCTAGCACTATCGCTGCACGTTGCTTATCGGTCAGGGGGTACAGCTCTAGCAACGGGTTAAGCTTTTTCCGGAAGGCCTGTAGGGCATCCGGTTTCCCGTCATACTGCGGTAGCCAGGCAGCTCCGGGCGCATAGGGCAAGGAGAACGGCATGACCTGAGCGAGCGCGGGGGCCGCGGCACCTCCCGCCGGTACGGCCGGGACCTGGGCAGGCCTATTCCCATCCGCGGGTGCCGCTGCGGCTGCGACCACTGCTCCTCCAGCGGCTCCGTCGGGCGCAGACATCTTGTTTCCGTCCCCCTTAGCTCTTTCCGGCCCCTCCTCTCTCGGGGCGGGGTTCTGACCTTCGCGCCTCTACTGCTTGAGAAGACGCTCGAGCGGGAACTTTTCGCGCCAAAGATGGCGGCTTCTGAAATTTTTCTGCCGGATGCCTCCGGCGGTAACAAGGCGCACCTCTACCAGACGGCAGAGCGGTAAGATCCTGTTCGTGACGCCAAGTTGTCGCGGGCGGGGAGGAGGGTGTCGGCACACTACGCTCACCCCCTTCTGCTCGGGGCCGGCGGCCGCTGCTCAGTGGTGGCTCGAGCTGTAGGCCGGATCCCGGGGGTTTCTCGAGCGGCACTCCTCGCCCGTGAGTGAAAGGGAGTTGTTGGGTGTGGGGATGATTATTGTCCGTGACGCCACCCACGGTTGTGGTGATTTCACCACCGCTGCTCAATACGGGGATCCCGGGGATGGTGATGCGGAGCAGCCAGGTGTTGTGTTGCCCCTCCGTGGGCAGGGGTTGGTGATCCTGGGGCCCGGTGAAGGTTTGTGAGGTGCGGGGCCTGGTGGGCGCAGGGACGCGGGGGCAGCGCTGTGCCTTGCGGCACTGTGGTACTCACTCAGCCTGAGACGTGGACACAGTTTTACGGTAAACCAAATGGCTGGTAGGACGGTCCCACAGACGGCTGCACCTGCACTCCCGGTAGGTGACGGTGATGTCCCTCTTCCTTGCACCTATGGTTGACTTGTGGTAGCGGTGGATTCCCTCCGGTTACCCGCTCCCCGGCTTCAATCTGGGCCGGAGGAGCCCTACACTTTGCCCGCAGGCGCTGGCCCTGAGAAACTGGTGCCGTGGCGGTGGCGGTGTCTCTCCGATTCGGGTTGGGCTGTTGCCTTCAATCGGGACTTGGTTGTTGGGGGATCTACGTCCCTTTCACTGACGGATTCGGAAAATTTGGCGACTCCTAGCCTTGCCGGGGTCCGAGAGGCCCCTGCCCTGGTGCTGACTGTCCTTCGGAACACTGCTCCAGACCACCGGGCACACAGCCAACGGGGTCCTTCCAGGAACTTCCAAACGGTCCCCCTCCAGACAGTCACCGCCGTCGCTGACCTTGCTGATCTGGCCCTACACAAAGCTGGACCCTTCAGGCTTTCTTTCTTTACTGTCACTTCACTTTCTTTCCTCCTTACAACTTCACTTCCTCCTCCCTGACTAGACTCTGTTGTTCACTCTTGCCCTGCCTGGGCTAATCTGCCTGGTTTCTTCCCGCCTCCAGAGCTGTGACCTCCTTGGTTGGCGGAGCCAACCGCCTGGCCCACCCCCTGGTGTGAATCATCAGCCTCTGGAGGAAGGCAACAAGGATTTGTAGTTTAGCTGTGATGTGCCTACCTGGGGTGTGGGGTGTGGTGGTGTTGTGACCTGTGACCCCTGGCTTGCCCAGGGTGTCACAGATAGATCGCACCATCCATTGCTGTTTTGGCCAAAGTGGATTTCATAAAAAACGGCTGAGGAAGAAACCACTGTTGGAAGCAAATGATAAAACAGTGAGACTGGAATTTGCTGAAATACATAGTGACAAGCCACAAAATTTCTGGGATTATGTTCTTTGGACAGATCAGACAAAACTAGAGCTTTTTGACAAGTTACATTAGCACTATGTTCACAGATGTGAAAATGAAGTGTACAAAGAAAAGAACATTACCCTATATGAAACATGGAGGAGGCTCGTTATGTTTTGGGGCTGCTTTGCTGCATCTGACACTGGGGATCTTGAATCTGTGCGGAGTACGATGAACTCTCAAGACTATCAAGGCATTCTGGAGTGAAATTTCCTGCCCAGTGTTACAAAACTTTAAGTCGCAGGTTATGGATCTTCCGACAGGGTAATGACACGAAACACACAGCTAAAAACATAAAAAAATGTCTAAAGGCTGCTTTACACGCTACGACATGGCTAAAGCGATGTCGTTGGGGTCATGGAATTTATGATGCAGATCCGGCCGCTTTAGCGATGTCGTTGCGTGTGACACCTATGAGCGATTTTACATCGTCGCAAAAACGTTCAAAATCGCTAATCGGTGACATGCCCTCCTATTCTCAATTATCGTTGCTGCTGCATGTACGATGTTGTTCGTCGTTCCTGCGGCAGCACACATCGCTATGTGTGACACCGCAGGAACAAGGAACCTCACCTTACCTGTGGCCGCCAGCAATGAGAAAGGAAGGAGGTGGGCGGTATGTTACGTCCTGCTCATCTCTGCCCCTCCTTTTCTATTGGGCGGCGGTTCAGTGCCGCTGCTGTGACATCGCTGTGACGCTGAACGAACACCACCCTAGAAAGGAGGCGGTTCGCCGGTCACAGCAACGTCGCAGAGCAGGTATGTGAGTGTGACACTGTCGTCGCGATAATGTTCGCTACGGCAGCGATCACCACATATCAACCATACGACGGGGGCGGGTGCTATCGTGCTCGACATCGCCAGCAAATGCTAGTGATGTCGCAGCGTGTAAAGCGGCCTTAAGAGTAAAGCTTTAGACTATTCTGAAGTGGCTTCTATTACCTCTGATCTGAATTCTATTGAACATGTGTGAAAGGAGCTGAAACCTGCAGTCTGGAGAAGGTGCCTTCACACCTGAGACAACAGGAGCAGTTTGCTCATAAGAAGTGGGACTACGAGGGGCTGCTGATAAGTATTTGGCTTTGTGATTTTTTTGTTTCTATGGTAACGAATGTTACATCACATGAAAGCCTTATGTGTCTAATATATATTTTCAAAATGTTGTGTTTGTTGCATATGGAAACAATGTTCTACGCACACGGGAAACAAAATGGCGGAGTCTAATGCGATATTCACAACAACTGAGAGCAGAAGAGTGATACATTTCTTGTTTCTGCAAGGTAAGTCTGCAAGGATATTCATGGTGATATGTCGCAGACATTGGGGGATCAATGCCCTTCATATTCCACAGTTAAGGACAGGCTAGCCAAATTTAAAATGGGCCACTTCAGCCCCAATGATAAGGAACCTCCTGGACGACCGAGAGTGGTTGTTGTTGCATAGATCATCGATGCTGTGCACAACCTCATTCTGGAGAAATCGACAAATTTCAGCTAAAGCAAAAGCAGACATCATTGGGATTTCCCATGAACATGTTTGTGTCATTATCCATGAACATTTGGACATGAGGGAGCTATATGCAAAGTGGGTCCCCAAATGTTTGAATATAGATAGTTCCCGGACTCATAAGAACTTCCTGGATTGACTGGTCACTAAGATTGAGACCTGGATTTATTTGTATGACCCTGAAAGCCAGGAGCAGTTAAAAGAGTGGAGGCACATTGTTTCTCCTTGTTCAAAGAAGTTTATGGTGCAAAAAATCAGCCATTAAGGTTATCGCGTCTGTGTTCTAGGATAAGGAGGGTGTGCTGCTAGTGGACTATCTTAAAAAGGGTTCCACCATTAATGCAAGGTATTATATTGAACTTTTGGACCAATTGAAGGCAGCTCTATAGGCCAAAAGGTGCAGCAAGCTGTCCAAAGGAATCTTATTCCTGCAAGACAATGCCTCACACTGCACAAGCGACCACGGCAAAACTGGCAGAGCTGGGCTTCCAGCTGCTTGACCAGCCTCCTTATTCACCAGATCTCGCTCCCTCCAACTATCATCTGTTTCCAAACCTGAAGAAACACCTCAAGGGTACCAAATTTAACACTATTTCTGATGCCATGGCTGCTATGGATGCTTGGTTTGAGGCACAACCGAAATCCTTCTTTTTGCTAAGCTTATAGAACTTGGAATACCGATGTAAGAAGTGTGTTGACATCAGTGAAGAGTATGTGGAATAAATGTTTCCTTATTTTAACTCTTTTCCTTCTGGGTAAAGCCAAAGACTTATCAGCAGCTCCGCGTATATACCTGTGGACAGGTGCAGAAGTCTCATTGAGAGTTACAAAAATTGTTTGCAGTGATTGCCTCAAAAGGTTGTGCAACAAAATATTAATTTAAACGTAACCGTGGTTTTAATTTGTATTTAATAAATCAATAGTGCACATGAAAATAAGCAACTTTGTAATATAACTTATCAGCCAAACCTGCTTCTTTCTCTGCCAGAAGTGATCAGTCATTATTAAAATTCTCAATTCTGAGGTAAAATCTGTATTCAGTGAAGACTTTCCCATTACTGAGATAGAAGGTGACTGTTGCTATAGATATTCTATGTAGATGGGAGGATGTAGGAGCTAGAGGCACATGGAGGAGCTAGAAAGAGGCGTTAGAGGCAGAGGGAGGAGCTAGAGGCAGAGGGAGGAGCTAAAGGGAGGAGCTAGAGGTAAAGAAAGGATCTAGAGGCAGATCTCTTCCCTCTATCTAAGGGTACCGTCTCAATAAACGACGTACCAGCGATTCTGACCACGATATGACCTGGTCAGGATCGCTGGTGCGTCGCTACATGGTCGCTGGTGAGCTGTCAATCAGGCAGATCTCACCAGCGACCAGTGACCAGCCACCAACCAGCAGCGACTCGTGGAAACAATGCTGTGCTTGGTAATCAAGGTAAATATCGGGTAACTAAGCAAAATAATTTGTTTGCTTACCCGATATTTACCCTGGTTACCAGCGCACACCGCTTAGCGCTGGCTCTCTGCACTCATAGCCAGGGTACACATCGGGATACTAAGCAAAGCTCTTCGCTTAGTTACCCGATGTGTACTCTGGCTATGTGTGCAGGGAGCCAGCACTAGCAGCCTGAGAGCGGCATATGCTAGTAACCAAGGTAAATATCGGATAACTAAGCAAAGCACTTCGCTTGGTTACCCGATGTGTACCTTGGTTACCAGCGTCCGCAGCTTCCAGACGCCGGCTCCTTGCTCCCTGTGTGACGCCCTGGCCGAGCCAGGTAGTCACAGATAGGGCCCCGCAATACACCAGTCCCCTAACAAGGTGACAGCAGCCAAACATTAAAACCCTAGTCACCCTCCTCAAAGCTTGATGGACACACCAGGGGAGCGGAGCCAGAGAGTTGGACACACCCACCGAGGAGTTCAGTGGAGGAGGTCAGGCCTCTGTGAAAGGCCTGTAGCAGACTGACAGGCCTCTGTCTGCAGGAGCCAGGAAGATGGCTCGGTGGAACCGCGGTGGACTGGAACAGGGTAGTGGCCCGCCGGTACCGACCCGGGGAACCGACTCGGAAACCGGAGCACAAAGGGGGGTACTCAGACCCTGAAGCGAGGTCCAGAAGCTACTGGGGGCTAGCTAATTAACTGATTGCGGCCAGGACTATAGGTCCTGTGTGGCGCCCTGAACAAGCCAGGGGCCACAGAGCACAACACCCACACACCCCACACTCCCCACACTCCCAGCAGGCACACCAAAGCCAGAACACAAAACCCTTGTTGCCTTCCTCCAGGGGCTGATGATCACACCAGGGGGTGGGCCAGGCGGTTGGTCCGCCCACCGAGGAGTTCACAGTCCTAGAGGCGGGAAAACCAGGCAGTCTAGTTTTGACAGCAAAAGTGGAAGGAGGAAAAGTGTTGAGAGAGGAGAAAAGTGACAGCTAAGCAGCCTGAAGTTGGTCTGGGTGTGTGGCCCAGACAGATCAGCAAGGTTGGCAGACGGTGGTGACCGTCTGCAGGAGTGGCCGATTGGAGTCTGCCGTAAGGACCGTGGACGGGTGGTGGCCCAGCGGTACCGGACCGGTACACAAAGAGAAGCCAGCCCCATCTGGCAGGGGCTTTTCGGACCCCGGCAAGGCTAGGAGTCGCCGTGAATTTGCCGAATCCGTTAGTAAAGGGGACCTCCTGGGTTTCCAAACAGTCAAGTCCCGACAGAAGGCAACAGTCCAACCGAGTGAGAGAGACACTGCCACCGCTAAGGCAACCGTTTCTCAGGGCCAGCGCCTGCGGGCAAAAGGGGCTCCTCCGGCCCATATCCAAGCCGGGGAGCGGGTTACCGGTGGGAACCCATTGGAACCGTACAGACATCTTAGGTGCAGGGAAAGGCAGTTGCCACCAACCTGCCCGGAGCAACAACACCGCAGCCGTCTGTGGGACCTGTCTATCCAGCCGAGTGTTTTACCGAGAACTGTGTCTTCATCATTGGGCTGAGTGAGTACCACCGTGCCGTGCGGCAGAGCGCTGCCCCGTGACCCTGCACCTTCCCAGGCCCCGTAACCTGCCTGCCATCCATCCCTACCCCATCACCGGGCCCCGGGACAACCAACCCCCTTACCTACGGAGAGGAGAACTAACAACAAAGCTGCTCCCAGTCACCGCTCCCAGGATCCCCGTCTAAAGCAGCGGTGGTGTCACCAAAATCACTACAACCGTGGGTGGCGTCACGGACAATATCCATAATAAAAACCCCCACAACCAATCAGCCCCCCTTTTCACTCATGGGCGAGGAGCGCCGCTCGAGTCCCCGGGATCCGGCCCACCGCTCGAGCCACCACCGTGCAGCAGCAGCGGCCGCAGCAGCAGCGGCGACTGGACCCGAGCAGTGGGAGAGTGCAGCTTCCCCTCCTCCGCCCGCGACACCTGTCCCACCCAAAGTCCCGACTGAAGGCAACAGCCCAACGAAGGGAATAGAAGCCACCGCCACGCAGAGAGATCCCACGGGCCAGCGTCTGCAGGCAAAGAGCTCCTTAGGCGACTACTGACTCCTGTAGTTGCAAGCGCAGTTAGTCCACCATCACAAAACAGGTGCGGGAGAAAGACAGAGTCCACCAACCGGGTGGGGGACCAGACTGCAGCCAGCTGCGGGCCCCGACCACCATCACCTTGGTTTACCAGAGACTCGTGTGTTTACTAATAGTGAGTACATCAGTGCCCTCCGGCCGCCCATCTCCCTACACCGCCGAAACTCCCCCCAACGGGTCCCGGGGCCACCATCCCTACCCACGGAGAGGTTAACAACATCTCCCCCTGGTGCCCCGTAACTGCAACGGTGGTGTCCACCTTCACCACAATACGTGGGTGGCGTCACGAACTTAAACATGGCTCTGTCTGTACACCTATGTCCCAAAACCGCCAACCCCTTTTTGATCGGAGTGACCACAGGACCCCCCCCCGGGTCCGGAGACCCACCTGCACATTCAGATCGTTGCTCTCTCGCTGTCAAACACAGCGATGTGTGCTTTACAGCAGGAGAGCAATGAGCACAAAATGAACCAGCACTGGGTGTAACAATCAGCGTTTTCACAGCAGGGGCCAGGTCGCTGCTTAGTGTCACACACAGCGATCTCGCTATGTGAGAAGTACCCATTACTAGTCTCTTATCAGTAGAAGCTCTCATCTCCTATCTCAGTAATAGGCAAGTCTTCACTAAATACAGATTTTACCTCGAAATTGAGAATTTTGTAATGACTGATCCATTTTGGCAGAGAAAGAAGCAAATTTGTCCTATACGATATGTTACAAAGTTGCTTATTTTCATGTGCACTATTGATTTAAGAAATACAATTTTAAACAATGGTTACATTTCAAGGCTAGCTTTTTTTGTCCAGGCCATTTCATTATTTTTTATTTTCCTGTTGAACTACAGTTCAAATTCAAAGTCTGATTTTCATTAGTTGATATTCAGTAAGTTTAAAAAGGTGATCCACTATTTTAATATTGATAGCCTATCTTTAGGATAGGTCAGAGGTCTCAAACACGCGGCCTGCAGGCCGCATGTGGCCCCTCATGCTGCTTCGTGCGGCCCCCTGGCCCGTGCCCGCAATGACTATCGCGGCCGGTGCAGGGGCTGCCCGCAGCCACTGTCTGCGCTTCATTTCAGATGATTGTTTTGCCGGCGCTGCGCTCTCAAAGTCCAGAGATCTTGACTCTGCGCGCGGCGCCGGCAAAACAATCATCTGACATGAAGCGCTGCCAGGTGCACGAGACTGAAGACAGCAAGAAGCAGGGATGAGGCAGCCGAGGGAACGTGGTACAGGTAAGAAGAATGGTGGGGGTTTTTTTTGTGTGTATGTGAAGGACGGCACATTAACCCCATAGCGACATATGACGTACTGGGTACGTCATGGCTCCCTGGTACTTAAGAAACCATGACATACCCAGTACGTCATGGCGACATCGCCATCGAAACATTGAAATCCGGCCATGATCAGTGCAGCTGTAGCACTGCTCATTGGCTGGAGCTGGGTGACCTTAGTTTCACCCGCCCCCAGCTTTGATTTCAGAGACTGGCCTTGTGACCGATCTCTCCTATCACTGTGGATCTGGGGCCGGAGACCGCTCACCTCAGCTTCACTCCAGTGTCTGTGGAAGCTGAAGAGATCGATCGGTAAGTTATAGCACCCCTGCCCCCTTTCAGCCGCCGCCACTGCCTCCCCACCCATTACTACAGGATGGACACATTACTATAGGATGGGGATAAGGCTGGGGACATTACTATAGGATTGGGACATTAGGATGGGGACATTACAAGGACGGGCACAACACTATTGGATGGGGACATTACTATAGGATGGGGACAAGGTGGGCACATTACTATAGGATGGGGACAAGGCTGGGGACATTACTAAAGAATGGAGACATTACAAGGATGGGCACAATACTATTGGATAGGGACATTACTATAGAATGGGGACAAGGCTGGGGACATTACTATAGGATGGGGACAAGGTGGGCACATTACTATAGGATGGGGACAAGGTGGGCACATTACTATAGGATGGGGACAAGGTGGGCACATTACTATAGGATGGGGACAAGGTGGGCACATTACTATAGGATGGGCACATTACTATAGAATGGGACAGTATTACAGGATAGGGACATTGCTACAAGGGGACAAGGATGGGGAACATTACTATAAGATGGGGACAAGGATGAACACATTACTACAGGATTGGGACATTACGATAAGATGGGGGACATTACTATAGGATGGGGACAAGGATGGACACATTACTACAGGATGGGCAGATTACGATAAGATGGGATCAAGGCTGGGGAACATTACTATAGGATGTTGACAAGGATGAGCACATTACTGTAGGTAGGGGACTGGGATGGGGCACAATACTACAAGGAGACAAGGATGGGCACATTAGAACAAGATGGGGAACATTACTAAAAGATGTTGGTCAAAATTTCTATATAGTGCTAATGGTAAGACTATTAGTTACAAGAAAGGAAAAAAATGTAGAAAAAAACCTCAAAATAAGGCATCACATTTTTATTTACCATCAAATTTTTTTTTACATTTAAATAAAGAATGTGCACATTTGCTATAATAAACAAGTGAAAAATGTTCAAAATCTCTCTCTCTCTCTATATATATACTGTATATATATTGTGATAACACGCTCCGGGATCGCCTTTGCTGGGTTCAAAGGGCACGTATTCACCTCAGGCAGACAGCCGAATTCAAGGTGTAACTGACGCTTGGTCAGGTTTATTGCAGTGAAGCATAAACAAAAAGAAAAAAAACACCAACAAAATAAATCCTTGCCTGTCCGGCGCTAACTATACAGGATGATATCCTAACTACAAACTGGAGGGCTTCTCCCTTCCAGCTACACCATACAAACATCAGGCACTGCTCCTCACAAGTGTCTCCTACACAGACAGGCTTACTGTGTTCCCAGATGGAGAACCTCCCCCAACTTCCCAGATTCCTTTTACCTCCGTCCTTCACCTCCCATTAATCCATTAGTAGCCAGGTGATCCTGACCAGGCTAAGTCACATAGGACCGATACCGGGGTGAGATATACCTGCCCTCATCCACTAATCCCACATGAGTCTCACATATCCCCCCCCTCTGCTCAGACCACTGCAGCTGAGCAACAGCACCCACAAAACAGTGCACACGAGACAGGGCATCAGCATTCCCCATCCGCACCCCCGGGCGGTGCTCCACTGTAAAACGGTAGGCCTGAAGTGCAAGGAACCACCGGGTCACTCGGCCATTCCGTTCCCTATTCAAGTGCATCCACTTGAGAGGGGCATGGTCAGTGATCAGCCGGAACTTCCTTCCAATCAAGTAATATTTAAGGGACTCTAGAGCCCACTTAATGGCTAAGCATTCTTTTTCCACAATGGCATAGTTGCGTTCATGCTTATTAAGTTTCCGACTAAGATAAAGGACCGGATGTTCCTCTCCGTCCTTCAGTTGTGACAATACAGCCCCTATACCGGCATCAGAAGCGTCCGTTTGGACCACGAACTCGCTGCGGAAGTCAGGAGTCATTAGCACAGGTTGAGAGCAAAGAGCTAGTTTTAAGTTATGGAAGGCTTCTTCGGCTGCCGTGGTCCATTTGATCATGACAGAGTCTTTCCCTTTGGTAAGGTCCGTCAGGGGAACAGCGGTAGCCGCAAAATTGGGAATGAACCGTCGGTAGTAGCCGGCTATCCCCAAAAAAGGTCTCACCTGCTTCTTGTTGACTGGTTGCGGCCAGCTCTGAATGGCTTGTATCTTGTCAATCTGGGGTTTAACAATTCCCCTCCCAATTACGTATCCCAAATACCGGGCTTCTTCCAGCCCGATATGACATTTCTTAGGGTTTGCTGTTAGACCCGCCTCCCGCAGGTCCTCAATCACAGCCTCTAGTTTCTGGAGGTGCGTCTCCCAGTCCAGGCTGTAAATGACTATGTCATCCAAATACGCAGAAGCATACTGCCTATGGGGCCTCAGGACTCGGTCCATCAACCTTTGAAAGGTTGCCAGTGCCCCGTGTAGTCCAAACGGCATATACACATACTGGTATAAACCTTCCGGTGTAGAAAACGCGGTTTTCTCTTTAGCGGCCTCTGTTAGCGGGATCTGCCAATAGCCCTTCGTTAAGTCTAGGGTCGTGATATACCGGGCTTTTCCAAGCCGATCTATTAATTCATCGACCCGTGGCATAGGGTATGCATCAAATTTGGAGACCGCATTTAATCTCCTGAAGTCATTGCAGAATCTAATGGAGCCGTCTGGTTTCGGTATTAACACAATCGGACTCGACCAGGCGCTATGCGATTCCTCGATTACACCTAACTCTAACATTGTCTTCACTTCTCGGGAGACAGCTTCCCGCTGAGCCTCCGGTATTCGGTAGGGCTTTACCTGAACTGTTACCCCAGGCTCTGTTATGATGTCATGTTTAATGAGAGTGGTCTGCCCGGGCTTTTCCGAGAAAAACTCGTGATTGTTGATTACAAACTGCTTGACGTCGGTCTTTTGCCGCTCCGACAGAGTCTCCGCCGTCCCGACATCCGGTATGGTCTGCTTGCAGACCGGAAGGGCCAGACCTGCTGACAGAGCTGGACGGTCCTTCCAGGGTTTTATCAGATTCACGTGATAAATCTGTTCAGGCTTCCTTTTACCAGCCTGGTACACTTTGTAGTTTACCTCACCCACCCGTTCCTTAATTTCAAAGGGGCCTTGCCACTTGGCCAGAAATTTGCTTTCTGCCGTGGGGACCAGGATCAACACCCTATCTCCGGGTGCAAAAGTACGGATCTTGTCCCCCCTATCATAAATCCTTTTCTGTGCTCCTTGAGCCTGTATCATATGCTCTTTAACGATGGGCATCACCGCCGCAATACGGTCCTGCATTTGGGTTACATGGTCTATTACGCTTTTGAATGGGGTGACCTGTCCCTCCCAGGTTTCTTTAGCGACATCTAACAGTCCACGGGGACGTCGGGCGTACAGAAGCTCGAAAGGAGAGAACCCGGTGGAAGACTGGGGCACCTCCCGGATGGCAAAAAGCAAATACGGGAGTAAGTAGTCCCAGTTCTTCCCGTCCTTGTCTATCGCCTTACGGAGCATCTGTTTCAAAGTTTTGTTAAACCGTTCGACCAGTCCGTCCGTTTGAGGGTGATACACGGAGGTGCGTAACTGTGCTATTTGTAACAGCCTGCAGAGTTCTTTCATTACTTTAGACATAAAGGGGGTTCCTTGGTCTGTGAGTATTTGTTTTGGGACACCAACCCGACTAAACACATGGACCAACTCCTTGGCAATGGTCTTGGTGGCCGTGTTACGCAAAGGGATGGCCTCGGGGTAACGAGTGGCATAATCCAAGATGACAAGGATGTGCTGGTGTCCTCGTGCAGACTTGGGGAGGGGTCCAACTAAATCCATCCCAATTCTCTCAAATGGGATCTCGATGATAGGCAGAGGTACTAAGGGGCTACAGAAACGGGGCCTAGGCGCAGAGATTTGGCAGTCGGGACAAGACTCGCAATAGGTGCGAATATCGTGATGCATGCCGGGCCAAACAAAACAGTGTAATATCCTTTCGGTAGTTTTCTGGACACCCAGGTGTCCCCCCATCATGTGTCCGTGTGCCAGGTCCAGCACTCTCCGCCTGTTGGGTTTCGGCACAACCAATCGTTGCACTGTGTCGTCCCCCTTCTTCTCTATCTGATAGAGAAAGTCATTCTCCAGTGCCATGTAGGGGTAAGACAGCCTAGTACCTGCATCCACCTGCACCCCGTTTATCATTTTAACATTTTTAATAGCCTGAGAAAGGGTAGGATCTCTCATTTGCTCACTTTGGAAGTCATCTTTCTGGACTTCCAAATTCAGCCAAGAGGAAGGGGGACAGCCACCCGTGTCCGCCTCTGCCCCGGGTTCATCGGAATCACCCGCCAGAACTGAAAGGGGGAACTGGGGGTTGTTTTCAGCGGATTCCTCCTCTGAACCCTCTTGTGGGGCATCCTCTAGTGGCTCCGGGCCCACACAAGGTGTGGGAGAAGGATCATCCGTGCGGCTACCCTGGGGTACTAATTGGTTCTCCCACAACTGCCAGAAGTGGGGAAAATCCCTGCCCAAAATGATATCATGCAATAATGCTGGTACTAGTCCCACCTTATGATGCTCAGACCCATAGGGCGTAGTAATGCAGGAGACCGTTGTGAGGTACGAGCAGGTGTCTCCATGCACACATGTCACAGAAAATTTATCTGACGGTCCCATCGGGACTGCTACCAGACTGGCCTTTACCAGAGTCACCACACTTCCCGAGTCTAATAGTGCAACAACAGTATTGCCATCAATGGACACTTCACAGAGGTGTTTTTTCATATCGCCTTGACATGCAGCAACACACACTACCCGTGCAACCATAGCCCTGCGTTTTTCAAAGTCCGTGACATCACACTGCATCGGTTCTGCAGTTACTGGACAGTTTGCAGCAATGTGGCCCACCTCCTGGCAGCGGAAACACCTCACGGGCCCCTTGCTAAGACCATAGTTTGGCACCTTAGCCCTCACAGGGTCAGCAGTCCTGTTTTCCTCCTCCACTGCCTTAGGATATTTTCCTCCTCCCCATGACCCTGGAACAGTCTTACCAGATCCTCGTCGAGAAGGGGAAGAGCGAGGATGTGTAGCATCGTCCATAAGTCCTTCTGCCAAGGAATAACGCTCCACTAGATCCACTAGCTGATCCGCTGTCGTGGGGTTTCCATGGCTTACCCACCTCTTCAGAGATGGCGGTAGAGCTCTTAGGTATTTATCAAGAACGATTCTTTGTACCATCTCTGGCGCCGTCAAAACCTCGGGCTGTAGCCATTTCTTGGTCAAGTGAATGAGGTCAAACATCTGTGACCGCGGTGGTTTATCGGGCTGATAAGTCCATTGATGAACTCTCTGTGCTCGCACGGCCGTCGTCACTCCCAGCCGGGCAAGGATCTCGCCTTTTAGTTTATCAAAGTCATGCGCTGCTTCAGGCTCAAGATCAAAGTAGGCTTTTTGGGCCTCACCTGCCAGAAACGGTGCAAGCAAGTCGGCCCATCGCTCCTTTGGCCACTTTTCCCGCTCCGCCGTCCGTTCAAACGTGGTCAGGTAAGCTTCCACATCGTCCTCTGTGGTTAATTTCTGCCAGCACCGACTCATATGAATCACCCTCTGGTCACCCTCCGCATTACTCTCCGGTACGGTCGCCAGACGCTGCGCCACCTGCTGCAAAAGTTGGCGGTCTTTAACCGTCGATTCCACCAGTTCCTTCAACTGTGCCGACATCAAGCGATTAGCCTCCTGCTGCACAGCTGCGGATTGAACCAGCGCTTTCACCACGTCATCCATTATGATGCGCTGTAACGTGCTGCCCGCGTTCTCCACCACAATGTGATAACACGCTCCGGGATCGCCTTTGCTGGGTTCAAAGGGCACGTATTCACCTCAGGCAGACAGCCGAATTCAAGGTGTAACTGACGCTTGGTCAGGTTTATTGCAGTGAAGCATAAACAAAAAGAAAAAAAACACCAACAAAATAAATCCTTGCCTGTCCGGCGCTAACTATACAGGATGATATCCTAACTACAAACTGGAGGGCTTCTCCCTTCCAGCTACACCATACAAACATCAGGCACTGCTCCTCACAAGTGTCTCCTACACAGACAGGCTTACTGTGTTCCCAGATGGAGAACCTCCCCCAACTTCCCAGATTCCTTTTACCTCCGTCCTTCACCTCCCATTAATCCATTAGTAGCCAGGTGATCCTGACCAGGCTAAGTCACATAGGACCGATACCGGGGTGAGATATACCTGCCCTCATCCACTAATCCCACATGAGTCTCACAATATATATATATATATATATATATATATTATGGTACCAATAAAAATGTCACTTTGTCCTGCAAAGAATGCGGCCCCCCAAATTATTTTTTTTCCTCTGTGCGACCCATACACCCAGCCGAGTTTGAGACCCCTGGGATAGGTAATTAATGTCTAATTGGCCGGGGTCTGACACTCAGCCTCCCTTCTGATCAGCTGTTCTCGGTGCTGCACCCCCGCCAATCAACTGATACTGGCCACGTCTGGGTACTTCACATCCACCTTCCATTCAAATCAATAGTAGACGGATGTGTAGTACCCGGCCACGGCTGCTAACAGAAGACGGAGCAGCTCCAAAACTGAGCATTTCCGGCCACCTTCTGCCGCAGGCACCGAGTACAGCTTGCTGGCGGGGTGCCTGGTGCCAGACCCCAGCCGATCAGACATTGATAACCTATCCTAAGGATAGGCCATCATTGATACAGTAGTGGACAACCTCTTTAAATAGAAAATGACTTTTTTCAGTATAAAGTTTTTTCAGTGATCATTGTGGGTTTTTCTTACTTTAATAGAAGGGTGCCAACAATTTTGTCCATTTGTGTATATAATATGTTACAAAAGTTCTGCAAATTATCTAATATGTTTGCATCACTTTTCTATACCCCAAACCAGAAATAGCTCCTAACAAGAGCATTACATTAGTGATAAATGATCCAGTTAATTTGCATGGGATGAGCAGGGGTGCATTAATGTTAGGTAGATAAGTTGTACTTTTACCTAGGCAATTGCGTCTGTCTGCTCAATATCTCTATAGGTCATATTATGTGAGCAAGGATGGTTGACCTTAGGGAGATCAACATCCACCGTGATTCTAGAGCAATGCCCCCTGGGAAATATTCAAAGCAAGAAGGCCTGCGGAGACACCATCACATGTTTCTCAACGCTGGCAGGAAACTAGCCAGGTCTTTCACCGGGACGGAACAACCACGGGAAGGGCAGTCTCCAGTCAAGGAGACCACCTATGCCAAACATGGTATCCATCCACAGACAGCCGTTTCGGGGTATTTGCCCCTCATCAGTGTGGAGTAGGAATCTGGCTAGTGGGACATTGCCTAGTAAAAGACTATGTGAGCAAGGATGGTTGACCTTAGGGAGATCAACATCCACCACTGCGGAGACACCATCACGTGTTTCTCAACGCAGTGATTCTAGAGCAATGCCCCCTGGGAAATATTCAAAGCAAGAAGGCCTGCGGAGACACCATCACATGTTTCTCAACGCTGGCAGGAAACTAGCCAGGTCTTTCACCGGGACGGAACAACCACGGGAAGGGCAGTCTCCAGTCAAGGAGACCACCTATGCCAAACATGGTATCCATCCACAGACAGCCGTTTCGGGGTATTTGCCCCTCATCAGTGTGGAGTAGGAATCTGGCTAGTGGGACATTGCCTAGTAAAAGACTATGTGAGCAAGGATGGTTGACCTTAGGGAGATCAACATCCACCACTGCGGAGACACCATCACGTGTTTCTCAACGCAGTGATTCTAGAGCAATGCCCCCTGGGAAATATTCAAAGCAAACCAGAAATAGCTCCTAACAAGAGCATTACATTAGTGATAAATGATCCAGTTAATTTGCATGGGATGAGCAGGGGTGCATTAATGTTAGGTAGATAAGTTGTACTTTTACCTAGGCAATTGCGTCTGTCTGCTCAATATCTCTATAGGTCATATTAGACATTGGGTCTAGTAAATGTTTTGCTCTGTGTCCCAGGAGCTTCAAATTATGCTTATAGTGATAAGCAGGGGCAGACACAGAGAGAAGAGGGCCTCTGTGCGAGAACAATGTATGGGCCCTTTGCAGTTTTATAACTTATTATAATACACAAATCCACCTGGTTTACAACTGTACAATGGCCCCCATACCTTGGGCACTTGTGTCTTTGCACCCACTGCAGTAATGGTATAATTGACTATCGGGCATAGATTCACACTAACATATAAATAAAATCATTCAAGTTTCATCCAGAAAAAACTAAAGATTTTCATCTCAATTGTCATCAATATGTAACATACATGGGATCTGTGTGCCATCCGTTTTTATACACTGGTAGTTATAAAAATTACGACAAATTATAGTTCCTTTGTTAAATACATGCAATATATCCATAAACATCAGATGCAATACGGTTGATCTGTATGGGATGCGAATATTTTGTGCACCTATAGACTTGATTAGGTGAGTTTCGTCTGACTTATGGAAGAGGCTAGTGCATGCTTCAAATTTTTCATGCACAGGTTTAGCCTGTGAAACTCCTCCCCCACACATCTGAAGAGTCCTATTGAGTACCATTGGTTGAATGCTGGCAGTGTTTTAATGGAGAGAACTCAGATAAAAAATATGGTCCTGTGAACTTGGCCTAGGGGGTAAGCGTCTATCCCCATTTTCTTACAAATGCAGATTACTTTTTTAACTGTCTATTAGTGTTGAGCGAGTAGTTAACTATTCGTACTCGCTATGCTGTTAGTGAGTACTGTCCCCTACTCGCATATTCGTTACGAGTAGCGGGCGCAATGTAAGTCAATGGGAAATACTTGCTAAGTAGTGAGTAACCCGAAAGCCGTACTATTCACTACTTGCATGAAAAGTACGGCTTTCGAGTTACTCGCTACTTTGCAAGTATTTCCCATTGACTTACATTGGACCCACTACTCCTAACGAATATGCGAGTAGTGGACAGTACTCGCTAACTGCATAGCGAGTACAAATAGTCAACTACTCGCTCAACACTACTGTCTATTTGTAAGCAAAAAAGGAAAATGCAACACGTATCCTAAATGCATCTTATATAAGAATATAAAATAAAACAACTGCAATCAAAATGAAGAAAGCAATGTGAGACGGTCTCATAATTGTCAGGAGGTCTCCAAGAAATAGTGTGTCTGGTCTATGATATGACTGACATAGCAGTAAACATCAATTACAGGTCTTCTGTTCTGGACAATGTCATCTAAATGTTTAATTTGTTCCGACCTAGAAATACTAAGGAAGATAAAAAATAAAGTTACAAGTGTGAGATTTCGCTGTCTGATTTACGGATTCCATGCTGGATGAGTAATAAAATAAAGAGGTAAAAAACAAACATTGGCCACCAGCCAAAACACACTGAAAAGCCAGAGTTTAATGACTGCCTGTGTGAGTATTGCTTTCTTAGTGTGCTGTGACAAAGGACTGATTACTACCATGGATTCTATTGTCCCTTTCTGCTTCAAGCCTTCATGTCACGCAATTCGCTTATTGTGTGTGAATTAAACAAAAAGGAATCATTTTGGGTAGTCTTATATGGGGCATACAGAGATGGACGTCTGCTGCATTAATAACAGATTTCCATTACTGCCTAATTGGATGTGGCAGCATTAAAGAATCCAGCTATGGAACATGTGGTGGTTAGAAAAGAGAAGAATGGTTTAACTAAATGAACGTTATAATGGGGTAACCAAAATACATAAAATATGTAAATATGAAAGTAAAAATCTTTGTTTTACATGCTGACTTATAGGACTTAAAAAGGTTTCAAAGATGCACCCAATTTTGGGCTTATTTTATTCCCAATGGTTCCCTGAGTGTTACTTTTTTTTTATAATCTGCCATAGCAATCTACAAGTAGGGGACTTTTTATTTGGGGCTAATTTTTATGGTCTTTACTAGTGATGAGCGAGTATGCTTGTTACTACTCGGTACTCGCACGAGTATCACTGTACTCGGGCTACTCGGCGGGGACCGAGTAATCTCGCGATACTCGTGCTGTACTCGTGGTCTTCAACCCAGCATGTTGGCGCTCTTTTGAGAGCAAGCCCTCATGCAGGGATTGTAGAAAAAAGATTCCGGTCTTTGTGAGCGCTAGTAATAGATCTTTGGTCTTTGATCTTTTAAGAAATTTGGCTTTATTATTAATAAAGTGTATCTTGCTGAAACGCGTTGTGTTAATACAAGAGCTTTATGTTATTAATAATAAAGCCAAATTTCTTAAAAGATCAAAGACCAAAGATCTATTACTAGCGCTCACAAAGACCGGAATCTTTTTTCTACATGCCTACTCCCATAAGGGAATCCGGGTAGAGCTGCTGTGAGTAATAGAATCCATCAGATCATTTGAACTAACAGCGGGAGGACACAGGTCCGCACAGAGCTCCAGGATTCAAAAAGTCGGTCAATCTGAAGCCAGCAGCGGCAACAAACCTGGATCCACCCAGCAGAACAACGGATAACGCCAGCTGAGACAGTCCCTCATCCCCCAGAGGAATTATACATCTAACACCGGGGTTTTGCGAGGGCGCACAACCTAACCAGGTGAGCAATTCTATAATATAGATATACAGAAATCACTCCACGGGTGCTTCTCATATGCGCTATATTTTTATCTCTACAGTGGCTCATGCAGGGATTGGCTGGCAGACCACTGCAATGCCACAGCCCTGTTAGTTGTGGAATTGCAGTGATTGGCCGGCCTGCACAGCGTGACCGAGCCTTTATACCGGCAGGCGCGCTGTGCTCTGCACACAGCCATCTCATATTCCCTGCTTTCCCCGCCCACAGGCACCTATGATTGGTTGCAGTGAGACACGCCCCCACGCTGAGTGACAGGTGTCTCACTATACCCAATCACAGCAGCCGGTGGGCGTGTATATACTGTGCAGTAAAATAAATAAATAAATAATTTAAAAAAACGGCGTGCGGTCCCCCCAATTTTAATACCAGCCAGATATAGCCATACGGCTGAAGGCTGGTATTCTCAGGATGGGGAGCTCCACGTTATGGGGAGCCCCCCAGCCTAACAATATCTTTCAGCAGCCGCCCAGAATTACCGCATACATTATATGCAACAGTTCTGGGACTGTACCCGGCTCTTCCCGATTTGCCCTGGTGCGTTGACAAATCGGGGTAATAAGGAGTTATTGGCAGCCCATAGCTGCCAATAAGTCCTAGATTAATCATGTCAGGCATCACCCCGAGAAACCCTCCATGATTAATCTGTAAATTACAGTTAAAAAACACACACACGAAAAATCCTTTATTAGAAATAAAAAACAATAACAAAGTCCCTCATCACCAATTTATTAACCCCGACAAGCCCTCCATGTCCGGCGTAATCCACGGACCTCCAGCGTCGCGTCCAGCTCTGCTGCATGGAGGTGACAGGAGCAGCAGAATACACCGCCGCTCCGGTCAGCTTCACACAGCAACTGAGGTGAGTAGCGCGATCAGCTGCTGTCAGTCAGGTAACTCACGGCCACCGCTGGATGCAGCGGTGGCCGCAATTAACCTCAGTGACAGCTCAGCTGATCGCGATACTCACCTCAGTTGCTGCGTGGAGCTGACCGGTGTGGCGGTGAGTAGCGCGATCAGTTGACCTGTCACTGAGGTTACCCGCGGCCGCCGCTGCATCCACCGCTGGATCCAGGTAACCTCAGTGACAGCTCAGCTGATCGCGCGGCTGTCTTCAGTTGCTGTGTGAAGCTGACAGGAGCGGCGGTGTATTCTGCAGCTCCTGTCACCTTCATGCAGCACAGCTGGATGCAACGCTGGAGGACTGTGGAGTACGCCGGACATGGAGGGTTTGTCGGGGTTAATAAATTGGTGATGAGGGACTTTGTTAGTGTTTTTTATTTCTAATAAAGGATTTTTCGGGTGTGTGTGTTTTTTAACTGTAATTTACAGATTAATCATGGAAGGAATCTCGGGGAGACGCCTGACATGATTAATCTAGGATTTAGTGGCAGCTATGGGCTGCCATTAACTCCTTATTACCCCAATTTGCCAACGCACTAGGGTAAATCGGGAAGAGCCGGGTACAGTCCCAGAACTGTCGCATATAATGTATGCGGCAATTCTGGGCGGCTGCTGACTGATATTGTTAGGCTGGGGAGCTCCCCATAACGTGGAGCTCCCCATCCTGAGAATACCAGCCTTCAGCCGTATGGCTTTATCTGGCTGGTATTAAAATTGGGGGGACCGCACGCCGTTTTTTTTAATTATTTAATTATTTATTTCACTGCACAGTATACACACACCCACCGGCTGCTGTGATTGGGTGCAGTGTGACACCTGTCACTCAGCGTGGGGGCGTGTCTCACTGTAACCAATCATAGGCGCCGAAAAGCAGGAAAGCAGGGAATACGAGATTGTTTAATGAGCGGCTTTTTCAAAAGAGGAAAAGCCTCCGGAGTTTAGTGAACAGCTGTGCAGCGCCGCGGCAGTGATCGGGGAACGGTAAGTAAGAGAGAGGGGGGAGACTGACCGACAGACTGTGAGAGGGGGACAGACAAGACAGAGAGAGACAGACAGAGTGAGACCGACCGACGGGAGATAGAATGAAAAAAAAATGACCGACATCGCTAGTAAAAAGCACAAAACGTGCGTTTTGGACATCGGAGTGCCACACAATGTTTTACGTAAAATCTTTCATGTATTAATCTCAAAAAGTAACATACACCAGCTCTATCTCACTATTGGGTATGTGCCCTTAACATTTCCGCCATGAAAATTCATTTTGGTGTCATTTTGGAAGGTTTTCTGGTGAGTCCGTAAAAATGGCATAAAACTCGGACAAAATTGTTCACAGCTGTGACTTTTGAGTGATAAATGCTTCAAGGGGTCTTCCCCATGCTGTTGCCATGTCATTTGAGCACTCTTCTGAGACTTTTGTGACATTTTTAGGGTTTCTACATGCTGCCGGGGGTCATTTCAGAAAAATACTCGGGTCTCCCATAGGATAACATTGGGCTCGGTGCTCGGGCCGAGTACACGAGTATCTTGGGATGCTCCGCCCGAGCCTCGAGCACCCGAGCTTTTTAGTACTCGCTCATCACTAGTCTTTACTAAATGGACATTGCTCTCAGGGCTCTCTGGGGCAGGGCTACGAAAGAAAAGTCAGCTAGGAAGTATAAGCCAGTCAGTGGTTTCCTGCAGGGAGGCTATTCAGGGAAGTACAAGTTCAGAAGGGAGTAGTGTCGCAGCAACAGGACATAAAAGCCCTGGAGTTGACTGGAAGGGGAGTTCTGGCGCTGAAAAGGAGAAGCTGAGGGATGTCCACGCAAGGGTGAGGAAGGTGGCCTTTCCTGCAGAAGAGTCAAGTGTTCCAGTTGTTACTCCTAAGCAGTCCATGTCAAGTAGTATGCCAGAAGATTACCCTGAACCCACTTTGCGAGGTCAAGCCCCCGACATCACCTGTCAAGACCCTGAGTCTAGCCTGCAAGGTAGAGCCCCCAATGTCGCCTGTCAAGACCCTGAATCGAGCCTGTGAGATCAAGACCCCGACATCACCTGTCAAGACCCCCGATCCAGACTACGTGGTGAAGCCAAACACACGTCGCCTATCATGATAGACATCCTTGGATGACCCGAGTGCGCGAGGCTGTTGCTTCCTGCTTAGCCATGCGATACTTAATGTGGGGACTGTAATGATATCGTCTGAGATTTAATCCGCTACACAAGTTAGTGACTGTTGTCCAGAGAGACTTAAGGCCCCGTCACACTAAGCAACATCGCTAGCAACATCGCTGCTAACGAACAACTTTTGTGACGTAACAGCGATGTGGCTAGTGATGTCGCTGTGTGTGACATCCAGCAACAACCTGGCCCCTGCTGTGAGGTCGTTGGTTGTTGCTGAATGTCCTGGGCCATTTTTTAGTTGTTGCTGTCCCGCTGTGAAGCACACATCGCTGTGTGTGACAGTGAGACAGCAACAACTAAATGTGCAGGCAGCAGGAGCCGGCTTCTGCGGAGGCTGGTAACCACAGTAAACATCGGGTAACCAAGAAGCCCTGTCCTTGGTTACCCGATATTTACCTTTGTTACCAGCCTCCGCCACTTTCACTGTCAGTGCCGGCTCCCTGCTCTGTGCACATGTAGCTGCAGGACACATCGGGTTAATTAACCCGATGTGTGCTGTAGCTAGGAGAGCAGGGAGCCAGCGCTAAGCATTGTGCGCTGCTCCCTGCTCTGTGCACATTTAGCTGCAGTACACATCGGGTAATTAACCCGATGTGTGCTGTAACTAGGAGAGCAAGGAGCCAGCGCTAAGCGGTGTGCGCTGCTCCCTGCTCTGTGCAGCTGCACCCTGTACTCTATACCCTATATATGTACCCTGTGCAGCTGCACCCGGTGTGCGCTGCTCCCTGCTCTCTGCACATTTAGCTGCAGCACACATCGGGTAATTAACCCGATGTGTGCTGTAACTAGGAGAGCAGGGAGCCAGCGCTCAGTGTGCGCTGCTCCCTGCTCTCTGCACGTGTAGCTGCGTGCGCTGGTAACCAAGGTAAATATCAGGTTGGTTACCCGATATTTACCTTAGTTACCAAGTGCAGCATCTTCCACGCGGCGCTGGTCACTGGTTGCTGGTGACAGCTCACCAGCAACTCGTGTAGCGACGCTCCAGCGATCCCTGCCAGGTCAGGTTGCTGGTGGGATCGCTGGAGCGTCGCAGTGTAACATCTCACCAGCAACCTCCTAGCAACTTACCAGCGATCCCTATCGTTGTTGGGATCGCTGGTAAGTTGTTTAGTGTGACTGGACCTTTAGGATATAATATTGTTGGGACTAGAGATAGTGGCCCTAACATACGTACTCCCGTCATAGTACTTGGTGTTAGTTAATAATTGCTTAGTAGTGTAGTGTTCTTTCTGGGGCAAGCTTAGTTGAATCTGTAAAAAGAACTGTCCTGTCAATTGCATGTGTAATCTGAAGAGATTGTGATAATTTTTTCTTGTGATAATAATTCCCTGTATTATCCCCAACCTAGTTTATGTATTAATAAATATAGTTGAGTCACCACTGTGTCTTCCTTCTCTGTGTGCTGCATCCCAAGCCTGCTGTTACACAGGTCTTCCGGCTGCTCTGTAATAATACTTTGTGAGCCGCACCCCTTTGCAAATAATTGTTGATGGATCATCTTTAAAGAGGTTGTTCAGTTTTTTAAGAAAGTCTGCAGTCAGTCTTGACTGCTGGTACAGTGCCCGCTGTGAGGATTCACAAGTCTACAGTCAAATAGTTACTGCAGACATTAGTGAAAATCTGGACAACCCCTTTAATGGATGCTAAAGACATTTATTGACTTTTTGCAAATACTACTGAAATCTGTGTCATGTATGGTTGGGCTGCTTGCAAATAAACACAGCCACTGAGAATATCTTTACATGATATCATTCTAAAGGGTTCCATTAGATATACAGTACAGACCAAACGTTTGGACACACCTTCTCATCTCTAGAACAACTGTTAAGAGGAGACTGTGCAGCAGGCCTTCATGGTAAAATAGCTGCTAGGAAACCACTGCTAAGGACAGGCAACAAGCAGAAGAGACTTGTTTGGGCTAAAGAACACAAGGAATGGACATTAGACCAGTGGAAATCTGTGCTTTGATTGGATGAGTCCAAATTTGAGATCTTTGGATCCAACTACCGTGTCTTTGTAGAAAAGGTGAACGGATGGACTCTACATGCCTGGTTCCCCCCGTGAAGCATGGAGGAGGAGGTGTGATGGTGTGGGGGTGCTTTGCTGGTGACACTGTTGGGGATTTATTCAAAATTGAAGGCATACAGAACCAGCATGGCTACCACAGCATCTTGCAGTGGCGTGCTATTCCATCCGGTTTGCGTTTAGTTGGACCATCATTTATTTTTCAACAGGACAATGACCCCAAACACACCACCAGGCTGTGCAAGGGCTATTTAACTAAGGAGAGTGATGGGGTGCTACGCCAGATGACCTGGTCTCCACAGTCACCAGACCTGAACCCAATCGAGATGGTTTGGGGTGAGCTGGACCGCAGAGTGAAGGCAAAAGGGCTAACAAGTGCTAAGCATCTCTGGGAACTCCTTCAAGACTGTTGGAAAACCATTTCCGGTGACAACCTCTTGAAGCTCATCAAGAGAATGCCAAGAGTGTGCAAAGCAGTAATCAAAGCAAAAGGTGGCTACTTTGAAGAACCTAGAATATAAGACATATTTTCAGTTGTTTCACACTTTGTTAAGTATTTCATTCCACATGTTTTAATTCATAGTTTTGATGCCTTCAATGTGAATCTACAATTTTCAGGGTCCTGAAAATAAAGAAAACTCTTTGAATGAGAAGGTAAGTCCAAACTTTTGGTCTGTATTGTACGTTTTTTATAAAAAGACACATCCTTCAAGTTCAACCTTCTTTAGACCTTTCTCAATTGCATACTGAGGTGGGTAGACTTCCCCAATAATGGGCAATGTAACCATCAATAATTTTCATTTTTAAATCAATAGTACACATGACAACAAGCAATTTTCTAATACAGCAAGGCATATAAGTATTGAACACATCACCAATCTACTAAGTAAATTAATTTTTAAAGGTGCTATTGATATGAATAACTTACCAGATGTTGGGAACAACCCATCCAATCCACAGAGGTAAAACTAAAATCAAACCATGGATGTCCATAAGTTAAGTTGTGTGTAATAATGAGAAATGGTACAGGGAAAAAGTATTGATCACGCTTACTGAAATGTATTTAATGCTTCGTACAAAAGCCTTTGTTGGTGATGACAGCCTCAAGATGCCTCCTTTATGGAGAAACTAGACTCATGCTTTGCAAAGGTGTAATTTTGTTCTATTCTTCCACACAAACACTGTTCAAATCCTGAAGGTCCCGTGGCCGCCTTCTATGAACTTTGAGCTTTAGTTCTTTCCATAAATTTTCTATTGGATTCAGGTCAGGTGAGAGTCATTCTAGCAGATTTATTATCTTTCTCTGAAACCAATTGAGAGTTTCTTTGTCTGTATGTTTGAGATCATTGCCTTGCTGAAATATCCAAAATTGCTTCACCTTCAAAGATGGCAGCAGATTTTCATCAAGAATGTCTTCATACATTTGCCTATTTATTATTCCTTTAATTATATGAAGTTTTCCAGTGCTGTATGCTAAAAAACAGCCTCATGCTCCCATCTCCAAACTTCACTGTTGGTATGATGTTTTTTGGGGTGATATGCAGTGCCTTTTGACTTCCAAATATGGTGTGTACTGTGACATCCAAAGAAATTAATGTCAGTTTCATCTGACCAGACTATATTTTCCCAGTATTTCAAAGGATTGTCTAAATGTTGTTGAGCAAACTTTAGATACGCTCGACCATGCTTTTTGTTCAGCAATAGATTCTTGCATGATGATCTCTCATACGGGCAATGGAGGATGAATGCATTACTTATTGTTTTCTTTGAAACAATTGTACCTCCTGATTCCAGGTGCTCTGTATCTCTAAATAGGTGTTTTGTAGCTTTTGGACAACTCTACTAAGTGTTTTCACTCCACTGTCTGAAATCGTGCTGGGAGCCCCTTGGCGCAGCCAATGCTTTCAACTTTCTAACTACGGTCCCATGCAAGCTCACTGGAACATTCATGTAATGCTGGTGTGGCGCCCTGGACAAGCCAGGTTGTCACAGGTACTACACCAACACACCCTACACCCCGGCTAGGCACACCGAAGCCAAACACAAATCCTTGTTGCCTTCCTCCAGGGGCTGATGTCCACACCAGGGGGTGGGCCAGGCGGTTGGTCCCGCCCACCGAGGAGTTCACAGTCCTGGAGGTGGGAAGAGTTTTCAGATTAGTTTTGGAGAGTGAAGTGGTAGCAGAGGAGACTGACCGTGTCCGGGTGTGTGGCCCGGGCACTCAGCAAGGTTGGCAGACGGTGGTGACCGTCTGCAGGAGAGGCTAATTGGAGCAAACCATATGGACCGTGGACAGTCACCACCAAGGCTACAGTTCCCAGGGCCAGAGCCTGCAGGCAAAAGGGGCTCCCTCAGCATCCATCCAAGCTGGGGAGTGGGTTACCGGTGGGAAGCCATTGGAACCATAAACACAACACAGGTGCAGGGAAAGGCAGTCACCATCAACCTGCCGGGAGGAGAACAACCGCAGCCGCCTGTGGGACCCGTCCATCCAGCCGTTTGTGTGACCAGAGACTCTGTGTGGATCATTGGCTGAGTGAGTACCACCGTGCTGTGCGGCACAGCGCTGCCCCCGCGACCCTGCACCTCTCCAGGCCCCGTAACCCGCCTGCATCCCCAAAACCCTCACCGGGCCCCGGGACAACCAACCCCCTACCCACAGAGGGGAGAACCAACATCCAAGCTGCTCCCTGGCATCGCTCCTGGGATCCCCGTCCAGAGCAGCGGTGGTGTCACAACTTCACCACAACCGTGAGTGGCGTCACGGACAATAAATCCCCAAAATCATTCCCCTTTTCACTCACGGATCCGGCCCACCGCTCGAGCCACCACCGAGCAGCAGCAGCCGGACCCGAGCAGTGGGTGAGCGCAGCGTCCCCTCCTCCGCCCGCGACACTGGCATCCTTACAATATCCAAGTGCTGACTACTGGGTTGCTACTCTGTTAGATCCACGGTACAAGAGTAAATTTAGCAAGGTGCTTCTCCCCTGGAAAGGGATGCTCAGATGCTAGAGTATAAAAACTGGGCGAAGTAAGAAACTGTGGAAAAAAGAAGCGCAATAGGGTCTTACCAGAGTGATGTTAGGGTGAAAAGATAATAATAGCACTCACCCAGAGAGTTGTGAAAGTCACAACTACTATGCAAGCATAGATTCCAGGCCAAAGGCAGCAGCACCCAAAATGGCTGATAACAGAGAATGATGAAGTAGGGCTTGCACGGCCGCGCCAGTGACCACTCTGACCATAGATAGTTAATGTTCCTTTATTTCATCTTTAGGTCGACGCGTTTCTGGAGTCTCTGCTCCCTTCCTCAGGACACACAGGAAAAAGGTACATCAAATCTGCTAGACCACGAGGACTGCAAGATCTATATACATTCCGTCATGATGACGTCAGAAACCAACCTCTTTCTTAAAAAAATCGGCGGGAAAGACACCTCAAAAAAGTAAAAAAACACACATGACTGTGAAAATGACGTGGTCTAAAACAGTGAACAAGAAATGAACAAAAATACATATGATAATGTAACCATATTATCTCATAAAATAATAAATTGCAATAAACGGATTTTTTGAGACAAAAATTGTGTGGATTACTGTGTATTAGACAAAGTGCGGAAGTAAAACACTATAATTCCAGTGCAACTCAAAAACGGCCTCGAACCCCTAGAGTATTTACTTCTTTCTTCTAGGGGTAGCCAGTCAAAGGGAGAACATAAACCATGTCTCCACCACAAGAGTAGTGAAATCACCACTGAAAATCAGGTAACCAAAAAGAGGAGCACCTATTAAGTGTAGCCGTGTAGGAAGATACGTAAGCTAACCAGTGCAAGGGCTTACGCAACAAAGAAGTGGAAGTATCAGCGTCATTCTATTTTTTATTCTATTTTTTCCCACGCTCTGAACTTTCTTCACCCCGTCTTCGGCGCTTTACGCTGATACTTCCACATCTTTGTTGCGTAAGCCCTTGCACTGGTTAGCTTACGTATCTTCCTACACGGCTACACTTAATAGGTGCTCCTCTTTTTGGTCACCTGATTTTCAGTGGTGATTTCACTACTCTTGTGGTGGAGACATGGTTTATGTTCTCCCTTTGACTGGCTACCCCTAGAAGAAAGAAGTAAATACTCTAGGGGTTCGAGGCCGTTTTTGAGTTGCACTGGAATTATAGTGTTTTACTTCCGCACTTTGTCTAATACACAGTAATCCACACAATTTTTGTCTCAAAAAATCCGTTTATTGCAATTTATTATTTTATGAGATAATATGGTTACATTATCATATGTATTTTTGTTCATTTCTTGTTCACTGTTTTAGACCACGTCATTTTCACAGTCATGTGTGTTTTTTTACTTTTTTGAGGTGTCTTTCCCGCCGATTTTTTTAAGAAAGAGGTTGGTTTCTGACGTCATCATGACGGAATGTATATAGATCTTGCAGTCCTCGTGGTCTAGCAGATTTGATGTACCTTTTTCCTGTGTGTCCTGAGGAAGGGAGCAGAGACTCCAGAAACGCGTCGACCTAAAGATGAAATAAAGGAACATTAACTATCTATGGTCAGAGTGGTCACTGGCGCGGCCGTGCAAGCCCTACTTCATCATTCTCTGTTAGAGTATAAAAACTAACTTACAGACCATCTTAACAGTAGTTTTCCACAAGATAGCAGTAAGGCACAGTTCTAGAATTCAGAGCTTCAGGCCTAACCTTGTCACACATCTCCTAATTTTAAAAATGGAAATGCCAGACCACATCCTGTGTATTGTATAGACCATACCTAACTGCAGTGAAAAGACACTATGGGACAATGGGGGTGGGGGAAAAATTGGTGCCACTGTCCTGCTGTGTGCTTGAAATGTTTTTAAATGTCAAGACTCCAAGATTGGTCTCCAAGTTGTGTCTTGTCTGTACTGGCAGGTGTGTGGGAGCAACAGGCCTAATTCTGACACTCATCTATCCAACTCTTGATTTTAAAAATAGATATGCTGGGCCCCATTCTGTGTGTTGCATAGACCATAACTGACTGTTTTGCAAAGACAATATGGGGCAATGAGGGAGGGACAGTTGATGCCAGTGTTCTGCTGTCTGCTTGAAATATTTTTAAATGTGAAGACTCTAAGATGGGTCCCCAAGTTCTGTCTTGTCTGTACTGGCAGGGGGGTGGGA
The DNA here is from genome assembly GCF_048569485.1 of Anomaloglossus baeobatrachus. Classification (NCBI taxonomy): domain Eukaryota; kingdom Metazoa; phylum Chordata; class Amphibia; order Anura; family Aromobatidae; genus Anomaloglossus; species Anomaloglossus baeobatrachus. The sequence goes on from NC_134358.1 coordinate 480,530,900, forward strand.
GTAAGATCACGCACCTCTTGATATTAAAAATGAAAAATGCTTGTTCACATCTTATGTATTGCATGTACCATACCCGACTGCTATGCAAAGACAATATGAGGCAATGGGGGGCAATTAATCTACAAATCCGTACTGACCTGAGACATCATACTGACATGTTAATTTTGCCATATAGTGAACATGGTGAATTAAAAAACAAACAAAATCATTGTGCAACTTCACTTTTTTCACTATTTCTCCACATTTGGATTTTTTTTTCTCATTTTCCAGTACACTATATGGTAAAATAAATTGTATCATTCAAAAGTACAACTCATCCTGCAAAAATTAAGCCTTCACATGGCAATACTGACGTAAAAATAAAAAAAAGTTATGGCTTTCAGAAGAAGGGGAGGAAAGAATGAAAATGAAAAACAGAAAAATACCCCAGGGTGAAGGAGTAAATTATAACTGAAAGTCTACACTTCCATTGCATCTCAATTTGTTTAATTTTAAATAAAGAATAGTGGCATGCAAAGCCTAAATCACAAAGATTCGGTCACTGTCTAAAAATTGATCAACCTAACTATTGAAACCTACAGATATTTTCAATTACAACATCACACAATGCTTTAAACAGATGGAAAGCTATTCGTTTTGGTCAATCCTCTATATGAATGATACCATAAATAAGAAAATATAAAAAATATATCTGAATTGTAGTAAATACTATTTCCTGAGTATTGGCACATGTGAACAAGAGAGTTACTATGCTGACTTAATCTTTTCTTTGACCTAAAAAAATAATTGTTGTTCACACAACTTATCTCCTTGGATAAACAGGCCGACAATATACAAACTTTATGGCGATGGAGGTGTGCCGCCCCCACCTCAGCAGCCGGGCTGCTCGGATCCGCGGTGGCTCGAGAGGCGTCCGGACCCGGGGGTCATGCGGCCACTCAAATCAAGGGGGTATTTACAGGGGATTGTCTATTTAAAGTTCATGACGCCACCCGTGATGTGTGGTAAGGTGGAGTACCACCACTGCCGTTGGGGAGTACCCGGGGTGATGACGGGGGCAGCCAGGTGTTGCGACGCTCCACGGGCAGGGGGGATGCCCCGGGACTCTGTGATGGAGTTGGGAAGTGCTGTTGGAGGTGAAAGGGTCAATTGCGTACTCAGTCCATAAAGCTGACACCGACAACTTGGTAAACCAAAATTCTGGACACCGCTGCTGCCGAGGGGAGCTAGTTTGGGTCCTGTTCTCACTGGTGTTGCCTGATGATCTGTGACCATTCCCTTGGCACTGAGTTCTCTTGCTAGTTGGCCCCTGTAGTGTAAAACTAGTCGGGTCCCGCTTTCCAGTGTGGCTAACTGAGGGAGCTTGCTCTCAGGGTTCATGCTTGGGATTTTCTGGACATTTTTTGGTGGAAAGTCCTATCCCCCTTGTTGTGCTAGTACCCCGATTTTGGCGTGGGTGGAGAGAGCGGATCTTGAAGGCTCCATTCTCGTTGGGTGAATTGTCAGGTTGCCTGAAGCTACTCCCTGACCTAGGGTCCACGTACCCCGTTGTGCCCTGGTCCCGGCCCGGTGATGGTACAAGGCCGCCGGCTGTCCTCCTCGACAGTTCTGTGCCCCTTGTCACGATCCCCTACGACCGGGGGTCCAGCTCCTACTAGGCCCAGACCACCGTCTTTCACCTAGTTACTTCTAAGGAGCCCGGCTCCTGACCTCCTCTCTCCACTTCTCACGCTTCACTCACTTACTCCTGACACTCCTAACCTCCCCTTACTAACCCCCCAAGTGGGCGACCCTATTCCACTCAGGCCGTCCACTGGTGTGTCTGGTGGGTGTGGTGCAGAGTGTTCCTAGGATTTTGATTGGCTGGTATTGGCAACACCATAAGTTGGGGACCCATAACCAAAGAGGTGGTTGATATTGCACAGAAGGGCAGATTGCACAATACCCTGTGACGACCTGATAGGCCAGGGCATCACAGAACAATATGTTATAGGTTTCATAGCCTGTATGAAAGGTCTAGGTTTGATCTATTCAGTAAATTGTTGATTGGTGCTCACTACACTATGGGACAAAATCTGACTTTGTAAGAGGACCCTACAGCTGATTTCAGATGCTCAGAAGATGATAGAGACTTACGCATTGCAGTTAGTTGGTATATAAAAGGTAGAAAGTAGGGTGGGTTTTGTGTAGTCAAATAAAATGCTATGACCTCTTTCTTACTAGTTTTTTTTTTATTGCCTCAATAGCTGAAAAAATGAAGTAACTTTGCAATTGATCTATTCCAAATCAGATGTGTTTGGCTACAGACCTTGCAGTTCTATCCTCTTTTTTTCTGCCTCCTACTTCAGAATCCGACTACACAAATTTAGTTTGTTGTCTGTTACCATGGAGACGTTTTTGTCTTAATAAGAGCTGTGGAAACAATTCAATTGGACCTTTTTAAAGACCTATTGATTGACCACTCAATATCGAGAAGCTTGATGACAATCCTATGCCAGTCGCTATTGCTGCCATAAGTGGCTGGCACACTGTTTTCTTTGCCTATACAGGAGACACACCTTGGCATTCTTAGCCAAAGGGTAAATAAACGCAATATGGTATATCTGCTATGAGTTACAAGATTATATTTTCCAAATCTTTGTAAAGTTTCCATAAGTCAATATTCCAAATTGTTTAAATAAGAGATCTCATTTTATATCTTTATAAACCATGTGCTATTTACCAAGTATAATTGTGAAAGTACACTCTAGGCAACTATCTGAATGGAGTATTGTTTTATTAATTTGGCCTCCAGTTTTGTTCTATTTTTCTTGGTAAAAGTGATTTTTTTTTTCAAATTAAAAAAGGTTAAAAGTTTAACTTCAGCCCACATCATGCTAATGTACGATTGTGAGTGGTTAATTTACTTCAAGGCACTTTATTGAGGCCCTTATATCACAAACTCAAACATTTTATGATGAATACAAATCAAGTGGAAATCCTTTACAAACAAAGCCAGGCGAACATAAACTAACTTAAAATAACATTTAAGTGCTCTGAACATGTCAAAAATAGCTGTTCTACAATCTGAGGACACAATACTGTTTATTCTGAGGAACATAAAGGTCTCACAAGGGTTGTCCGATATGTTATATTGATGGACTTTCCTTAGGGGCACTTTGCACACTACGACATCGCAAGCCGATGCTTGCGATGCTGAGCACGATAGTCCCCGCCCCCGTCGCAGCTGCGATATCATTGTGATAGCTGCCGTAGCGAACATTATCGCTACGGCTGCTTCACATGCACTCACCTGTCGTGCGACGTCGCTCTGGCCGGCGAACCGCCTCCTTATTAAGGGGCGGGTCATGCGGCATCACTGCGACGTCACACGGCAGGCGGCCAATAGGAGCGGAGGGGCGGAGATGAGCGGGATGTAAACATCACGCCCACCTCCTTCCTTCCGCATAGCCGACGGGAGCCGCGGTGACGCAGGTAGGAGATGTTCCTCGCTCCTGCGACTTCACACACAGCGATGTGTGATGCCGCTGGAGCGAGGAACAACATCGGACCGTTGCGTCAGCATAATTATGGAATTCGCCGACACTACACCGAAGATACGATTACGACGCTTTTGCGCCTGTTAATCGTATCATCTAGGATTTACACACTACGATGTCGAGAGCGATGCAGGAAGTGCGTCACTTTCGACATGACCCCACCGACATTGCACCTGCGATGTGGTAGTGTGCAAAGTACCCCTTAGACTTGGTCATCAATATGAGATCAGTGGGGTGCAACGCTCTGGACCTCTGGCAATCAGCTGTAGTCTTTGTTGGTGCCGGACGGAAGTGATGAGTTGTGGAGTGGAGCTACACATGTCCATCAACTGTTTAGTAGTTGCAGTGGTTTACTGCAGATCCAATCAATAGGCGTTAATCTGCAGTACCTTTCTGCAGCCACTATACAGTTGTTAGAGCTGTATAATTCTGCTCCAAAACTGAGCACATCCGCTGATGTCAGCACATAGATTAGCTGATTTGTAGGGATTCCGGGTGTTGCACCCTAACTGATCTGATATCAATGACCTATCCTAAGGGAAGCCCAGGAATATAAATATACCACCCTCCCTAATCAAAGTCAATTCATATATATCCCCTCCACTATTTCTCAGAACATTAATTTTCCCTCAAACTCCACTGTACCCAAGGCATTACGAAGACTGGCTGATGACTGCTTCATGCAACCTGTTATCTATCCCCCCATTTTTTGGAGATGTAAATAAGTACTTGAACCTTGTGTAACCCCCATCTCACTCCATTGCAGATTGTAAGCTGTTACAAGCAGGGTTGTCTTTATTCTTCCTTTAATTATTGTATCTTCTATAACTGTTTCTTATGATTGTTCGTATACTGTTCAAAAAAAATAAAGGGAACACTAAAATACCAATGTGCTGTTTAAGTGTTCCCTTTATTTTTTTGAGCAGTATATATGAACCTAGTGAATTGTAATGCGCTGAGGAATGTGTTGGAGCTATAGAAATAATGATTATTATTATTATTATTATTAATAATATAAAGTACAGGAAAAACACTTTAACAGTTGGTACAATATTCAATGTTCAAGAACATACAGTACTGCCCTTAAAAAAATAATTAAGAAACCTTAAATATAGTTAATATGTTTGACGAGAGTTGTAGCTCTCCTATCCATGGATCTATATAAATAGTTAAATTCTTTGTCAGAATACGCTACATAGATAATTATGTTTCTGAAAGTGGCTCTCAATTTTAGGCTAGTCATGATCTGTTTAGGACATAGTAGACTGTGCAAACGTCTATTAATAAAGCGTCTGGATGGTCACTTTAATAATATTTCTAGAAGCCATAACACAGCATGGATAGTACCGGTACTGACAGGCCCAATTCTGCTAGAATTTGTGACATCGGCTCTGAATGTTAATATGCATAGACATATGTCATACAGAATCTTATTTGAAATACATTTAAATTTTATGCAAATAACAACATATCCATTTCAATATTCTTTTCGTTACTGATTAACCCCTTACGGACGAAGCCAGTTTTGTACTTAATGACCGGGCCATTTTTTTATATTCTGACCAGTGTCACTTTCACAGGTGATAACTCTGCAACGCTTCAGTGGATACCAGTGAATCTGAGAATGTTTTTTTGTGACATATTGTTCTTCAGGATAGTTATAAATTTAGGATAATATTTTTTGCTTTTATTTGTGAAAAATTGGAAATTTGATGAAAATTTTGCAATTTTCAAACATTTAATTTGTATGCCCTTAAACCAGAGAGTTCTGTCACACAAAATAGTTAATAAATTACATTTTCCACTTGTCTGCTTTACATCAGTGCAATTTTTGAAACAACATTTTTTGGAGTTAGGAAGTTAGAAGGGTTCAAAGTTCATCAGCAATTTCCCATTTTTTCAACAAAATTTACAAAATAATTTTTCTAGGGACCACATCACATTTGAAGTGACTTGGAAAGGCCGAGGTGACAGAAAATACCCATAAATGATATTATTCTAAAATCTGCACGCCTCACACTGCTCAAAACCATATCCAAGAAGTTATTAACCCTTCAGGTGCTTCAAAGGAATTAAAGTGATGGGGAATGAAACAAAATAAAAATGATCATTTTAGCTAAAAATGCTGCTCTAGTCAAAATGTATTCACTTTTAGAAGAAATAACACAACAAAATGGACCCCAAAATTTGTTACCCAGTTTCTTCTGAGCGCTCTTATACCCCACATGTGGTCAGAAGCCTGTGTTTGGACAAATGGGAGGCTCCTAAATAGACGGAGCAATATTTGAATTTTGGAAAGCAAATTTAGCTGATATAGATTGCGGGCACCATGTCACATTTGTAGGGCTGGTAAGGTACCTAAACAGCAGAAACCCCCCTCAAGTGACACCATTTTGGAAACTAGACCCTTCAAGAAATCTATCTAGATTTTGGTGAGAATTTTGAACCCCCAGGGGCTTCACAGAATTTGATAACGTTGAGCTGTGAAAATAAAAAATACATTTTTACCACAATATTGCTACTTCAACCAGATAGCTTTGTTTTCACAAGGGTAGTAGGAAAAAATGCACCAAAAAATTTAGTGTGCAATTTCTCCTGAGTACGCTAATACCTCATATCTGGTGGAAATCAACTGTTTGGGCGCACGGCAGGGCTCGGAAGAAAAGGAGCGCTATTTGACTGCAAAATTGTCTGGAATCATTAGCGGATGCCATGTCGCGTTTGGAGAGCCCCCAAGGTGCCTAAACAGTGGAGCTCCCCCATAAGTGACCCCATTCTGGAAACTAGACCCTTCAAAGATTTTATCTAGGGGTATAGCATTTTGAACCCACAGGTACTTCACAAATTTGATAACCATAGGTCGCCATATTGAAAATTTTCATTTTTTTCACAAAAATGTTGCTTTAGCACCAAATTTCTCACTTTTTCAAGAGGCAATGTAGAATCCAGGGGGCAGGGGAAATCAGGCACGCAGTGTCTTGTACCTGAGTTACTCGTAACCGAGCCGGTGTGGTAGTATGGGATGTCGCGGTGGCCTGCCCGGCTTCGTGCCCCGAGGTGTACAACAATAAGGAGGGAGGATGATGGGAATTGAAGTAGGAAGATTGTCGTGACACCACCTGTGGTACGTGGACAGAGATTAGCCGCCGCTGCTGTCGCTGTTCTCCGGGGCGGATGGTAATAGCAGCCAAAGAAGATATCGCTCCCCACAGGTGGAGCGGGCCCCGGAAAGGATGATGGGGAGTAGTGATGGCGATGGCCTTTGGCACTGAGGCATGGGGTAATAAGAGTCTGAGTCAAATGCTTCAGTCCCAGGTGTCTTTACTCACTCTTTGTGCTGCATGCCCGGATAGTACTGGTCATTCGCTGTGATGTGCTCTTTCAAACCCAAATCCCTTTGGAGGTCAGTCCAGTGTGATACTCAGTGGGCGTCTTCCTCCTCGCGCTTTGTGTGTTGGGTCCCCGTGGCCTAAAGCTACTTGGGGACCCCAGTCCGTCTTGAGTAGTACTCTTGTCCCTATTCAGCTCTGCAGTGGGGTCTGGTTGTCTCCAAGGCCCCGGATCGTATCTGGCACTGCGTTTTCGAGCTGTGTGGCCAGGGAAGCTTGAAACCTCCCCGTTCCTGCAGATTATGGAAAACCAACTTGAAGAATGATCTTCCCTAGGGTCCTGCACCCTGTGTGGTGCCGATTCCAAGGGAGCAATGATGCTCTCCCTTTGGCAACCTCATGAACTCCTGTGTCCCGCCAGAGCACCGGTAAGACACCTCCACTCCTTTCCTCTCCTGCTGGAGAACTCCTAACTGTTGTGTTGGCTCCTGTCTCCCCCTTGTGGCTGCTCCTCCCCTGCGTCCCTGTCACTAGTGGGTCGTGCCCCCAATGTTTGAAGGCTACCTTAAGACCCTACCCTAGCCCAGTCCCCATTGGGGAGGGCAACCTGGTGGTGTATTTGAGTGTGTAAGTGGTGAAACCGGTACTGACCTCCTCTGGATCCGGATTAAGCACTACACCTTAGATCAGGTGCAGTACTCAGTGGCGACTGAAGGCTCAAGGGTGCCACAGCAACACTAAAAAGTGGACCCCACAGTTTGTTATCTAATTTCTTTTGAGTGCAGGGATACCCCACATGTGGTCAAAAACCTCTGTTTGGACAAACGGTAGGGCTTGGAAAGGGAGGAGCACAATTTGAATTTTGTAAAAGTTTAAATAAATTGCGGGTACCAAATCGCATTTGCAGGGCCCATAGGGTACCTATACAGGAGACTCCCCATAAGTGACCCCATTTTGGAAGCTAGACCCCTGAAGGATTTTATTCAGGGGTATAGTAAGCATATGGACTTTATAAAAATGTTGCTGTAGAGAAAATTTCTCACTTTTAGGCTATGTGCCCACAATCCGGCGACACTGCATCTAGTACACAGTTTAAACACAACTTGGACATCAGTAAATGGCCAAATAAAGGAGTGGCCGAGATAATAAAAAATCAATCTTTATTCATTTTCCAATAAAACACTAAAATATAGCATACAAGGTACCGGCAATAAATAGAGAGACGCGGACAGTTAATATATTCAGTCCTTATGAATAGACCAGGACTTTTTTAGAATTTTACAAAATACATGTCAAAAACGCCAGGTGAATGTATATTAGACCAAAGCCAGAAAAATAATCAGTCGTTAAAGACAGGTGCGACTCAGTAATTCAATCTGTGCTAATGATAATATAATATATTCCACACTAATTCATCATTATTAATTAATATCCCATCCAAAATTACATACCCATAGGTAGGGATAGAGAAGTGTATGGATACAAAGTTCCCACCACAGGATCCCAGGCATAAACGCCTGATAGAATAGTGAAAAAACACAGATAACACAGAGGCGCACAGGTCATTCAACTATTCACAATATAAGAAAGCAAATAAGACAATGAGATAGAAATTCAATTACATCACCTGGGGAATGATAAACTGCCGCGACCCTCACACTCCGACACGTGTTTCGCACTAGCTTTTTCGAGGAGCGTGTCAGAGGTGAGGGGCAGGCTGGTTAAAAAGAGCAAAGTGGCCAATGTGAGGGCAGATATCAGTCACATGTTCCGATCAAAGCCGGAAACAACATTGATCCAATTAGCGGCGCATGGCAACAATCACCATCACCGCTGAATACAAAGAGCCTCCAGGACGCCGCGATCACGTGACCGTGACGTCATGACCCACATGTTAGTGAGTCATGGCAACCACGGGACGCCATCTGACGCGACGGAAGGAAGCTAGCGGTCGGTTTTGCAGGCATGCGCACTGAATCAATGAATGCACTTAGAAAACGGCAAAGTAATACAGAAAGATGCTCCGGCCATTATATATATAGTATAAATAACTTTAAATACAGGCACACTATACTTCCCACAATAACTTACTGCAGACCACATACATGAATACATATGTACTCAAATATTTAGATTGGATATGAACTACATTATACACCAATATACCGCCATATATATTGCCCCAAAATAGGGTCATTATATTTTATACCAAATCATATAGCGGAACATCTAACATAGAATATTCCTGAAGGGACAACACTGCAGCCATTATATCCAAATCCAAAACCATACGTACACATATACTGGGTCACGTATTACACAACACTGCATAGTAAATAGATACAAAATGATACAGTCAACTTGCATTATGAAAGGAAAAAGAGGCGCATGAAAATTAAACAATACATCATAACCGGAGCAACATGATGACAGCAATTCTTTATTCTTTATAGCCGTCACAACAGGCGTCCTAGATGGATGTCCTCATGGATGGAAATAAGCCACTTCATAGATGGTAACAAACCAGGCAAAGGTAGCCTAATATGCTAAAGAAAAGCATAGAATTAAAAACATATAAAACCAAACCCACCACAGCACCCACTAAAACAGGTGTGTCAATATAAGAAAGCATACAAAAGGACATACATACAATACATTAATGTGAATCATAGACAAACATTCCACAGGAACCGACAGCACTGATATTATAAAAAAGCTGAAAACCCCATATTTTCATTTAAACCATTAGGGGTCAAGGTACCCAGCCTATATATCCACTTGCTCTCAACTTGGGCAAGAAGTCTACCAAGGTCACCCCCTCTAGATCCCATAGATATCAAATCAATACCCTTGCCCTTTAAAAGAGCGGCATTGCAGCCATGGTACTTTTTAAAGTGTCTGGGAATGGTTTTTAATAAACCCTCATCAGTCACACTTTTCGCCTTTTCAATATCCAAACAATGCTCTCGGATTCTGATCTTTAGTTCCCTCGTAGTCAGACCTATATAGACTTTTTTGCAAGGGCACTCAATCCTGTAGATAACCCCCTTTGAGGAGCACGTGATGCGATGTCTGATGTCAAATTCACGTGAGCCATCAAAATTATGAAATTTTTTGGCTTTCACAAGATTGGCGCACGCCTTGCAAAGGCCACATGGAAAAAAGCCAACTGGTAACACCTGGCTAGAAATGCCAGTCCGAGCCGGTTCATAATGGCTGTGTACCAGTACGTCTTTTAAATTGTTTGCATGTTTGGCCACCATATACGGTCGGGATGGAAGAATTTTCTTTAAGACAGAATCCGTCAGCAAGATGTTCCAATGTTTTTGGATAATTGCTTTCATTTTATCCCACTTGTTATTATATGTGGTGATAAGGCGTACCACTTGATCACTCTTTGGCTTTATTGTATTGGAAAAAAGGAGGGAATTCCTGGTCAACCTTGCCGCTCTTTTAAAGCCATTCTTTATTATTCGCCGACTATAACCCCTGGATTCAAATCTGTCGGCCAGATCCTCCGAATGGGCCAGAAAACTGCTATCATCAGAGCAAATTCTCCTGACCCTGAGAAACTGACCCACAGGAATCCCTTTGATGGTACTCTTGGGGTGGGCAGATGAGGCAAGAAGAAGAGAGTTCGTGGCCGTAGGCTTCCGAAAAATTTGTGTGGATAGGAGGCCATCTGATAATGCAACAATTTTAAGGTCTAAAAAATTAATACTGCGGCCATATTCAAAGGTAAGTTTTATGTTGAGATCATTGCAATTCAAACACTGCATAAATTCCTGTAAACCTCCAACCTCACCCTCCCAGATAAACCACACATCATCTATATACCTGATCCAATTTAGGACCTGATGTGTACACAAGTTGTTATCACTCACAAAGATCTGCCGTTCCCATGCCCCCAAAAATAGATTGGCATAGGAAGGCGCACAACACGCCCCCATGGCAGTGCCCTGGGTTTGTAGGTAGACCCTCCCATTGAATGTAAAAACATTGTGTGTCAGGATGAATTCCAATAAGATTAAAATTAAATCCGCCGTTGGCCGTGCGATGTTACTCGACTCCAGGTACCACGACACTGCTCTCAGGCCGTCCGGATGTCTGATGGAGGTATATAAGGATTCAATGTCAGCAGACACCATCACCATATTATCCTCCAGATGGATCCCATCCAGACACCTCAGAGCAGCCGTGGTATCCTGAATATATGACGGCAATTCTCGGACCAACGGCTTTAAATAATGATCAATAACCTGACACACTAATTCAATGAGGCTACCATTTCCCGATATTATGGGCCTGCCAGGGGGGTTAGTCGGATCCTTGTGAATTTTTGGAATAAGGTATAATGCCGGGAGGCGTGGATGAAGTTTTTTAATCACATCAAGGAATTTTTTTGGAATAATACCTTTTTCATAGGCCTGCTCAAGAATCGAAATAAGCGCAGTATGGAATGATGAGGTAGGATAATATGGCAATTTCCGGTAGCATTTCACATCTCCGAATAATTTGTTAGCCTGTTCTTCATATTTATCACAAGGCCAAATAACGAGGTTGCCGCCTTTGTCGGCCGGTTTGATTAAGATATCATGCCAGGATTGTAACTCCTTCAAACCAGCCCACTCAGCCCTGCTAAGATTACGGGCAGGTGAGGGTAAGGCGGCTAAATCCTCGATCTCCTCTGAGACAAGTTTAGTAAAAACCTCCAAGGCCGGACAAATGTTCAGGCTTGGGAATTTTTTAGATTTATTCATAAGTTGCAACGGGAAATTACCAACCTCATGTCCTGAATTCTCATCCTCCAATGACTGTAAAATTGCAAGTGCCTCCTGTTCCTCCCTCGTGGTGAAAATATCAGGAGCCTGTGTCTTATGATGTAATTTTTGAAGGAGTATTTTTCTTGAAAAAAGGTGAACATCCTTCACCGCCGTGAACGCGTCTAAAGGATTAGAGGGGTAAAAAGTTAATCCCTTCTCCAAAAGACCAATCTGAACATCTGAAAGCTTGTGTTGTGAAAGATTTATTACCTGTGGCCCATCCCTGCGTTTATCTCTAGGATTGAAAATATCATATCCTTTACGCTTTCCTTTGAATCCACCATATGAGGAATCTCTAGGACCTTCCGAGCCACTGGTAGACACCATGCTTTCAGATGCAGAATTAAGGGACTGATTAGATGCAGATCTAGAGATGTCCATTTTGGATTCTTTTTTAATCTGCCATTTATAGATTTTCTTGGTCTCAAAATCCTGAACATCACATTGGTACTTCTTTAACTTATCTGCACTTATCTCTTTCTCCCAACGCTCAAAATCTTTGTCCAGGCTCAAGAATAATTCCTGCAAATCATCCTTAGATAAATCTTTTTGAAGGACCTCCTCCAACTCCTTTATCTCCTCCTCCAATTTTTGTAGAGTAATTTTATTTTTCTCATTAATAATCTTCATAAACTCCAATGAGCATCTAGCAGCAGCTTTTTGCCATCTTAATATTAAATCCTCTTGTTCCAACTCAAAACTTGGATATAGATGTATCCGCAAGCCACGAGGAATGATCTCCTGCTCACAGTAACGTTCAAGGGCACTATTCGTCCACCATATTTTTGTTTTTTTGTGTAAAACATTTTTATATCTTTTGATGCTATCCTTACTTGACACCTGAAATGTGTTCATACCGGTACCTTTGCTAAAAAGAGTAGAGGCTTTTGAAAGCCAGTTCATTTCCCTGGCTTTAAAATCCATAGTGGATTTGGAACAACTGTTCAAAAAAGAGCAAATGCATATAATTAGTACCCACATATCCAAAATATTTCAACATATAGCACTCCAAACCGCATACTTTAAACACAACTTGGACATCAGTAAATGGCCAAATTAAGGAGTGACCGAGATAATAAAAAATCAATCTTTATTCATTTTCCAATAAAACACTAAAATAAAGCATACAAGGTACCGGCAATAAATAGAGAGACGCGGACAGTTAATATATTCAGTCCTTATGAATAGACCAGGACTTTTTTAGAATTTTACAAAATACATGTCAAAAACGCCAGGTGAATGTATATTAGACCAAAGCCAGAAAAATAATCAGTCGTTAAAGACAGGTGCGACTCAGTAATTCAATCTGTGCTAATGATAATATAATATATTCCACACTAATTCATCATTATTAATATCCCATCCAAAATTACATACCCATAGGTAGGGATAGAGAAGTGTATGGATACAAAGTTCCCACCACAGGATCCCAGGCATAAACGCCTGATAGAATAGTGAAAAAACACAGATAACACAGAGGCGCACAGGTCATTCAACTATTCACAATATAAGAAAGCAAATAAGACAATGAGATAGAAATTCAATTATATCACCTGGGGAATGATAAACTGCCGCGACCCTCACACTCCGACACGTGTTTCGCACTAGCTTTTTCGAGGAGCGTGTCAGAGGTGAGGGGCAGGCTGGTTAAAAAGAGCAAAGTGGCCAATGTGAGGGCAGATATCAGTCACATGTTCCGATCAAAGCCGGAAACAACATTGATCCAATTAGCGGTGCATGGCAACAATCACCATCACCGCCGAATACAAAGAGCCTCCAGGACGCCGCGATCACGTGACCGTGACGTCATGACCCACATGTTAGTGAGTCATGGCAACCACGGGACGCCATCTGACGTGACGGAAGGAAGCTAGCGGTCGGTTTTGCAGGCATGCGCACTGAATCAATGAATGCACTTAGAAAACGGCAAAGTAATACAGAAAGATGCTCCGGCCATTATATATATAGTATAAATAACTTTAAATACAGGCACACTATACTTCCCACAATAACTTACTGCAGACCACATACATGAATACATATGTACTCAAATATTTAGATTGGATATGAACTACATTATACACCAATATACCGCCATATATATTGCCCCAAAATAGGGTCATTATATTTTACTAGAAGGTGGCCCGATTCTACGCATCGGGTATTCTAGAATTTACGTATTGTGTAGTTCATGTATGATTTTTGTTATATATATATATATATATATATAGATGTTGTTGTGTGTAGTTACCAAGTGTTTGTGTAGGGCGCTGTACATGTTCTGAGTGTCGCGGGGGGTGAGAGCGGTGTTGTATGTGTGTTGCGTGTGTTGCGTTGTTTGTGGAGCGCTGTGTGTCTGTAGCGTTGTGTGTGTGTGTGTGTTGTGCGGTTTGTGTGTGTGTGGTGTGTTTTGGGGGAGGTATGTTTTGAGCAATGTGTGTGTTGTGCAGTATGTGCGTATATTTGTGTGTGCAGCGTTGTCTGTGTGTGTGGGTGTCTGTGTAGGGCGTTGTTTGTGATTCCTAGTGTGTGTGTGTTGTGCAGTGCGCGTGTGTGTGTGTGTTGGGGGGAGGTGTGCACCTCCCATCGTGCTCCATCCCCCATGCTGCGCACCCCCCATCGTGCTGCATCCCCCATGCTGCGCACTCCCAAACGTGCTCCATCCGCCATGCTGCGCACTCCCAAACGTGGTCCATCCGCCATGCTGCGCACTCCCAAACGTGCTCCATCCGCCATACTGCGCACTCCCCATCGTGCTGCATCCCCCATGCTGCGCACTCCCAAACGTGCTCCATCCGCCATGCTGCGCACTCCCCATCGTGCTCTATCCGCCATGCTGCACACTCCCAAACGTGCTCCATCCGCCATGCTGCGCACTCCCAAACGTGCTCCATCCGCCATGCTGCGCACCCCCTATCATGCTCCATCCGCCATGCTGCGCACTCCCAAACGTGCTCCACCCGCCATGCTGCGCACTCCCAAACGTGCTCCATCCGCCATGCTGCGCACTCCCAAACGTGCTCCATCCGCCATGCTGCGCACTCCCAAACGTGGTCCATCCGCCATGCTGCGCACTCCCAAACGTGCTCCATCCGCCATGCTGCGCACTCCCAAACGTGCTCCATCCGCCATACTGCGCACTCCCAAACGTGCTCCATCCGCCATACTGCGCACTCCCCATCGTGCACCATCCGGCATGCTGCGCACTCCCAAACGTGCTCCATCCGCCATGCTGCGCACTCCCAAACGTGCTCCATCCGCCATGCTGCGCACTCCCAAACGTGCTCCATCCGCCATGCTGCGCACTCCCAAACGTGCTCCATTCGCCATGCTGCGCACTCCCAAACGTGCTCCATCCGCCATGCTGCGCACTCCCAAACGTGCTCCATCCGCCATGCTGCGCACTCCCAAACGTGGTCCATCCGCCATGCTGCGCACTCCCAAACGTGGTCCATCCGCCATGCTGCGCACTCCCAAACGTGCTCCATCCGCCATGCTGCGCACTCCCAAACGTGCTCCATCCGCCATACTGCGCACTCCCCATCGTGCACCATCCGGCATGCTGCGCACTCCCAAACGTGCTCCATCCGCCATGCTGCGCACTCCCAAACGTGCTCCATCCGCCATGCTGCGCACTCCCAAACGTGCTCCATCCGCCATGCTGCGCACTCCCAAACGTGCTCCATCCGCCATGCTGCGCACTCCCAAACGTGGTCCATCCGCCATGCTGCGCACTCCCAAACGTGCTCCATCCGCCATGCTGCGCACTCCCAAACGTGCTCCATCCGCCATACTGCGCACTCCCAAACGTGCTCCATCCGCCATACTGCGCACTCCCCATCGTGCACCATCCGGCATGCTGCGCACTCCCAAACGTGCTCCATCCGTCATGCTGCGCACTCCCAAACGTGCTCCATCCGTCATGCTGCGCACTCCCAAACGTGCTCCATCCGCCATGCTGCGCACTCCCAAACGTGCTCCATCCGCCATGCTGCGCACCCCCCATCATGCTCCATCCGCTTGGGAGTGCGCAGCATGCCGGATGGTGCACGATGGGGAGTGCGCAGTATGGCGGATGGAGCACGTTTGGGAGTGCGCAGTATGGCGGATGGAGCACGTTTGGGAGTGCGCAGCATGGCGGATGGACCACGTTTGGGAGTGCGCAGCATGTCGGATGAACCACGTTTGGGAGTGCGCAGCATGGCGGATGGACCACGTTTGGGAGTGCGCAGCATGGCGGATGGAGCACGTTTGGGAGTGCGCAGCATGGTGGATGGAGCACGTTTGGGAGTGCGCAGCATGGCGGATGGAGCATGATGGGGGGTGCGCAGCATGGCGGATGGAGCACGTTTGGGAGTGCGCAGCATGGCGGATGGAGCACTTTTGGGAGTGTGCAGCATGGTGGATAGAGCACGATGGGGAGTGCGCAGCATGGCGGATGAAGCACGTTTGGGAGTGCGCAGCATGGGGGATGGAGCACGTTTGGGAGTGTGCAGCATGGCGGATAGAGCACGATGGGGAGTGCGCAGTATGGCGGATGGAGCACGTTTGGGAGTGCGCAGCATGGCGGATGGAGCACGTTTGGGAGTGTGCAGCATGGCGGATAGAGCACGATGGGGAGTGCGCAGCATGGCGGATGGAGCACGTTTGGGAGTGCGCAGCATGGGGGATGCAGCACGATGGGGAGTGCGCAGTATGGCGGATGGAGCACGTTTGCTCAGCCTCTCTCCTTCCAGCCTCCCTCAGCATCAGCCTCCCCCTCCCAGCCTTCCCCAAGATCAGCCTCTCTGCTCCCAGCCTCCTCCAGCACGCCGTGCTTCTCTGCCGACACTTACCCACACCCGATCGCATCCACTCACCCACACAACCGATTGCATCCACTCACCCACACAACCGATCGCATCCACTCACCCACACAACCGATCGCATCCACTCACACACACAACCGATCGCATCCACTCACACACACAACCGATCGCATCCACTCACACACACAACCGATCGCATCCACTCACACACACCCGATCGCATACACTCACACACACAGACACTGACGATATTGCACATACGCGCTGATACTCACAACATCCGGGGATATCACATGCTTCTGGCCATGTGATCCTCCGTCAGGTCCTGGAAGCTCACAGCACAATATCGCCGCCGAGATGCAAGCGATATCCCAGGATGTTGTGAGTATTTGGATGCGATGTGATGTGTGAGGTATGTGTGAGTGTGATCTGATTTGTGTGTGTGTGTGTGCTGTTATGTTATGTATGTTCCGCAGCTGCAGGACCTTGATGTGTGGATGCGATGTGATGTGTGTGTGAGGTGTGTGTGAGAGTGAGTGTGAGCCGGTGTACACTGGTAACTATGATACACATCGGGTAACTAAGGGACCTTAGTTACCCGATGTGTATAATGGTTACCAGCTTTCACGGCCTCCGTTAAGATCCCAGCATCGCAAGGTTATGTCTGGCGCTGCCGGGATCCTGACGGAGCCGGTGTAGAAGCAAGCGATATCCCAGCATGTTGTGAGTGTGTGAGGTGTGTGTGAGAGTGAGTGTGAGAGTGAGTGTGATCTGATGTGTGTGTACTCACCTGGGAATCGGAGCCCCGTGTCAGTTGGGCGGCCAGAGCGAGCGTGCATTGCGTGAGGGGGGCGGGGCCTGCAGAGAGCCGGGGCGAGAGGACAATCCGTGTGGGGGGGCGGGGCCATGGCGAGCCCAGCGGCCAATCAGCTTTGTGTCACCGTAAGGACACAATTTCGGAGCATGACAGACAGACAGACAGACAGACAGACAGACAGAATAAGGCAATTATATATATAGATACCAAATCATATAGCGGAACATCTAACATAGAATATTCCTGAAGGGACAACACTGCAGCCATTATATCCAAATCCAAAACCATACGTACACATATACTGGGTCACATATTACACAACACTGCATAGTAAATAGATACAAAATTATACAGCCAACTTGCATTATGAAAGGAAAAAGAGGCGCATGCAAATTAAACAATACATCATAACCGGAGCAACATGATGACAGCAATTCTTTATTCTTTATAGCCGTCACAACAGGCGTCCTAGATGGATGTCCTCATGGATGGAAATAAGCCACTTCATAGATGGTAACAAACCAGGCAAAGGTAGCCTAATATGCTAAAGAAAAACAGAATTAAAAACATATAAAACCAAACCCACCACAGCACCCACTAAAACACCTGTTTTAGTGGGTGCTGTGGTGGGTTTGGTTTTATATGTTTTTACCTGTTTTAGTGGGTGCTGTGGTGGGTTTGGTTTTATATGTTTTTAATTCTATGTTTTTCTTTAGCATATTAGGCTACCTTTGCCTGGTTTGTTACCATCTATGAAGTGGCTTATTTCCATCCATGAGGACATCCATCTAGGACGCCTGTTGTGACGGCTATAAAGAATAAAGAATTGCTGTCATCATGTTGCTCCGGTTATGATGTATTGTTTAATTTGCATGCGCCTCTTTTTCCTTTCATAATGCAAGTTGGCTGTATCATTTTGTATCTATTTACTATGCAGTGTTGTGTAATACGTGACCCAGTATATGTGTACGTATGGTTTTGGATTTGGATATAATGGCTGCAGTGTTGTCCCTTCAGGAATATTCTATGTTAGATGTTCCGCTATATGATTTGGTATAAAATATAATGACCCTATTTTGGGGCAATATATATGGCGGTATATTGGTGTATAATGTAGTTCATATCCAATCTAAATATTTGAGTACATATGTATTCATGTATGTGGTCTGCAGTAAGTTATTGTGGGAAGTATAGTGTGCCTGTATTTAAAGTTATTTATACTATATATATAATGGCCGGAGCATCTTTCTGTATTACTTTGCCGTTTTCTAAGTGCATTCATTGATTCAGTGCGCATGCCTGCAAAACCGACCGCTAGCTTCCTTCCGTCGCGTCAGATGGCGTCCCGTGGTTGCCATGACTCACTAACATGTGGGTCATGACGTCACGGTCACGTGATCGCGGCGTCCTGGAGGCTCTTTGTATTCGGCGGTGATGGTGATTGTTGCCATGCGCCGCTAATTGGATCAATGTTGTTTCCGGCTTTGATCGGAACATGTGACTGATATCTGCCCTCACATTGGCCACTTTGCTCTTTTTAACCAGCCTGCCCCTCACCTCTGACACGCTCCTCGAAAAAGCTAGTGCGAAACACGTGTCGGAGTGTGAGGGTCGCGGCAGTTTATCATTCCCCAGGTGATGTAATTGAATTTCTATCTCATTGTCTTATTTGCTTTCTTATATTGTGAATAGTTGAATGACCTGTGCGCCTCTGTGTTATCTGTGTTTTTTCACTATTCTATCAGGCGTTTATGCCTGGGATCCTGTGGTGGGAACTTTGTATCCATACACTTCTCTATCCCTACCTATGGGTATGTAATTTTGGATGGGATATTAATTAATAATGATGAATTAGTGTGGAATATATTATATTATCATTAGCACAGATTGAATTACTGAGTCGCACCTGTCTTTAACGACTGATTATTTTTCTGGCTTTGGTCTAATATACATTCACCTGGCGTTTTTGACATGTATTTTGTAAAATTCTAAAAAAGTCCTGGTCTATTCATAAGGACTGAATATATTAACTGTCCGCGTCTCTCTATTTATTGCCGGTACCTTGTATGCTATATTTTAGTGTTTTATTGGAAAATGAATAAAGATTGATTTTTTAGTATCTTGGTCACTCCTTTATTTGGCCATTTACTGATGTCCAAGTTGTGTTTAAAGTATGCGGTTTGGAGTGCTATATGTTGAAATATTTTGGATATGTGGGTACTAATCTAGTACACAATGCCAGCCCTCCTGCGGAAATATGTGTTATCCACAGGAGAGCGCAGCTGCCCATGATGACGATGCGATTTTGGGCTGCTGTGGACTTTAGCTCTATTCTCCCCACAGAGAACACTCTAGTCTTCACAGCACAAATTGACATGCTGAGACTCGGGAAGCCACGCTGCAGCTTAGTTTATGCTGCGGAGAAAAGAAGCACAGTGGTCATGGGATTTCTAAAAATCCTTCCACTGCACTTGTACTGCATAATGCAGCATTATGGACGCAGCGAAAACACTCTGCATCCAAAACACTGCAAACCCTGAAAGTGGCCACACAGCCTAAAAAGCTAGGATGGATGGATAGATATCAAATACATTTTATGTATATATATATATATATATATATATATATATATATACATAAAATGTGCCATCCCCTGCATATTCTAAGCTGGCACCGTTTAGTGACTTTGATGTGGCACTAAAGGGTTCTTAGCCTTGTATTTAGCCAAAAAAGAAATAAATAATAAAAAAAATGATGTGGGGCCCCCCTTTTATGGTAGCCAGCTAGGGTAAAGCAGACAGCTGCAGCCTAAAGACCACAGCTCACAGCTTCACCTTGGCTGGTGATCCAAAACGAAGGGCACCTCAGGCTGTTTTTTTAAATTAATTATAAATAAATAATTAATTAAGAAAATGTGGGGTTCCCCTCCAAATTGGATTGCCAGTCAAAGTGAAGCTGACAGCTGGGGTCTGGTATTCTCAGTGTGAGAAGAGCTATCGCTATTTAGCCCTTCCCAGCCTAAAAATAGCAGGCCACAGTCACCCCAGAAGTGGCGCATCCATTAAATGTGCCAATCCTGGCGCTTCACCCCAGCTCATCCTGATGCCCAGGTGCAGTGACAAACAGGGTAATAAATGGGGTTGATACCAGCTGTAATGTCATCTGGCATCAAGCCCATCAGATATCCAACATCACTGTCAGTAATAAAAAAAAATAAATGGCAAAAAAAAATAATTTAGAAAAAACGTTCCCCAACACATTTCCTCTTTTACCAATTTATTGAAAATAAAATAAAAATCCGTTCCGCCATAATCCATTTTGGAGGTCCCACGATGACTCTGGACCTTCCAAAATATGGGGGCATGCTCAGTGAATGTATCTCCTATTTTCTGGAAGTGCAGAACCTCCATGCGAGGAGTGTGGGTACTGCACCCACTCTCCCCGGGTCCACTACTCAGCAGTATGAGTGGCACAGAGCTCAGCATTACTGAATGCAGGAAGCAGGTTGACAGTCACTGTGCACAGCCAGCATCTTTTGAGAAGGAGGAGGAGGGATCGTGGGGAATTTGAGGTGCACAAGGTACCGGGGACACCGAGGAACACTGGGGGGGTTATAGGGTGTGACCTAGCTGGATCTGGGGAGGAGTTTTCTGTCATCGCACATGTGACAGAAATCAGAAGAGGAGGATGAATGTGGCAGGCATACTGGTCGTGTGCTCCACCATCTTGGACTATAGAGAGAGGGTGGGAGTCGGGGGGAAACTGAGGGACTGGAGCGGACTGGGGGAGAAGATTTATCTCCCATCTGACATATTTGATCATTCCAGGTGGGACAGAAATAATTTTTTCCCGGCGGCACCATTTACTGTCACGTCGTCACAGTTACATGGAGTGTACCGGTGATCACATGGCCGGGGACCAGAAAAAACGGCCAGAATTGTGATCTCCAAGGTCTCAGCTAGCCCCGGTAGCTGAAATACTGAAGATTTTCCAACGCTAGGGGGCACTATTTACTTTTTTCTGACCGTCGTTTTAAAACGGCAGATTGTAATAAGTACTCTATTCTGTCGTTGTTTTAATCCGTATGGCCATCGTAAATGGGTTAAAATAGATATCCCCAGGACACCTGAAAATTGTTTTGTGATAATAGTATAATTGTAGTAAAGATCTTGCACGATCCTTGCACTTGCAAGGAGGTGGTCTGTTTGCGTTCACGTTCTATGCCCTGAAGACACCAATTGTGTTGTTGCATTTTCCACGTGAATTGTGTCCTGCGGTTTTGTAAATAATGTAATATGTGAATTGTGATGTAATGTGTAATTTACAGCAGTATTACATGTGGATATATTTCAGCTAGGTTTTGGTTGTCAAAAAGTATCCCTAACAAAAGTAATTTGATCTATTACACTTCAAAGGAGTTAATTGTAGATTTTAGTAAAATATAAAGTTGAAGGTAACCTATAAATTTTTAGCCAAATCTGTGAAATACGATTGAAGCATAATAATATGGCATCCCATCACATAACATGCTTAGATGGAAATTACAGGGGTAATAAACAATTGATGACCTATCCATAGGATAAGTGATCAATATGAGATTGGTGGTGGATAAACAACAGTACCCAGCATCGGTCGCTAAACAAAGTGCAGGGCTGCTGTGTAAATTGCTTAATTTGAACAACCACTGGAGCAGATCTCAGCTGATCTGTGGGCAGTGACAAATTAAACTCTGTAAATGCCCGTAGGGAGTCATAATTTTGGGGTTCATCATGCAAATTATTTCCTAATATGCTTTGAAATTTACTAACAGGTGTTTTAATACACCAGTTAATTTTAATTAAACAGAACAAAAATTGAGCTAATCAGTCTTTAATTATAGCCCAAAAAAGTTCTTTAACGTCAACTTTGGGTGTTGGCCTACATGTACTCATCTGTGTTCCCGAAGCTTCTACTCATAAATGTTCTATTATGATCTAGAAGCGGAGAGAACTTGTGCTACTTACAATTCTTTCACTCCCACTTCCCAATCTGGCTGATTCCACAGTTGCCTCGCCCGATCATATGGTTGCCTTTCCTATGCGACTTAAGAATTCTAGAATATATCCCACAACAGCTGAATTATCATTTCACTTGATCTATTACTCCAGTTGTCCTCCAATGTTTACCGGCCACACTGGTATGCTGATTGTAAATTTCTATAAATATCAAATCAATATTGCTTTTCAGTAGTTGCGTGGGACCCACAAATGGCGCCGGGCCCATGAGCTGGTACTATGCCTAATTGGTAATTTGGCACTGTTTGAGTGTGTGTTGGGTTTCGGACCCTCCTCGATCTTATATTGGGGCTATGACTTAACCAACAGATAGTTCATTAATCGATTAGCTCTGGATGACCTCTTTATATTTAGTCATTTGTCTTTTGGCCACCCAAGGGAAAGTGGAGGGGAAATTCAGCTTAATTCTGTGAGAGATTAATATTTTATAACATGAAAATTGTTTTGTATGCAAATAATAAAACATGCAAACAGGGAAATTAAATTATGCTAGGAACATTCACTACTCACTGATGATATATATTCAGAGTTGGACTAAAGCGGGCTTTACACGCTACGACATCGCTAAAGCGGAGTCGTTGGGGTCACGGAATTCGTGACGCACATCCGGCCGCATTAGCGATGCCGTTGCGTGTGACATCGATTAGCGATTTTGCATCGTTGCAAAACAGTACAAAATCGCTAATCGGCGACACGGGGGTCCATTCCCAATTATCGTTACTTCAGCAGTAACGAGGTTGTTCGTCGTTCCTGCGGCAGCACACATCGCTGCGTGTGACGCCGCAGGAGCGAGGAAGCTCTCCCTACCTGCCTCCCGGCCGCTATGCGGAAGGAAGGAGGTGGGCGGGATGTTACGTCCCGCTCATCTCCGCCCCTCCGCTGCGATTGGGCGGCGGTTCAGTGACGTTTCAGTGACGTCGCTGTGACGCCGCATGGACCGCCCCCTTAGAAAGGAGGCGGTTCGCCCGTCACAGCGACGTCGCCGGACAGGTAAGTATGTGTGACGGGTCTGGGCGATGTTGTGCGGCACGGGCAGCGATATGCCCGTGTCGCGCAACAGATGGGGCGGGTACCCACACTAGCGATATCGGGACCGATATCGCAGTGTGTAAAGTAGCCTTTATTCTTATTTTTCTGCAAAGGACATGTCTTGTAAGAAAGGTATTCCTCAGCTGCGCAGGAAAGTTGTCTATGTGGCAGGTTGGGGAAAAGCTGATGGACAATATCTAAAATAAGATCTAAACTAAATTGCAATTAGCTATATTTACAATGAGGTCACCATATAAAAAATGGCATCTTATAGAGTCTCTATCAAACATGTGATATATGAGTTTAAAGGATTTGTTTACTGATAGCTCGTTCCTCCATGTGCTGACCACATATAAATGAATAAAGACATTTCAAACAAACCACAATTGTATTTTATTAGAGAAGTTAAAATATGTGTGGGCGCTCGGTTCACCACATGAGTCCCGGTGTTGTGCCAATATGGTCTGATGCTGCTTCTTAACAGAATTAACTCTTTGCGACGTCCAAGCCACTGATAAATATAGCCATATGGGAATATTGTTTATTAGACAAAAGACATTTTATCCTTTCTTCCTTCCATTCCGTTTTAAGGATCTGTCGATGACAGTGTGAAGATGAGGTCAATTTAATATTTGACTGCAGGGCTTCTGATTCATTTCATGTTGCGTGAGTGTATTAAACTGTTTTTATCTTTGTATTGTGTCTATAGCAGTGAACCATTGTAACCTGTCATCTTCAGAAAAAGTATTAAATCAAGATATCCAAAAAAGTTTAATTCTGAAATTCTTACCAACACCTAACCTGTGAGACAGGCTCATGTTGTTGTGAATGAAGTTCTGAGAATAACTTTTCTTTCAATATTATTTTCCAGAACACTAAATGTTTCCTTCCAGAAAAAAAGTTTATAAAAATAACATTTTATGCACGATTTTATTTAATTTTGTGTATTTTTTTTACCTATTTAATTACATTTTATTATACTGTATTTTTATATTGTACTATTCTATGTACTGGAAATACAATCTAATACATTTATTTTTAAGTATGTGGTGGTATATATATACAGTGGAGAAAATAAGTATTTCATACGCTGTCAATTTTGCAAGTTTTCTCACCTACAAAGAATGGACACGTCAGTAATTTTTATTGTAGGTACACTTCAACTGTGACAGACAGAATCCCCCCCAAAATCCAGAAAATCATACTGCATAAATTTTAAATAATTAATTTGCATTTTAGTACATGAAATAAGTATCTGATACAATAAAAAAATTGAACTTAATATTTGGAACATTGTTTGCAATTACAGAGGCCAGATATTTCTTGCAGTTGTTGACCATATTTGCACACACTGCAGCAGGGATTTTAACCCACTCCTCCATACAGATCTTCTCCAGATCTTTAAGGTTTCGAGGTTGTTGCTGGGCAACATTGAGTTTCAGCTCCCTCCAAAAATATTTCATTGAGTTCAGGTCTCAAGACTGGCTAGGCCACTCCAGGACCTTGAAATCCTTCGTACAGAGGCACTCCTTAGATGCCTTCGCAGTGTGTTTCAGGTCATTATGATGCTGGAAGACCCAGCCATGACTCATCTTACTGAAGGAAAGAGGTTGTTGGTCAAAATATCACGATACATGACTCCATCCATCCTCCTTTCAATACAGTGTAGTCGCCCTGTCCCCTTTGCAGAAAAACACCCCCAAAGTATGATGTTTAAACTCCTATGCTTCATAGTTGGGACAGTGTTCTTGGGGTTCTACTCATCCGTTTTCTTCCTCCAAATGTGGAGAGTGGAGTTGATCCAAAAAAGTTCTATTTTGGTCTCATCTGACCATATGACCTTCTTCCATGCCTCCTCTGGATCATCCAGATGGCCATTGGTGAACTTCAAATGGGCCTGGACATGTGCTGGCATCAGCAGGGGGACCTTGCATGCCCTGCAGGACTCCATGATGGAGTAGTGTGTTACCAACGGTAATCTTTGAGACTGTGGTTCCAGCTCTCTTCGTGTCATTGACCAGGTCTTCCTGTGTAGTTCTGGGCTGATTCCTGACCTTTCTCAGAATCATCCTTACCCCATGAGGCAAGATCTTGCATGGAGCCACAGACAGAGTAAGACTGACAGTCATCATGTGTTTCTTCCATTTCCTAATAATTGCACAAACAGTTGAAACCTTCTAACCAAACTGCATGCCTATTTTCCTGTAGCCTATGCCAGCTTTGTGCAGGTCTACAATTTTGTCTTTGGTCTTGGCCATAGTTCAGAGGTTGGAGTTGGATTGATTGTGTAGACAGGTGTCTTATACAGTTAACAAGTTTAAACAGGTGGAATTAATACAGGTAATGAGTGCAGAGTAGGAGCTTCTTAAAGAAAAAATAACAGGTCTATGAGAGCCAGTATTCTTGCTGATTGGTAGGTGATCAAATACTTATTTCATGTAATAAAATGCAAATTAATTATTTAAAAATTATACATGTGATTTACTGGATTTTTCTTTTGCATTCTGTCTGTCACAGTTGAAGTATACCTACAATAAAAATGACAGATCTCTCCATTCTTTGTAGGTCGGAAAACTTGCAAAATTGGCGGTGAATCAAAGACCTCTACAACAGAATTCAAGTGCAGATTGTAACGTTTAATTTGAAGGTTTGAACAAAAATATCTGATAGAAATTGTAGGAATTGTACACATTTCTTTACAAACACTCCACATTTTAGGAGGTCAAAAGTAATTGGACAAATAAACCAAACCCAAACAAAATATTTTTATTTTCAATATTTTGTTGCGAATCCTTTGGAGGCAATCACTGCCTTAAGTCTGGAACCCATGGACATCACCAAACGCTGGGTTTCCTCCTTCTTAATGCTTTGCCAGGCCTTTACAGCCGCAGCATTCAGGTCTTGCTTGTTTGTGGGTCTTTCCGTCTTAAGTCTGGATTTGAGCAAGTGAAATGCATGCTCAATTGGGTTAAGATCTGGTGATTGACTTGGCCATTGCAGAATGTTCCACTTATTTGTACTCATGAACTCCTGGGTAGCTTTGGCTGTATGCTTGGGGTCATTGTCCATCTGTACTATGAAGCGCCGTCCGATCAACTTTGCGGCATTTGGCTGAATCTGGGCTGAAAGTATATCCCGGTACACTTCAGAATTCATCCGACTACTCTTGTCTGCTGTTATGTCATCAATAAACACAAGTGACCCAGTGCCATTGAAAGCCATGCATGCCCATGCCATCACGTTGCCTCCACCATGTTTTACAGAGGATGTGGTGTGCTTTGGATCATGTGCCGTTCCCTTTCTTCTCCAAACTTTTTTCTTCCCATCATTCTGGTACAGGTTGATCTTTGTCTCATCTGTCCATAGAATACTTTTCCAGAACTGAGCTGGCTTCATGAGGTGTTTTTCAGCAAATTTAACTCTGGTCTGTCTATTTTTGGAATTGATGAATGGTTTGCATCTAGATGTGAACCCTTTGTATTTACTTTCATGGAGTCTTCTCTTTACTGTTGACTTAGAGACAGATACACCTACTTCACTGAGAGTGTTCTGGACTTCAGTTGATGTTGTGAACGGGTTCTTCTTCACCAAAGAAAGTATGCGGCGATCATCCACCACTGGTCATCCGTGGACGCCCAGGCCTTTTTGAGTTCCCAAGCTCACCAGTCAATTCCTTTTTTCTCAGAATGTACCCGACTGTTGATTTTGCTACTCCAAGCATGTCTGCTATCTCTCTGATGGATTTTTTCTTTTTTTTCAGCCTCAGGATGTTCTGCTTCACCTCAATTGAGAGTTCCTTAGACCGCATGTTGTCTGGTCACAGCAACAGCTTCCAAATGCAAAACCACACACCTGTAATCAACCCCAGACCTTTTAACTACTTCATTGATTACAGGTTAACGAGGGAGACACCTTCAGAGTTAATTGCAGCCCTTAGAGTCCCTTGTCCAATTACTTTTGGTCCCTTGAAAAAGAGGAGGCTATGCATTACAGAGCTATGATTCCTAAACCCTTTCTCCGATTTGGATGTGAAAACTCTCATATTGCAGCTGGGAGTGTGCACTTTCAGCCCATATTATATATATAATTGTATTTCTGAACATGTTTTTGTAAACAGCTAAAATAAAACTTGTGTCACTGTCCAAATATTTCTGGCCCTGACTGTATATGTGGCCAATTCACTGACATCACTGCGACGACCACAAGGGCGTACGCTGCTGCTCACTGTTTTCTGCCAATACATACACACTCATACACAAACACTCATACACACACACACACACACACACATATATGCGGTCAATTTACTCACATCACTACATCGACCATAAGGGTGCGAACTGTTGCTCTCAGTTATCTGCCAATACAGACACACAGACACTCATATATGCGGCCAATTTACTTACGTCACTGCATCGACCACAAGGGTGCACACTGCTGCTCTGTTATCTGCCAATACATACACACTCATACACACATATATATGCAGCCAATTACACAGATTAGCTGGACTGGTATGCATGTAGGACCTGGTCCTGAAGTGTTAATCTCCTGCTGATTAAACTCTGATTGCATTGAAACTATAGCACACAGCCTAATAAGTACACATCCCTTTAATCAGGGTCTCTTTGCCTACATTTTTCTGCTTTCAGATTAAATAAAGAGAAAAACCTGCTGACAGATTCCCTTTAATTAAATGACTGTGCTTCCAATAGTTCTTAGGCTATGTGCGCACTAAGCATCTTTTTGCCGCTGTGTTTTTGTGTGTTTTTGGCTGCTAAAAACGCAAAAAAACGCACCTGCGGCAAAAACATGCAAAAAAACGCATCGGTAAAAATGCATGCGTTTTTACTGCATTTTGGTGCATTTTTGGCTGCGTTTTTGATCACTGCATTTTTCTACGTTTTTCCAATGTATTGCATGGGGGGAAAACGCAGAAAAATGCAGGAAAGAATTGACATGTCCATTTTTTTTTAAGCTCAAAAACGCAGCTGAAAAAAAAAGTTGTGTGCGGCCAGCAAAAATGAAAAGTCATAGATTTTGCTGGAGAAGTAAAGTCATGCAGTTTTGAGACCAAAAACGCACTCGAAAAACGCGCAATAACGCCATGAAAAAAACGCCCAGTGCGCGCATAGCCTTAGTTGCCAGATGCATAGCTGCACTAATGACCAAGTTTCCTCCTCCCTCCTGAAAGCAGTCTGAGTGTGCAGTCAGTGTCTATATCCAAGGCACGTACGGTATATGCATTCAGAGGCTTCTGCCACTAAGCCTCAAATTAGGTTGAGACATCTGGAGTGTATGGAAAGAGAGCATGTCTCCAGTAAGTTATTGCAGTCACATAAAAGAAGATTTTTACTTAATTACTGACAAGAGGCATTGTTCTGTAAGACGTATACTGCAAAGAAGCTTCCAATGGTGCCACCGCATATTAAAATTTAGTTATAAAAAGAAATAGGTCCTAATGGTTTAGGAATTTTTTTTGTTTTTTGCATGCTGACAGTAGACGTGAAGGTTGGAAACCTAAAAGCTTGGTTAGATTAATTACCCAGATAATTATTAGACCTTAGAGATGTACACTGATTATTAAAGAATCGTAAAACTTATCAGAAATTAAGAAACTTTACTTGCTGATAAAATTCTGCTCTGTTCCTCATACTTTCTTGTATAGTCCTTCAAAGCACAGAGTAGAGAGATTCCTGTCTGTGCTTTGAATGGCTCATCTAGCAGCTCTGCAGTGTGCTGGGAACAATGCTGTCATGGGGCGTGGCCTGTGGTCCTTGGCAAGTTTAAAGTGACTGGTGATGTACACAGGGAGGGAAAGAAAGCACAGAGATATTGCAAACTCCAATAAGAAATCTTATCAGCTTAAAACACATGCCAATATAGATGATATTTATGCATTCATAAAAATCCAATCACCAGGATAACAAGTGTCTTACTCATTCATCATGTAATTGCCAACATGTTGATGTGGCGCCCCTGAGGCTTCAGTCGCCACAGAGTATTGCACCCACATTTGGGTGTAATACTAAACCCAGATTCTGAGGAGATCAGTCCCGGTTTTACCACTTACACACTCAAATACACACCAGGTTGCCCTGTTCCAACTGGGGACTAGGCTAGAGTAGGATAATAAAGGGGTCACCGACAGGGAGGCATCTTTAGCATGCTCTCAACAGGGGCCCTAGTCCCACTAGCTTAGGACCTGGGAGGGGGGGAGGTGCAGCCAGCAGGGGGAGTCAGGAGCCACCACAACAGTTAGAGAGTTCTCCAGAAGGAGAGTAATGGAGCAGTTGCATCTTACAGGTGCTCTGGTGGGAAGGAGGAGAAGTTCACAACGATTACCACGGGGAGAATTATCTCTGCTCCCCACGGAATCAACACCACGCAGGGCGGCAGGACCGTAGGGAAGATCATACTCCACGTTGGTTTTCCAGAATCTGCCTGGATGGGGAAAGTTTCAAGCTTCCCTGATCACAAAGCACCCTGGAGCACAGTGACATATAGGATCCGGGGCCTTGGATCACTTCAGACCCCACAGCGGAACCGTGGCACCTGCATACAGGGACAAGAGCTCGACTCATGAAACCCAGGGTACCCTTGTAGCTTCAAGCCAGGGGATCCACATCACATGCGTTACAAGGAGGGAACCCACCGAACATCACACCGGAAGGATCTCTAAACGGGTTTGACAGAGCCCATCACAACAAGTGACCGGTACTACCTGGGTGAGCGGTATAGCACTAAAAGTGAGTAAACAACCTGGAACTGCAGCCATAGACTCTGACTCTTTATTGCCGATTCTGCCGCTCCGCGCCGCCATTACTACTCCCTCTCGTTATCCTCCCCGGGGCCCGGTCCATCTGTGGGGAGCGATGCCATCCATAGCTGCTGCCACCATCCGCCCCGGGGAACAGTGACAGCAGCGGTGGCTCATACCCTGGCCTCATACCACAGGTGGCGTCATGACATTCACCTCACTACTACCCCCATCATCCTTCCGCAGCCATCTTCTGTACGCCTCGGGGCAACGGAGCCGAGCTAGGCCGCCCATGACAACGAAAGTCGATGGCCCGGCAACGAGTAGGTTAACGCCTGCCCCCATGGGGCGCTACATTGACACTGGCAGATAAGGAAGAATGAAGGATCTTACAAGCACTTTCCGATTATCAGATCATGGAAAGAGCCCTTTTACCTTCCATAGCAATCTGGTGTCTGTTGACAGATTTCTAGAGCCATTTTTTGGAGTCTTCCACTCTGCGGCAGACCTGCACCTGTATTTTATGAATGATTCTGATGCTGATAGTATTAGCAGACATTTCTTTTCTTTTTATCTAGTTTTGTTCAAGGCAATCTTAAAAAAAGGACAATTGCGTAGTGTGGATTTTAGGGGTTCTCTAATCAATACAATTGTATTACTAATGGGTTGTTCAAGCGGCAAGTATTTCATAAAATGATTCTGCTAAAAAAAATTCAAGGAAAATTACATTTTCACTACGTGACCTTTCTACTTCCAAGTAAGTGTGGTTTAGACTAGATGTGGGAGACAGGATAATAAATACACATATAAAGAATATAAAAATATTTTGTGCTGCTGAGTGGAAAAGTTGGGTGGCAGGATCTAGGCAGCTGCCCAAACCTCTCGAAAGTAGGAGCACCATATGTCAGTAGGATTCATGACTCCACATACAAATATTTATGAAGACCTTTACTGAACAAAACATTTCAGATACTGGTAAAAAGACGACAGGGACAAGAAGAGTCCAGTCTAAACAGTACAGTGAAACAGTATGGATACAAGCAGGGAAGCAGCATTAATTGCTCTTTTGATGTCCCTCTAAATATCCTAAACCAAATGGTAACGACATGAAAACATATGTAACAGATATATGTCTGTAATTATATTATCTCTTCTTAATGCAATATGATGGTACTGGAAAAATACAAGTAAATGACCACATATAGTACAGATAACATCATACAGGGTCTGTATTACATTACTCTATGAAATAAGGAACTTGTCAGTGTGACATGTAGCATGTAAAATTGGTAAACTGAATGGTTTTAATTTGCCTTTGCCTCAGATTTAATTTGGAAATCTGTTTCTTCTGTTTTTAATGAAATCATTGCAATATAAATGTCTGAGAGCTATACACTGCAAATTAGTGCACACAAAGATGCTTTTTCATACGCTGTGATTATAACATAAACAATGGGAATGGGTTGCTTGTTTCTATTAAATTGTGTGTCTTTAATTTACTTCTGATCTCATGGACTTGTGTTCTCTGAAAAGTGATTGGGGAGCCTCTTAGAGGGGTTGGCAATGACTACTTTATCTATCTTGGAAAATTATTTTGGTACACCTATTAATATATGAGTATTACTCTTCTATTATCATTCTTCAATACAAAGCTCTCCTGTTCTTTAAATTACTGCTGACGGAGGTGGATGTGACTAGACCTGTCCATCAGCCACCTCACAGGGTCATGATAACATGGCGAGTGGGATGATTCATCTGGAGAAACCAATGCCCCTCAAATAGTCTGAAACTAATTAGCATATTTCAAACAGATTTTTACATTTATGCCTTACATTGGAATCACTTATAATGTACAAAGGGCTTATTAGACAAGGTATTAACATAAAATTAAATACATACGGGTGAATTGGGGGGGATTTTGGAGCTATCAGGTTTCCTTTACGTCAACCTCCTGAGTATGGTGATAAAGTTTAAAATCGTCCTTACCACGATGTCCACCATATACTTAAAACTTATCAGCAATCAAACTAAGCAAAGTATTAGAAGTGTCACATCCTCAAGGATCATCCAGGAATCCATACGAACTGAGATTATTTAAAAAAATATTTTGTTAACTACAACGCGTTTCAGCCCTTAGAGCGCCATCTTCAGGTAAAACTATAAAACATATTTTTTAGCAAGTATGCCAAGTATATAAAATGTTTTACAGTTTTGCCTGATGATGGCTCAGTAACCGTCAAAACGCATTGTAATTGACAAAAAATATTTTTTTTTTAAAAAGAATCTTAGTTCGTACAGATTCCTGGATAATTCCTTGGAGCACGATACTTTATATACTTTGATCAATTTCTAGTGGAAGCTCCTTGGGGAGGTTTTTATCCACAGTCTTCTGTGTCAGCAGCACACCTGGCTGGGATCCTACTATTGCAATCGACAGTGATCCTATATGCTCATTTGCACCAACAGTCTGATGAGTGCGATCATTCACTATTTCTTTGTCCATTTCTTAATAATCTGAATGTAGATTAGCGACGCGTTGTCTCCTGTTCCCATTTCTCCATTTATTCAGGGGAAACCTGACCAGCAATCATCTGTTAATTGTAATTGTCACATTGCTAGACTGATATAGAAGTTTTTACTGTCCACGCATGAAAGGTAACATATTTTTTGATGATGTTTATAGGGTCACCTCCAAAAAACACTATTTATTAACATATATGATGGTAATCTGCAGGTAAATTGTCACGGATGTGTCATGGCCTGTCAAGTAGGTATCACGGCTAGCTGACAAGCTAGTGGCTAGTGTGCTAGAAGATCACAGAGATTGGTGACACATGTTGTTATCTGACAGTTCCATATTTCTGCAGCCTGCAGACTCTATGACCGTGGGGAACTTTCAGTCCTTTCTCTCAGTTGCTATCCTCTAACTTCCTTTATTAACCTCACCCTGGGGTGGTTTGGGTGTGGTTTATAGTTTTCTCCTTGTTATGGTCTGCAATGGTCGTCTGCTGTTGCTCCATAGACTTCTGTGGTTGCTACTCCTCAGATAAGTGTTTGTCTTTTGCTATCTAGCTGACCTGGCTTCTGGTGATAACATTCATGTTTCCCCTGTATTGGTTCCTTGTGTCTTCCTTTAGTGTTAGGGGTGTTGACTAGCGCTCATAACTGCCATCCTTACTTAGGGCCCTTTTGCAGGACCCCATGTAGCCTGCTCGGAGACAAGTGCAAAACCTGTATAGAGTCTGTGAGGGCAGTGGGGGTGAGCTGCAGGTTGTTGCCAGGTATCACCACCTCTCACTTACCCTAACAATAAGGTATTACTTCCTCCTTTCTTTGTGTTGTCCTATATGGCTGATATATCCTCTCTCCCCTGCCGTGACATAAATAGAATTTAGATCATGTTTGTCTGCATTAGTGGAGCAGCAGCTACAGGGAGAAAATTACATTTTTTCCCCCTGCAGCTCACACTTACAGACATCGGGGTAGTGCAGGAAGCTCCAACTGTGAAGTGAGTGTGCTATAATCACTAAGGCTGCTTTCACACATCCGGTTTTTGCTGAGCGGCACAATACGGCGCTTTGCAGAAAAAAAGCAACCGTTTTTTTGCCGCTGGTTGCGTTTTTCCGCATAGACTTGCATTAGCGCCGTATTGTGCCGCACGGCCTTGCATTGCGTCTGTTTTTTGCCGGATTCGGCAAATTTAGCCAATGCTGCATATTAACCCTATAAGTGAAAGTAAACAGCTTTTTGGGAGGTGACAGGTTCCATACCTTACTGTATCCGAAAATGATTTTCATGTGTCAAGTTGAATGATGAGATCACAAAAACATCAGTAAAATTTACATACTCATCGAAGTAGGCTCATTAACATTATGTAAACATTGGCAGCATCTTCGATTCTTGTTTGTGGTATTGAGACACTTGTGTATAGATTTTATGTTGTCAAAGATGATGGATGTGGGAACAAAAACAGAGTACAGGCATAAGAGATTTAGTGTAAGTACTAAAGAGTCTCAAATAATTAAAAACTGATGCAAAGTTGTGATAAAGAATGCTACATCTTCAATAGTTGGGGCTGATCTAATGTAGGCCAACAGTAGTTTTTCTGTCTAGAAATGAATATTAAAATAATAATTAAAATTTGAGCGCCTAATAATGAAAAAATGTAATAACTGCAAATACTCATTCAAAAGTGAACATTCGCATATCTGAATTTTAGGATCGCTACTTCCAATAGGTGGCGCTGTGCTAGAGTTTGTCTCCTTTACTGGAGAGACAATTTGAATATTTCTTAGAGGGGCGTGGCAGCTATAAGTCCCCTTACCTGGCAGCCAGACTGGCTTGCAAAGTCTCCTTAAGGAGAATAGTGTTCCCCCGTGGTCCCCACATAGCTTTCTCATGAGCCAGATCAGACACCCCCATACTTTGCACTGACGAGGGGCAAGCACCCCGAAACACCGTGTCTGCAAATTGGGATTCTAATCTGGCTTATATATCCTGAGTCATAATGCAAAGGATTGTTGAAAATCCACTTGTGACTTTTAGGATCGCTACTTCCAATAGGTGGCGCTGTGCTAGAGTTTGTCTCCTTTACTGGAGAGACAATTTGAATAGTTTGATGGTAAAATTTGACAGCACACCAAGGAAATTTCTTAAAGAAAACCCTTCGTTTGTCACACTAGTGTTTATAACCTAATCAACAGATTTCAGTTATTATTGATTGAATTTCTGTTAGGGTATGTGCGCACGTTGCTTTTTACCTGCTTTTTACCTGCTTTTTTGCTGCTTTTTTTTCTGCGCTGTTTAATGCCAAAATGGATGTGTTCTTCTATTCAAGCAAAGTCTATGGGAATTTGGGTTTCTTGTTCACACTATGTTGTTCAAAATGCTGCCTTTTTGTGGCAGAACTTTGGTCAAAAACTCAGCTTTGCAGTGCAAAACCCAAATGGCAAAAACAATTGACATGTTGCTTCTTTGAAAAGCTGAGTTTTTGACCAAAGTTCTGCCACAAAAAGGCAGCATTTTGAACAACATAGTGTGAACAAGAAACCCAAATTCCCATAGACTTTGCTTGAATAGAAGAACACATCCATTTTGGCATTAAACAGCGCAGAAGAAAAAGCAGCAAAAAAGCAGGTAAAAAGCAACGTGCGCACATACCCTTAGTGTTGATGCTATTATTGCACACTTTGTCGCCCTATAAATACTGCATATTGCACATAATAGGGACTATGAAGAAGAAGGTTTGTATCTAAAACCACATAGTATACAGTTTTCTCTACTATTGTTTTCATTCTAAGAATATTTTAGGAAATTCTGATTTGGAATTTACTCTTGGCTACAAGCTTTTTAGTCATCTGCAGTATGGTGCTGCTAATCAAGTCCAGCCTCCTTTGTAAGACCTGCAACAGCTGTCCAGTTAGGGGCTCAGAAATTATATTTAGTTATATGTGCTTTAAAAATATATCTTTTTAGGCAAATAACATTCTCAAGTCTGATTTCCCCTATTTGTTTATGCTTACTTATATAGCACCATCAATTACAGACATCATCATCACTTTATACAGTGGCATGCAAAAGTTTGAGCACCCCTGGTCAAGTTTACTGATAT
Organism: Anomaloglossus baeobatrachus; assembly: GCF_048569485.1. NCBI lineage: Eukaryota > Metazoa > Chordata > Amphibia > Anura > Aromobatidae > Anomaloglossus > Anomaloglossus baeobatrachus. The sequence goes on from NC_134358.1 coordinate 480,566,670, forward strand.
TCTGAACAATTAAGCAAGTTGAAGATGAAATTATCTGTAAAAGCCATAAAGTTAAGGATAACACATATCCTCTGCATTTTAGACAAAAAAAATAAATATATGTTTTACATTTTTAAATTCACAGCAAAAAATAAAGTTGGCCAATGAAAAATATTGGGTACTCTGCATGGTTAGTACCCTGCAGCATCCCCTTTGGCAAGTATCAAAGCTTGTAAATGTTTTTTGTAGCCAGCCAAGAATCTTTCAATTCTTGTTTGAGGGATTTTCATGCTTTCCTCCTTGGAAAAGTCTTCTTGATCTGTAAGATTCCAGGGTCCTCTTGCATGCACTGCTCTTTTGCGGTCTAGCCACAGATTTTCAATGGTGTTCATATCATGGGGCTGTAAGGGCCATTGTAAAACCTTCAGCTTGTACCTTTTGACATAGGCTAATGTGGATTTTGAATTGTGTTTATCCATTTGTAGAAGTCATCCTCTTTTCAACTTCAGTTTTTTTACAGATCGTGTTATGTTTGCTTGAAGAATTTGTTAAACTTTAATTGAATCTATTCTTCCCTCTACCCGTGAAATGTTCCCAGTGCCATTGGATAGAACACAACCCAAAGCATGATTAATCCACCCCCATGCTTAATGGTTGGCGAGATGTTCTTGTCATGAAATTCTGTCTCCTTTTTTTCCAAAACATTTGGTTTGATCATTGTGGCCAAGGAGTTCTATTTTAACCTCATCAGTTAACACGACTTGTTTCCAAAATACATCAGTCTTGTTTAGATGTTATTTTGCATACTTCTGATGCTAAATTTTATGGTTAGGACGCAGGAGAGGTTTTCTTCAGATGACTCTTCCATGAAGGCCATTTTTCTGTAGGTGTCTCTGAACAGTAGGACAATGTACCACAACTCCAGAGATGGCTAAATCTTCCTGAAGGACTTTTGCAGTGAAGTGAAGGTTCTGATTTGCCACTCTAGCAATCCTACGAGCAGCTCTGACAGAAATTTTGCTTGGTTTTCCAGACCTTTTCCTGACCTCCACTGTTTCTGTAAGTGCCATTTCTGAAATACTTTTCGAACTGAGGAAAGGGCAACTTGAAAACGCTTTGCTATTTTCTTCTAGCTTTCTTCTGCTTTGTGGGCCTTCACCATTGGATTTTCAGAGTGCTAGGCAGCTGCTTTGAAAAACCCATGGCTGTTGTTTTATTTGCACAAGGTTAAAGGAAGCTGGGTTTTTATAAAGCTGTGAAATTTGCATCACCTGACTCACCTGAGCCTTTCCTAACTATGATAATGAACAAGCCACAAACCTAACAGGCTAATTAAGGTCTGAAATGATAGTCAAAGTTATCTGAGCACACAAATCTCCAAGGGTGTTCAAACTTTTGCATTGGCCCATTTTCCTTTTTTGTTGTTTTTAAAATGTTAAAGATGAAAATATTATTTTTTGTTCTTACCTAAAATATAAAGGAAATGTGTCATCTTTAACTTTATGCCTTTTAGAGATCATTTCATTTTCAACTTGATCAACTGTTCACAATAACAGTAATTTTGACCAGTGGTGCTCAAACTTCTGCATAGCACTGTATGTATTTGATGATGGAAATGATAATGAGTATTATTATTGTTAGTAGTTGTAGTAGTAGTCAGGGTTGAGATAAAATGTAGGCAGGTTAGACACTCCGCCTAGGGCGCTATATTTGCCTACCCGAGTGGGGCGCACTTTTTAAAAACATTGCTGACTGCCCAGCAACTTTCTTTGGCAATCAAGTGAGCAGTGTCAGTGAGTCACTGAGACCGCTCACCCCTCCCTCCCCTTTGCACCAGCTGTCACTCCCTCCCTGCACTCAATTGTATGTGTCTGTAAGACGCAAATACAATTGTTGTGAGTGCCATCTTGGACAGGAGAAGAGAAGCTGTAATCAGCTACCTGCTCCACCAGGAACTCCATCAGAACGCAGGCCACTTCCAGCCTACACCCTGATAGAGACAGCTCTCAGAGGGATGTCAGACAGTCAATGCAGTGATGTAATTGCACCGTTAAGCACCCACTACTTTCCAGTCCAGGATAAAAGAGCTGTTTTGGGTTTTTTTAGTTCTTAAATTATTTGGTCATGTGCAGGCTGCAGGGTGACCATGAAATGAGAGCCTGTTTGGGGGGTCATGAAATGAGTGACTGTATTGGGGTCAATGAAATGAGGTGTAGTGCAGGGGGCTATGGAATGGGGGATGTATACAGAGTATTGAAATGAGGAGTTGTGCAGGGTACCATGAAATGAGGGGCTGTGTGGGAGCTGTTTAGCTCTTGTGAAGGAGTATAGGATAGTAGGACACTCACATGCAAGAGCCTTGTCAATCTGAAATATGCACCAGTAGAAACAATAGGGGTGTGAACAGAAATGTGAGATTTACCACCCATCAGTGTTAGCTGAACCCTATGACATTATTAGCTATAGGACAAGATGGCAACTTTAAGAACAAAATGGAATCTATCCTCTCACATTCCTTCCTTCCGTGACCAATTATGGGTATATCAGGAGATATATAGGAGCGTGCTATACACATATTTATATCACAACACTAATGGCTCTTTTCTTGACTTGGGTCCATAATATACCACCAGAAGGTCTTTAACAAGATTTCCATTACACATGAATATGATTACCTTCAGTAGCACAGAGTAGCAATTTTATGGCTTCAACTACCAACAGGTAAGACAATACCAGTTATATACAGGTGTGTGTTTTCCTTAAGTCACTTAAACCCTTGAACTAATTAGCTGGTTCAGGTCAGATAATGTCTTTTCCACCATGAGTCCTTATTTATGTAATGTTCCTGTAACTATCACTTTCTTATTTTTTCTATTTCCCGTATATCAACCCCAATATAGAAATTTCCCATAAGGTCCTATGTGAAATATTGCAGCACTATGTGTGTTGTGACCCTCATTCTACTGGTGATGTGCCTCTTTACAGCGGCTGTTGTGCATCCAGATGGGTTTTCCCTCAAGCTTCATAGCAGTTTCTCTGGTTGGGAAAAGCTGGATCGGCCTATCTTATCTTGGCTTATGGCACTCGTCTTTTTAGGATCACCCAGTCTCCTGGCTTGAAACCATGTTCTCCTGACACTGATTTAGGATCTGGAATTGGAGAATACACCTGTTTATCACACTGTTTAGCCAATTATATAATGCTCATACATCACTGATCAGGATATCACACTGTATCTGCAGTATCTGTGGGAAATATAATCATGTTCTAGGTGCTAAAAAGTATCTTATAAGGAGATCTATTTATTAAGAAAAAGGAAAACAAGCATTTGTTACATGATTTGCCAGCGTCCACCATTATCTTTTGGATTGTTAAGCTGGGTTCACACTAAACGACAGTGACAACGACGTTGCTGTTACGTCACCATTTTCGGTGACGTAACAGCGACCTTGTAAGTCGCTGTTATGATCGCTGCTTAGCTGTCAAACACAGCAGAAGCAGTGATCATAACGTCGCTGTGCTGCATGTTCAGAGAGCAGGGAACCGCGCTTAGCGCTGGCTCCTTGGTCTCCTAGGTACAGTACACATCGGGTTAATTAACCCGATGTGTGCTGCAGCTACATGTCACAGTTCAGAGAGCAGGGAGCCGCGCGCACTGCTTAGCGCTGGCTCCTTGCTCTCCTTGCTACAGTATACATAGGGTTAATTACCCGATGCGTACTGCAGCCACATGTGCACAGTGCAGGAGCCGGCACTGGCAGCAAGAGCGGAGGCTGGTAACCAGCGTAAACATCGGGTAACCAGGGAAAGGTCTTCCCTTGGTTACCCGATGTTTGCGCTGGTTACAGCTTACCGCAGCTGCCAGTGCCGGCTCCTGATCGCTTCATTTCGTCGCTCTCTCGCTGTCACACACAGCGATGTGTGTGTCACAGCGGGAGAGTGACGACCAAAAAATGAAGCTGGACATTCAGCAACGACCGGCGACCTCACAGCAGGGGCCAGGTCGTTGCTGGATGTCACACACAGCGACAGCGACGGGACGTCACTGCAACGTCACAGAAAATGGTGACGTAGCAGCGACATCGTTGTCGTTGTCGCTGTGTGTGACACCAACTTTACACCTGATGCAGTCAGCTCAGGAGTGAGCTTTATCTTCACACCTGGGAGCCTCCACCTGGGCTCAAACGAATTCTACGGTCTTTATAGGTTTATCATGTCACACTAGAAAAGATCTGCTGCCTATATACATATTTGACCATCTTATCCACTTCTGGTCTACGTACCACAGTGATTGCAAATCTTTATCTCTTTCTCCAAGGAGGGAGTGGTTCAATTTTTATTACTTCATGCTGTGTAACCTCAGCATATCCAGTGTAGAAGCAACCAGCATCTTGGTATCTGGATCCATCTATGGAAAAACTCAAAATCTGTATTAGCAATGGGCTCATCTGAGACATAATCACACCCTTCCATTTCTTGTTATATCAGAGCAATCATAAGATACTGTGTATGTATGTCTGCTGTATCTTCCATTAAAGATAAAAATATAAAGAAAACGTAATGTTTGTGAACTAATTAAAAACTTTAAAATAGGTGACTGTGACTTTCTACATCATCTTTCCGCCCTTTTTGATTCTATTATTCAAATCATAATTGGATTCAAAACCTGTGTGGCACTGGAGTTCTACATTTAGAGCTAACTGGGAAGAAGATAAATATTGTGTTATAGGTAACCTTATAATTGAAAACTATTTCCATGGCTTTTTCCACTTTGGCTTCTGTATTTTAATCTTTCTTTCCTTTATGAGACTACCATGTACTGACAGAACTGTAGCCTGCTCTCTGCTGGGAAAAAAAAAGGGAATTAGATGATTGTTATAAAACCAAAAAGCCATAAATTATCCACATACTTTAAACTAAATTTTTATAATTATTAATAAACTAGATTATTAATAATTATTGTTATAACTAACACAACACAATATCTGGATATAGAGGCATCCATTTTTGCAAAATTGAGGACATCAGCGAATTGTGGGCATCTTTGTGATAATACTGTCCATGTATACTATAAATTCTTTATGTCCATGAAGGAAGAAAAAAAACTAGAAAAAATAAATACTGGCCATCTGGGAAGAGATGTATGAAATAAAAATGAATTTTCCAAGTAAATCACCATAAAATGCTAATTTGCCATAGAAGACTATCTGAATAAACAGACTTCTATGCTCCAGTATCTATCAATAAATCTAAACATGTCCAAAATTAATTTATTCTTTTGGGATAGAATTAGTAAAAAAAAATTAAAAACTATTGTAAATTACTTTTTCCAATATCCTAAAGTGAGGGAAAAATAATTTACAATGAATTGTTAAATGTAGGGAAACCTTTTGTTTAAAGGGCACTTTTTTTTTTTTCTTTCAGTTGCCCTTTAGATTGTAACAAACAATAGAACCCTCTGTAAGGTGAGACATTTGAATCCTGCTCCTCTCCCCTTTAGCCAAAAATCCTGCTCTATAAGTTTGGTGTAATGCTGCCACCAGGGGGAGCCAGAGCTCTGTAGCCTAATACACTACACAGAGCAATGAGAAACAGGAAGTGAATTCACAGCGTTCTCATACACTACCTCAAAGCACAGCTGAGAAGCAGAGCTGCAGAGCATGCAAGGAATAATCACACAGGCTGGGTCAAACACCGTACGGGCAGAAGCAGGACCGGAGGGACGAGCAAAAGCGGAGTCAAAGTCAGGCCAAGGTCAGTACCGGAGGAAGCAACCGAGTGGGTAAATAGGAGAGGGGACAGAGGACAGGAGGGACGACCAGGGGATGGAACACAGACAAGGGCACAGGAACAGACAGATCAGGATATCACTCACAGGACCAGCAATCACAGGCAAAGCAGTGCTAAGCTTATAGCCGGCGCTCGTTCACTGGAAATGCCAGCTTTTAAGGCATCCAGGGTCTGGAATTGAGGCTCGAGAGAAGGCTCCACCCCCTAGCCATGTGGACAGGGAGGCGAACCATGACATTTGGGAAGTTTGAGTTCTGCTCCTCCCCCTCAGCTAGGGCACAATTTCAAAGGCTGTGTCACAACATGCGTTTCTCAGATCCATTCACTCCATCCACAAATGGAAAAATATATTTTTTTATCATCACATCTTTCTTTAAGGTACGTTTATTTTAGGTTTCTTTTATTGCTCTCTTTAATCTATCATATCTAATTTTAACATACAGATCCCTGAGTCTCACACTGCAAATACTCATTTTTATCTAATTTCCTACTAATTATATATGCTTTTTATGACTGTCCCGACTCCCAAACACTACTCTATCAATATGTTCAGTCACTGCCCAGTCATCAACCTCACTTTACATTTGCAAATTCACCAGTCCTCAATCCAACCTGCATATTGGACTTGTTAACAACATCTGAACTGACAGAGGGAAAGATGGAATAAGGGGCCACAGAAATCTGGGCCCAACATGCACCTCTGGAGTGATACCAAGAGTAAGAGTGGTAATAGGTAGTGACTCGAAGAGCAATTATAAACCTATAGAGAGTGAGTCAGAAATCCACCAAAAATTGAATGCAAAAATTGTAATTTATTAAATACATATTAATATAAACAACAACAACAACAAAAGGGTGCTCAAAGAGGAGTCCAAGATTAGGGGGACATGATAGCGCAGGACACATATATATATATCAGTAGGGTGGGTATAAAGTGCACATGCAAATAGCAGCAACGACATATAGCAGCAGGGTATATAGTAATTGTAATGAAGAAAGGTACTGCCAACCACCGCTGGAAGTAAAGTGCAAAAAGATAGAATTCAACCAAGAGCAAAGTTTGCATCATATGGTTGAAAACTTACCCATAGTTCCCTGTGTGTCCAGCGATAAGAGTCCCACCAAGACCCCCATATATTGGACCCCCATATACCTGCATATTGGACTTGTCTGAACAAGGAAACATGTCCATCTTCAGCACAGTTACTTAATCATTCAATATTCAATCTTTTAGTACTACAAACTTTAACTAATACTTCATGTCTTATTCAATGTCCCACTTACTTGCTGTCATTATCTTAACCATGCTTTGGCCACCATTTAGGAATGCCACATTATTTGGCAGCCATTTTGGATTTGAACACCCCATATGCTCAGGCCACCAGTTTGGATTTGAACACAACATAATTTTGGCAGCCATTTTAGATTTACATACCATGCTTTGTCAGCCATTTTGAATTTGAACACAACACATTCTTTAGTTCCATTTTAAATTTGGACATACCATGAGCTTCTGCCACCATTTTGGATTGAACTTAACACGTGCTCTGGCAGCCATTTTAACTGAACACCTAACATTCTTTTGCAATCAATTTCTTCACATTATTTGACAAACAAACAAAAAGACAGGGGAGATGACTCATAACTGCGATACTAAAGACAACTTGAGTTTGCAGCACACACTTTCGATCCATCCGTGTCCTGCCTTGTGGTCCTTGTCGAATTTCTGCATTCCGTAATTTAACTTAAAAACACCTCCAGTGTCACCCCTAGCTACAAGGTGCCTATACTAGCTGATTCACATCCAACGCTCTTTCTAGCCCCAAGACACCTTAATTAAGTCTGATTTGCATCAGTGCTCTTTCTAGACCCCAGAAATAACTTCAAATGAGTCAGATTAACATCCTGCGCCTTGTTCTAGACTCCAAAAACACTTCAATTAGGTCAGATTTACAACCTGTGTTTCGTTCTAGACCTCAAAAACCACTTCAAATAGGTCAGATTTATGTCCTGCGCTTCATTCAAGACCTTAAAAACCAAGCCTCAATTAGGTCAGAGTTACAACCTGTGCTTCGTTCTAGACCTCAAAAAACACTTCAAATAGGTCAGATTTATGTCCTGCGCTTCATTCTAGACCTTAAAAACCAAGCCTCAATTAGGTCAGAGTTGCAACCTGTGCTTCGTTCTAGACCTCAAAAACCACTTCAAATAGGTCAGATTTATGTCCTGCGCTTCATTCTAGACCTTAAAAACCAAGCCTCAATTAGGTCAGAGTTACAACCTGTGCTTCGTTCTAGACCTCAAAAACCACTTCAGATAGGTCGGATTTACGTCCTGCACTTCATTCTAGACCTTAAAAACCAAGCCTCAATTAGGTCAGATTTTCATCCTGCGTTTCGTTTTAGACCTAAAAAACAAAGCCTCTACCTTGTCTTCGTACCTGGCCCTGCACCTAGCCTCTACCTGGGCTCCATACCTAGCTCTGCACCTAGCCTCTACCTTAGCCTGTACCTGGCTCTGCATCTAGCCTCTACCTGGACTCCATACATCGCTCGGCACCTAGCCTCTACCTGCACTCTGTACCTGGCCCTGCACCTAGCCTCTACCTGGGCTCCATACCTAGCTCTGCACCTAGCCTCTACCTTAGCCTGTACCTGGCTCTGCATCTAGCCTCTACCTGGACTCCATACATCGCTCGGCACCTAGCCTCTACCTGCACTCTGTACCTGGCTCTGTACCTAGCCTCTACCTGGGCTCTCTCCGTGGCTCTGCACACCACTTCAAATGAGTCAGATTTACATCTTGCACCTCATTCTAGATTCCAGGTTAGATTTACATCCTGTGCTTCATTCTAGACATCAAAAACCAAGCCTTTATCTGGGCTCTGTACCTGGCTCTGCCTCTAGCCTCTACCTGGGTTCCGTACCTGCCTCTGCACCTAGCCTCTTCACTAGACCCTGTACCAAGCCTCACTAGAAGGTCCTGTACCCAGCCTCTACACTAGGGTCTCCACTCAATCCGCAAACCGTACCACATGCAACAACCATGAACCATACCACAGACAATATCGTTTACATATTTACTACGTCTCCAAACACTGCTCAAAACCCACTTGCTCTATTAAATACCAGTCAATCTCCCCTTGAGACAACACATAACAGACAGCAGACACCTGAACACATGACAATTCTTCTGCAATCAATATGGACAACAGCGGCGAAGCTTTTATGCTGTCTACAGATTCTGTGAAGACCGGACATGGTCAGGCAATCAGTGCAGCACACCCCGAGAGACACAGGAAAAGACTACAGATTATGAAAATCAGCAAACTTACCGTCTTCTCATTAGGTGGTGATCAGAGTCCGTCTCGGGGTGTCCAGCTCGTCCTGCCGCTCTAGTCACCGGTCCTCAGGGTTAGGATGTCTCCTCTGGTGGCCCCACATTGGGCAGCCAAAATGTTAGGGTGAACACTTTGAAATGTTCACTAGTTTCCTGCTCCTGACCTAATTGGTGTGGTCAAGTGTGCATGCACAAAAGAATTGACGCCAGACACACACAGTAGGATGTGAATCTCTCCTTGATCAGAGTATGGCACAGGTCCAAGAGAGCTTTATTTCAACAGAGCATTGACTTATATAAACTAGGAAAAGGGGCGTGGTTAGCTCTACAGTGGGCATGCTTGGATGTGTCCATTGGTCAGTGGGTTGGTCAATGGGTTAGTCCATGGGCTGATCCGTGAGCCAGTCAGTGGCTTGGTCCATGAGGTCACCAGTGGGTTGGTCGTGAGGTCATATGTGGGTTGATCCATGAGGTTGGCCAGTGGGTCTTTTAATTATATGGTGCTCTTCTTACATCTGGATGTTCCTTACATATGTTATGTCCTAGTGGTGGATCATCTGGGCCGTGCACGGGACTCCCCCAGGGAGGCAACCCAGAGCTAACCCCTGTACAGGGACTGTCCGATGACCCCACCAGAGGGCCTAAATGCACGGTAGCCAGAGTACTATTAGGTACGGGAACAGCGTCCTTCAGGGGACTGGTAGTACAAAGTCTCTGGGGCCACAGGGTTCCTGGAGACAGTGCCGGAATCAAGTTCAGGTGCCAGGTTGGAACAACAGATGCGATCTGGTTCCAGCTGGGCATGAAGGTTGAGGTCGCCGGGCGAAGTCGGGGATCAGAGACGGACACAGGCTGATGGAATGGGGGTCGTCTTCACCGCCGACAGTCACCAGAGGACCTCCTGGACAATCCTGTAGTCTGGACTGGGTTAAGATGGTAGCACAGGTTCTGCGAAGGAGATGTGACGCCCTGGGCAAGCCAGGGGTCACAGGTCATCACACCACCACACCCTACACCCCAGTTAGGAACACCAAAGCTAACCTAAAATCCTTGTTGCCTTCCTCCAGAGGCTGATGTTCACACCAGGGGGTGGGCCAAACGGTTGGCTCCGCCCACCGAGGAGTTCACAGCTCTGGAGGCGGGAAGAACCAGGCAGTGAGCTCAGGGACGAGCTAGAGTGAGGAGTAAACGAGTAGTGAAGTGAAGGAAGTAAAGTGGTAAAGGAGGAAAGTAAGAGTGGTGACAGAAAAGAAAGAGTGGAAAGCCTGAAGTGGTCCAGCTGTGTGCAGGACAGAGTCAGCAAGGTCAGCAACGGCGGTGATTGTCCGGAGGGGTGACCGTTTGGAAGTTCCTGGAAGGACCGTGGACGGGTAGTGGCCCAGCGGTCTGGAGCAGTGTACAAAGGACAGTCAGCACCAGGGCAGGGGCCTCTCGGACCCCGGCAAGGCTAGGAGTCGCCATAATTTGCCAAATCCGTCAGTGAAGGGGACGCAGATCCCCCAACAACCAAGTCCCGATTGGAGGCAACAGCCCAACCATTACAGTAGAGACACCGCCACCGCCAGGGCACCAGTTTCTAAGGGCCAGCGCCTGCGGGCAAGGAGTAGAGCTCCTCCGGTCCAGCTTGAAGCCGGGGAGCGGGTTACCGGTGGGAACCCATCGAGACCATCAACAACATCAGGTGCAGGGAAAAGGGACATCACCATCACCTACTGGGGAAAGCAAGTGCAGCCGTCCGTGGGAACCGTCTTTCCAGCCGTGTGGTTTACCGTAAAACTGTGTCAACGTCTCAGGTTGAGTGAGTACCACAGTGCCGCAAGGCACAGCGCTGCCCCCGCGTCCCTGCGCCCACCAGGCCCTGCATCTCCCCACCTCACCACTGGGCCCTGGGATCACCAACCCCTACCCACGGAGGGGCAACACAACAACTTGCTGCTTCACACCATCACTCCCGGGATCCCCACACCGAGCAGCGGTGGTGCTAACAAATCACCAAAACCGTGGGTGGTGTCACGGATAATAGACTATCTTCCAAAACCCGATCCCCTTTCACACACGGGCGAGGAGCGCCGCTCGAGAACCCCCGGGATCCGGCCCACCGCTCGAGCCACCACTGAGCAGCAGCAGCCGGACCCGAGCAGAGGGGTGAGCGCAGTGCTGACACCCTCCTCCCCGCCCGCGACAACTTGGCGTCACGAACAGGATCTTACCGCTCTGCCGTCTGGTAGAGGTGCGCCTTGTTACCGCCGGAGGTATCCGGCAGGAAAATTTCAGAAGCCGCCATCTTTGGCACGAAAAGTTCCCGCTCGAGCGTCTTCTCGAGTAGCAGAGGCGCGAAGGCCAAAACCCCGCCCCGGGAGAGGAGGGGCCGGAAAGAGCTAAGGGGGACGCGATGGCGGCTGGCTGCATGTGAACGCAGCTATAAAAGCAGGGACGCCAGGACTCTGCAGACATCCAGTTCCTGGGAAAAGCCGCCAGCAACATGTGGATGCCGTCCCGCGACACCATAGCCCCCGCGCCTGGGACCGCGGCGTGGGTGGAGATCCGGACCGCGCAGCTCTACCAACGGCTGCAGGTCAAGATGTAGCTCCTCATGGAGGAGTGGGAGGCCGACATGGCGGACGTTATAGCAGCCGTGCGGAGACGCGAGGAGGAGGCGGAGGAAGGGAGGGTGAGTGACCCACGCCCCGATGCCCTGGAAGGGCCGGTCATCGCGGCTGCGGGACCCGGTCCAAGCCCTCTCCCCCTGTTGCCTCCCTCGCCACCCGTCTCGGAGGTTGTGACCCCGCCACTAGGCCTGCTACCACCGCAACCGGTAGCAATACCCAGCGTCCCCGCCCAGGCGGGCCGACCTGTAGCCGGAGCCCGTAGTCGACCGGAGGTGTTGCCCTGGAAGGTCCCAAAAACAGAACCGGAGGCATCCCATGAAAAGTCACCCGAGCCGGAGCTGATGACCCGCTCCGAGCCGAAGGCCCAGCAGCGGAAAGCCCCTATGCCCATCCCCCACACCTCGGCTGAGGTAGCGCCGGGTTGTTGCTGTAAGGCAGCGCCCAAGGCCAAGACACCGTGGGACACGCCGCCCAGATTCCTGACAGTGGGCAACGTCCAGAATGTCCCGCGGGGCCCGACCCGTGCGCCGGAGCTCGCAGCAGCGCCGTATTGGGATAGGGAGCCGGTACCGTTGGGCCTGGAGATCGGTGAACGGGAGAGAAAGAAGGCCGAGCTGGTGGCCAGAGCCATTAGAGAAAAGGAGAACCTCCGGCTAGCACATTCCGTGTCCGGGAACCGCTGTACGAGGGGCAGGTGAGGCGGTTTGATGTCCGCCGGGGCTACGGGTTTATCTATGAACCGGGCCTGGAGGCCGAAGTGTTTGTAGCCCGGCGGGATGTGAATGCCCACCTGCCTGAAGAACATCCCGGCCGTAATCTAATGCCGGGCAACATCGTCCAGTATACCCGGCACTGTGGAGAGAGGGGGTGGTTTGCCCTGGATGTAAAACTGCGGGGCAGCCAGGAGAGCAGAGTGAGTCCCGCACCCCCTCCCTCAGAAGAAGCTGAAAGTCTGGAGTAGGGCAGCGGATGCCCGCTGCAGCAGTCCCCGTTGGGACCACCACTGTGTTTTTGTTTGAAAGTTTTGCAAATGATAAAAATGATCAACTGAACAGTAACCAGATTGTCAAACAGTGATTGAACCGGCCGGAGCCGGCACCGTTGTCCCCGTGGGGACCGTTTGAAAGTTGTTTTGCATGGAGAACTTTCCATGGACAAGCCCGAGAACTTGCAGGGCAACCAGAAACGTTAGTGGCTTGTAAATAAGTTGTTTGCCGTTACCGTTTCCGCAATGCCACCTCCGGAGAGGCAGGTTGGAGGGAGGGCCCGCAGTAGAGCCGGCTGGGGCCCAGCCACCACAGGGACCGGTGGCTACCCTCTGGAGGGAAAGGACAGATCCCGCTCGGGTAACTGGTGCTGGACTGTGGGTCAAAGGGTGCTGCCTGGGCTTTAGGGGCAGCATCAGGGCCAGGTTGCTTGGGTGGGAGAGAGCGGAAACCGTAACCGTAAACCGTTTGCAACGTTTAAGAAATGTGCCTCCCGTGATGGGAAGAATTATTAAAAATGTAAATATGTTACCGTTTACCTTTTATGCATTTTCAGAAAAATAAAACCGGTGTTGGACGGGCAGCCCGCGGACGGTCTGCATTTTGCTAAGGGGGAATGTGACGCCCTGGGCAAGCCAGGGGTCACAGGTCATCACACCACCACACCCTACACCCGAGTTAGGAACACCAAAGCTAACCTAAAATCCTTGTTGCCTTCCTCCAGAGGCTGATGTTCACACCAGGGGGTGGGCCAGGCGGTTGGCTCCGCCCACCGATGAGTTCACAGCTCTGGAGGCGGGAAGAACCAGGCAGTGAGCTCAGGGACGAGCTAGAGTGAGGAGTAAACGAGTAGTGAAGTGAAGGAAGTAAAGTGGTAAAGGAGGAAAGTAAGAGTGGTGACAGAAAAGAAAGAGTGGAAAGCCTGAAGTGGTCCAGCTGTGTGCAGGACAGAGTTAGCAAGGTCAGCAACGGCGGTGATTGTCCGGAGGGGTGACCGTTTGGAAGTTCCTGGAAGGACCGTGGACGGGTAGTGGCCCGGCGGTCTGGAGCAGTGAACAAAGGACAGTCAGCACCAGGGCAGGGGCCTCTCGGACCCCGGCAAGGCTAGGAGTCGCCGTGAATTTGCCAAATCCGTCAGTGAAGGGGACCTCTGGGTCTCCCAACAACCAAGTCCCGATTGAAGGCAACAGCCCAACCATTACAGTAGAGACACCGCCACCGCCAGGGCACCAGTTTCTAAGGGCCAGCGCCTGCGGGCAAGGAGTAGAGCTCCTCCGGTCCAGCTTGAAGCCGGGGAGCGGGTTACCGGTGGGAACCCATCGAGACCATCAACAACATCAGGTGCAGGGAAAAGGGACATCACCGTCACCTACTGGGGAAAGCAAGTGCAGCCGTCCGTGGGAACCGTCTTTCCAGCCGTGTGGTTTACCGTAAAACTGTGTCAACGTCTCAGGCTGAGTGAGTACCACAGTGCCGCAAGGCACAGCGCTGCCCCCGCGTCCCTGCGCCCACCAGGCCCTGCATCTCCCCACCTCACCACTGGGCCCCGGGATCACCAACCCCTACCCACGGAGGGGCAACACAACAACTTGCTGCTTCACACCATCACTCCCGGGATCCCCACACCGAGCAGCGGCGGTGCTAACAAATCACCACAACCGTGGGTGGCGTCACGGATAATAGACTATCTCCCAAAACCCAATCCCCTTTCACTCACGGGCGAGGAGCGCCGCTCGAGAACCCCCGGGTTCCGGCCCACCGCTCGAGCCACCACTGAGCAGCAGCAGCCGGACCGGAGCAGAGGGGTGAGCGCAGTGCTGACACCCTCCTCCCCGCCCGCGACAGAGACAGAGTTAGATACTGGCAAGGCACAAGGGGACCTGAACACCTAGCTCTAAGGAACATGTTGAACAGGCACTGCCCACATGGAAAGGACATCTTAATATACCCAGTACCTGACTTTGGCAATATCCTGTTTCTGGATGCCGGCCCTTTAAGAGGAGGTCAATGACCGCGCGCGCGCCCTAATGCGCATGCGCAATGCCCGAGTGCCGGAGACCAGAGCAGGAAGTGGTGCAGAGGATGCAGGAGAGCCCGACTGTGTGTCCTGTGTTGCAGGGGAACGCCGGGTGCGGGGGACAGGAAGCATGGAGGACGCAGAGGAGGAAGACTGAGCTGTGTAGCCGTGGGCAGGAGGACCGGGGCGGTGAGTGAGGGATGGTGTTGGGGCCCGGGGAGCGTGACAGTACCCCCTCCCTCACACCCCCCTCCTCGCAACCGGGACAAGAAGTCACGTATCAGAGGGGTGCCAACTTTCTCCCGGGGTTCCCAGGACCTGTCCTCGGGACCATAACCTGCCCAGTCGACCAGGAAGAATTGCTTACCCCTCACGGTCTTCATGGCTACAATATCTCATACCGCATAGATGTCATCGTGTGCAATAGGAGGAGGAGAAGTACTGGCATCAGCAGAGAAGCGACCAAGGACAATTGGCTTGAGCAAGGAGACGTGGAAAGAGTTGGGTATCCGCATCGTGGCCAGAAGCTGCAGCTTGTAGGAGACCTCATTGATCCTTCGGATGACCTTGAACGGACCGATGTACCGCGGACCCAACTTGTACGATGGCATCTTCAATCTGACGTATTTGGAGGCAAGCCAGACCAAATCCCCAAAAGAGAAACGAGGAGGATCAAGGCGTCTCTTGTCCGGATGTCTCTTCATCTGTGCGGAAGCACGTTCAAGGAAGGTTTTAACAGAGTTCCATATAGCAGAGAAGTCTCTGGCCAGGGCATCTGCAGCGGGGATATCGGAAGCCGCGGATACCGGTAAAGGAACGTAAGGTTGAAGTCAGTAGACGACATGGAAGGGAGAGCTGGAGGTGGACTCGCTGACGTGGTGGTTATGAGAGGACTCAGCCCAAGGGAGAAGCGTGGACCAGTCGTCATGATGAACGTTGACGTAGTGGCGCAGGAAGGAAGTCAAGATCTGGTTGACCCGTTCCACTTGGGTTCCACTTGGCCGTTAGACTGGGGGTAGTAGGCCGAGGAAAAGTCCAGAGACAGTCCCAGGTGGTCGCAGAGGGTCCTCCAGAAGCGCGAGGTGAACTGAATTCCTCTGTCAGACGCAATGTGTGCGGGAAAACCGTGCAGCCGGAAGATATGCTGTATGAAGGCGTCAGCGAGCTCCTGGGCAGAGGGCAGACCGACCATAGGGATGAAATGAGCCATCTTCGAGAACCGATCCACCACGACCCAGATGACCGTATGTCCAGAAGACAGGGGTAAGTCCGTGATGAAATCCATTGCAATGTGTTGCCACGGAACAGAGGGGATCGGCAGAAGCAGAAGACGACCATAGGGCAGGTGCTTGGGCGTCTTGTTCCGGGCACAGGATGGGCAAGCTGAGACAAAAGAGACGACGTCCTTGCGAAGGGACGGCCACCAATAGTGACGAGCAATCGTACGCCATGTTTTTTTCTAACCGGCATGGCCTGCTATTTTCGAAGGATGCCCCCATTGTAGGACTTTCTGTCTGTCGGTCTCCGTGACAAAGGGGGTATCTGAGCCGGAGTGATGGGAGCCACCGGAACAACCTTACTGGGGCAGATGATGGGCTGGAACGTCACCTCTTCCTGTTCCACTGGCACAAACGACCGGGACAAGGCATCCACCCGCACATTCTTATCCGCGGGACGAAAATGGAGTTGAAAGTCAAACCGGGCAAAGAACTGAGACCAACGGGCTTGTCGCGGGTTCAGTCTTTGGGCAGACCGCAGATATTCCAGGTTCTTATGGTCAGTATAAATGATCACTGGGTATACCGCCCCCTCCAAGAGGTATCGCCATTCCTCCAAGGCCAGCTTGATAGCCAGGAGCTCTCGATCGCCAATGGCGTAGTTGCGTTCAGGCGCCGAGAAGATCTTGGAGAAGAAGCCGCAGATGACCATCTTCCTGGTGGAGGACTCCAGCATAAGCACGGCCCCGGCCCCTGAGAAGGAGGCGTCCACCTCCAAGGTGAATTGTTGGTTCAACTCCGGTCGGTGGAGAATGGGGGAAGAACCAAACGCCTGCTTCAGGGAGCAGAACGCGGCATCGGATTCAGGTGACCAGTCTTTCGGGTTAGCCCCCTTCTTGGTTAAGGCGGAGAGAGGCGCTGTCAGAGCAGAGAAGTGAGGGATGAACTGGCGGTAATAATTGGCAAAGCCGAGGAAACGTTGAATGGCCTTCAGTCCGGAAGGAGGAGGCCAGTTGAGGATGGAAGAGACCTTCTCGGGATCCATCTGCAGGCCTGTGTTGGAGATCACGTAGCCCAGAAAAGGAAGGGACGACCGCTCAAACACACACTTCTCGTACTTGGCATACAGGCGATTCTCCCTAAGCCTTTGTAGCACGAGTTGCACGTTCTCTCTGTGGGTCTGCAAGTCTGGGGAATAGACCAGGATGTCATCCAGGTATACGACCACACAGACGTAGGGGAGATCCCTGAACACGTCATTCACCAGTTCCTGGAAGACAACCAGGGCGTTACAAAGACCGAAGGGCATCATGCAATACTTGTAGTGCCCATCACGGGTGTTGAATGCAGTCTTCCATTCATCCCCTGAGCAAATACGAACCAGATTGTAGGCTCCACGGAGGTCCAACTTTGTGAATATACGAGCCCCTCTGAGCCGGTCGAATAATTCTGGGATTAGAGGCAGGGGATATTTGTTTTTTACGGTGATCTGGTTCAAGCCCCGGTAATCAATGCATGGGCGTAAGTCACCTTCTTTCTTCTTGACGAAGAAGAAACCTGCTCCGGCAGGAGACGAGGATCTCCGAATGAATCCCCTTGCCAGGTTTTCAGCGATGTAGTCTGTAGTGTTTCAGCAGGAGACAAGGGGTATATCCTTCCCCGAGGAGGGGTGGTTCCAGGCAGTAAGTCGATAGCACAGTTGTAGGGCCAATGTGGCGGCAATACCTCCTACTCCTTCTTGTCAAATATGTCCGCGAAGGACCAATAGGTGGAGGGTAGTCCTGGATGGGCTGTACGGACTGCAGGCAGTTCTCATGACAAGACGGGCCCCATCGGGTAATCTCTCCAGAACGCCAGCTGACAGACGGTTCATGTACCCGTAACCAGGGTAAGCCCAGCAGGAGCGGGTGAGACATACACGGGAGGACATAGAGAGTGATTTTCTCTGTATGCAGGGCTCCGATACGAATTTCCACAGGCGTGGTGATAAACAACACAGTGTCAGATAGGGGTTTCCCATCTACAGAGGCAATCACAAGGGGTTTTTCAAGCGGTATAACAGGTACCCGGTACTTGTCCACCGTAGCCTGTTGGATGAAGTTGCCTGCAGCCCCGGAATCGAGATACCCCTCTGCCGTGAACCGGGTCTCCTCCGTCGTCACCTGGACAGTCCATGTAACAGGGTCTGAGAGAGTCCCGGTACCTAGGGTGGCCTCTCCTACCAACCCTAGGCTTTGGAGTTTCCCGGCTTCTCAGGGCAGGAACGCAGCAGGTGTGTACTGTCGCCGCAGTAAAAGTACACAGTGTGTACTGTCGCCGCAGTTGCTCGGATTGCCTCAGTCCGTCTATTTGCATGGGCTCGTGAGTAGAGGTACCAGAAGGCGCGGACTGGGGGACGGTGGGCTTCAACGGAGTAGGGGAGTGCCTTGTCGGATGTCTCTCACGGGATACTTCTTTAGACCGTTCCTGGAAACAGAGATCAACCCGGGTAGCTAGGGCGACCAGAGCATCCAGAGTAGGAGGAACATCGCGACCGGCCAACTCGTCCTTGATGCGACCGGAGAGCCCTTCCCAGAAGGCTGCTGTCAACGCCTCATTGTTCCAGCCTAGCTCAGAGGCCAGAGTACGGAACCGGATGGCGTACTGACCAACCGTCAAAGTCCCTTGGCGTAACCTGAGAAGGGATGAGGCGAACGCGGAGGCACATCCGGGTTTGTCGAAGGTAGTACGAAAGGCCTCCAGGAAGTCCCGGATGTTGGTTGTCATAGGATCTTCCTTTTCCCACAAGGGATTCATACAGGCCAGTGCTTGCCCCTCTAGATGGGACATCACAAAGGCTACTTTCGCTTGGTCAGAGGCAAAGAGATGCGGGAGCAACTTGAAGTGTAGCGAGCACTGATTCAGGAATCCCCTGCAGGTCTTGGGGTCCCCTGCATACCGGGGCGGAGAGGCCAGGCAAAGTTTGGAGGTCTCGGAGGAAGCCCCCACGGGAGCCGCAGTCGTGGTCGAAGTCGACATGGACGTGGCCGTTGCTTGAAGGATATTCAGGCGAGTGTCCACTGAAGACATGAAGGCCAGCATGCGAGATTGTGTCTCGCGTTGTCGTACCAGTTCCTGCTATAATCCGACCAGCTGGGACGCTAGTGCTTTAGCGGGATCCATGGCCTGTTCAAACTGTTATGTCCTGGTGGTGGATCCTCTGGGCCGTGCACGGGACTCCCCCAGTGAGGCAACCCGGAGCTAACCCCTGTACAGGGACTGTCCGATCACCCCACCAGAAGCATGGAGGACGCAGAGGAGGAAGAGTGAGCTGTGTAGCCGTGGGCAGGAGGACCGGGGCCCGGGGCGGTGAGTGACGGACGGCGTCGGGGCCCGGGGAGCATGACAACATATCAGGGCAGGGTGGGGAGGATAGGAAATGGCGGCCATCTTAAATGTGTGTCACACAATAACATATCTGACCTGACATAGGTAAGGAGAAATTATTTCATTAGACATTTTCCCACAATCACCTACAGTGTTGTGAATGTTAGTTATGTTTTGACTGCTGGGAGGCTCCCTCTGGTGGCCAGGAATGGTTTGGACTTGGACCAGGTGTGTTGTGCAATGGGCGTTTCCTTTGCTAACTCTCTGCTTATTTAAATCCTGGTCTGATAGCTGGCTATGCCGGATGTCAGTTGTTCTTTGTATCACCAGCCTGCTTTATTCTGCTCCACACCACATCTACCCCAGATAAGTGCTTGCTCTTTATTTATTGTTTGGTTCTTTTGCTCTTATCTGGGTTTGTCTTTTGCTGTGGTTGTTTTCAGTTTATTTGCATGCAGGGATTTTCCCCCTCAGTTGCTTTCTGTTCATTGGTATGACAAAAGCACCTGGTATAGGACGGAGTTCAGATCGTGCGATCTGAGGGCCTTTTTGTACTATCAGGAATTTGGAATTTTGCAGGGTTTTTCTCTGGCCACCATCAGTCCCTTTCCTGTCCTTTCCTATTTTAGTCAGTGGGGGCCTCACGTTTTACTAATCCTGTCATCTATCTGTGTATTGTGTTTTTCCTATATCACCGCAGTCTTTGAATCTGGGGGCTTGCTATTCTTGTCTATTTTCTGAGGCAGAGAGTTATTCATCTTTCCTTCCTTTAGGATAGTTAGTTCTCCGGCTGGGTTCACGGTGCACAGGATGTTAGTTCACCCCTTGGCTACTTCTAGTTGTGATGGTTAGTAAGGGGATGGCGGCCAGAATAGTTGCCAATGCTCTTGTCACCTTTTACCAATGATTTGTGGTGGTCTTCCATGGTTCCGGATCATAACACTACAGTATGTCTCAAGGTTAATTAAGTATTTGAACCAATGGCCCTCCTCAATAGATATATTAAAAGGTTGCTTATTTTCATGTGTACTATGGATTTAGGAAATAAATATTAAACTGACAGTTATGCGTTAACATAGAAAACCCCTTCCCATTTCACATTGTCTGCATTGTAAGAGAAATGTCATAGGACTAGAGAAAGAAAATAATTTCTTTACAGAAAAAAAGATGAAGGCTACAAAAAAATCAGCAAAGCTTCATTTATCCATCAAAATACTGTAGCAAAAGTGATATGAAATTGTAACAAAGAAGGAACTGCAACCATATCACAGAGAAGTCGAGACCAATCACGGAAGTTAAAGAGATTCTCCACTACTTCAACATTGATGACGTATTCTAAAGCGGGCTTTACACACTGCGATATCGCCCGAGCTTTGTCGTTGGGGTCACGGTTTTAGTGACGCACTTCCGCAATCGTTAGCGATATAGCTTTGTGTAACAGCGTTCAGCGATGTAAAATCGTCGCAAAAGCGTGATTTATCGCTAATCGGCTACACGGGTCCTAATTCCTAAAAATCGTTGTTATTTCTTTGTAACTATCGTTGCTCGTTCCTTTCAACATACTTTTCGTTACGTGTGACACTACTAAAGCGACTTAAAAAATTGTTGCCTCTAGCGTCATCATCGATACGGGCGTGTATGGTGTTTTAAATGTTCAATACGCCTACTTGTTTCCTATTTGCTAACGCATCTGCTCCATGATTGGACCATAATATATGTAATACGCTAACATCCTTTTAGCGTTTATCCATTTGGTGGGTTCATTTCCTAGGTTAATTTCGTAGGTTTTGGACGTGTCCTGCTGCCTCCGTGTCCGGCGTATAGTTTGGCGTCATTCGTCCGTGAGATAAACTTCGCATGTGAGTTTGTTTGGTTTTTTTTTTTGTTTTTTTTTTATTTTTTTTTTCAATAATTGTTGTATATTTTTCCTCTTTTTTTTTGGTTTATGTCTTCCTTTGTATTATACCATTTAAATATGTTAGTATTTTTAAATTGGGTTTATCATAATTTAGTAAATAGCCTATATTATGACTGTATTTGTGTTTCTTCAATACATGACAGTTATATATATTATATTAACCATTATTGTATGTTAATCAAGATTGCAGGCATCCAAACTTTAAAGTTTAAAAGCCGTCAAACATTACTGTGACCAATAAGAATATGATTCATATCTGTTAAAGGTTTTTATTGGGAGACTCAAAAAAAATGGTGTATTATTTTAAACATAAAAAAAAAAAAAAAAAAAAAAAAACAAAACACATATTGAGTAAAAACTATAACACATACCTTGCAGCAAAGATTCGCAAGTCCAGATTACAGTTGTTTTCAAAATTCACTTGTGCGAGGACAAACGCTGATGGGTAGACAAAAGCTGCAAGAATGAACACGCATCTGCGCACATTTATACTACCAACATCCAATGAAAATCAATAGCGCTGATTAAACAAATGAGTCGAGGCAAGAAGGGGTGTAGCGAGTTTACAATTCTACTACATCAAGATGCACTTTGTGTGGGGAACCAACGCCCATATCGCCATGACACTTGGAAATCCATGCGGTGAGACCGCTACACAACGATGCTAATGTTCCTCATTACATCGGGAAACGAGATAGCTTGGAAGGTGACTATAAAAGAGATTGTGACATGTGACCGTAAGCACACGACTAAAACATGGACACACAGCGATGAACACACATCGCACTAACGAACAGGGCGTGCCGCACATACTACGATATCGCGCCCGATATCGCAGTGTGTAAAGTAGCCTTTAGGATAGGTCATTTTAACAATGGTGAGTGCCCCCCTCATTCTTTTCCTTTTCTTATGGAGGGTTTGTTTTTTGCAACCCTTAATTATATTTTTATTGACATTTATTGACGGGGTTTTTTTTGTTGTTACGCTGTTTATTAATCAAATTAACTTATTTTATATTTTGATAGATCAGACTTTGACGAACCCAGTGTAACCAAATATGGGGATTTTTTTTTAAATGATTTCTTATTTTTTTAATGTGGTAAAAGGGGGGTGATTAGAACTTTTATTTATTTATTTTTTCCTATTTAAAAAAGAAAATTCTACTTTGTACTGTATTTAATAGTCCCTCTAGGGACTGTAATAGTCTGATCACTTGTTCTGTATACAGCAATGCTACAGCATTGTTGTATAAAAAAGAAATCACAGTCTCCTATGAACGCCGGTCACGGGAGTACTGAGATGACACAGGGGTCATCAGCTAAGTCGTGGCTGTCAAGACAACACATCGGCATTAGGGCTCAGAAGAGCGTGCACCCTGACAACATGCAGTAAATGCCTCTGTCAGAGATTGACAGCAGCATTTAATAGGTTAACACCAGCGACTGTCAGAGGCACACGATGGATGAGAAAATCAGCCTTCATCTGCGGGGAACAATGCAGGCTCAGCGTGCAAGCCCGCATCAAAGGCAGGGAAAGGAATTAAAAATCATGAAGATCATAAAAAGTTCAAGATGTAGTAGTTTTAATGTGGGGTGCGTTCATTTTTGCATTAACTAATTTGAGTAGAACTGAAGTTTTTGTAATGAAAGTTACATTATTAACCTTACTTTCATATTAAAATTTTTTTTCCTGAAATGCAGTCTTGTCAAAATTTTGGAAATTGTACTTGTGTTCAGTGAGATATTGAGTAAAATCTCACTTTTCAACAGGATGTACTCATGAGAACCGCAGTTTGCCAACACTACACAATAATGAATCCATTATCAAAGCTGTGAAGCTCTGAGGTTGTGGGTTGTATTAACCCCCTGGGCAGGTTAATGATGCAATATTTTTTATTCCTCTGTCCACAGTATTACAGCAACTTTATGATGATGGCCAAAACGAGATGCCTCTCAATCTACGAGATCTCAAACGGGGGACTGGTAGTTCCACTGTCCCATACCAGGTGATACCCACTGTCTCCCAACTTTTGGTTGGCCCATAGCTTTCTTATCTCTGTCGGTATGGTCTGCAGTCACAGCCTATACTCCTATACTCCTCAACCATAGCATGTGTATCCAGCTCCAGCTGGCAAAACCCCCCCAACACCTCAGCAGTGTCCTAAATACCCCAAGCTATTCAAGTCCACCCCCCGTGAAGTACTCCCCCATAATAATTGTGCATTGGTAGAGGTATGTTCATGAAACCGAGCCCCAACCTAGGACTGCGAGACCCCCTGTGGTGACGGCTCCACTTGGTCTGCTATCTCAATATTCACATAATAGGACTAGTGGCTGGGGAATATTAGCTTAATTGAGGCCCCTGTAACACTTATTAGAGTAATGGAATGATTGTTTAATTCTAATTAACAATCTTATGCCTGGCCTACTGTGTACCTTAGCTGACAAGCAAGAAAATATCTAATAAAACCCAATAATGAGATCGACGTAACCAGCAATCTATGCTGGAAACAGTAAGCATCCCTTAGTGCCATGGACTCTCCTCCACATTCCTTAAGGGGGCTTTACACGCAACAACATCGCTAACGAGATGTCTTTGGGGTCACGGAATTCGTGACGTACATCCAGCCTCGTTAGCAACGTTGTTGCATGTGAAACGCACGAACGACCGCTAACGATCAAAATTACTCACCTAATCGTTGATTGTTGACACGTCGTTCTAATCCCAAATATCGTTGCTGTTGCAGGACGCAGGTTGTTAGTCGTTCTTGCGGCAGCACACATCGCTATGTGTGACAATGCAGGAACAAGGAACAACATCATACCTGCGGCCGCCGGCAATGAGGAAGGAAGGAGGTGAGTGGGATGTTCCGGCCGCTCATCTCCGTCCCTACGCTTCTATTGGGCGGCCGCTTAGTGACGCCACTGTGACGCCGAACGAACCTCTCCCTTAAAGGAGAGATTGTTCGGCGGCCACAGCGACGTCGGTGAAGAGGAAATTGCGTGTGACGCTGCCGTAGCGATATTGTTCCCTACGGCAGCGATAGCCCCGTGACGCGCCACTGATGTGGGCAGGTTCTATCGTTCGCAACATCGCTAGCGATGTCGCAGCGTGTAAAGCCCGCTTTAGTCCAATAGTCTTTAGTCCACAATCAGCTACTCACAAAAAGGATAAAACAGATGCTTTGTGTTTGATTCAGTGACTTCAAGATGAACAGGACAGTGAAAAACATTATGATAAACACAACCTGAAACATAGAACAGGATAACCTATATATAACCTCTCTATATATATATATATATACACAGAGAGAGAGAGAGAAAGAGAAAGAGAGAGTGCACATATATATATATATATATATATATATATGTACACTCTCTTTCTCTTTCTCTCTCTCTCTCTCTGTGTGTATATATATATATATATATATATATATATATATATATAGTCATGGCCAAAAGTTTTCAGAATGCTACATATATTAATTTTTACAAAGTCTACTGCTTAAGTTTTTTTTTTTAATTTGCATATACTCCAGAATGTCATAAAGAGTGATCAGCTTAACAGCAATTACTTGAAAAGTCAATATTGACTAAGAAAATGAACTTTAACCCCCAAAACACATTTCAACATCATTGTATTCCTGCCTTAAAAGGAGCAGCTAACATTGTTTTAGTGATTGTTCCATTAACACAGGTGTGGGTGTTGATGAGGACAGGGCTGGCGATCAATCAGTCATGATTAAGTAAGAATGACACCACTGGACACTTTAAAAGGAGGCTGGTGCTTGGTATCATTGTTTTTCTTCAGTTAACCATGGTTATCTCTAAAGAAAAACGTGCAGCCATCATTGCTCTGCACAAAAATGGCCTAACAGGGAAGAGTATCGCAGCTACAAAGATTGCACCTCAGTCAACAATCTATCGCATCATCAAGAACTTCAAGGAGAGAGCTTTCATTGTTGCCAAAAAGGCTCCAGGGCGCCCAAGAAGGACTAGCAAACGACAGGACCGTATCTTAAAACTGTTTCAGCTGCGGGATCGGACGACCAGCAGTGCCGAGCTAGCTCAGCAATGGCAGCAGGCTGGTGTGAGTGCTTCTGCACGCACTGTGAGGCGGAGACTGCTTGAGCAAGGCCTGGTTTCAAGGAGGGCAGCAAAGAAGCCACTTCTCTCCAGAAAAAACATCAGGGACCGACTGATATTCTGCAAAAGGTACAGGGAGTGGACTGCTGAGGACTGGGGTAAAGTCATTTTCTCAGATGAATCCCCTTTTCGATTGTTTGGGACATATGGAAAACAGCTTATTGGGAGAAGAAGAGGTGAGCGCTACCAGCAGTCTTGTTTCATGCCATCTGTTAAGCATCCTGAAACGATTCATGTGTGGGGTTGCTTCTCAGCCAAGGGAATCGGCTCACTCACAGTCTTGCCTAAAAACACAGCCATGAATAAAGAATGGTACCAGAATGTCCTCCAAGAGCAACTTCTCCCAACCGTCCAAGAGCAGTTTGGTGCCCAACAATGCCTTTTCCAGCATGATGGAGCACCTTGCCATAAAGCAAAGGTGATCACTAAATGGCTCATGGAACAAAACATAGAGATTTTGCTTCCATGGCCTGAAAACTCCCCAGATCCTAATCCCATTGAGAACTTGTGGGCAATCATCAAGAGACGGGTGGACAAACAAAAACCAACAAATTCTGGCAAAATGCAAGCATTGCTTATGCAAGAATGGACAGCTATCAGTTAGGATTTCATCCAGAAGTTGATTGAGAGCATGCCAGGGAGAATTGCAGAGGTCATGAAGAAGAAGGGTCAACACTGCAAATATTGACTTGCTGCATTAACTCATTCTAACTGTCAATATAACCTTCTGGTACTCATAATATGATTGCAATTATATTTCTCTATGTGATGTAAACATCAGACAAACACAATTAAAAACCAGAGGGCAACAGATCATGTGAAAATATAATTTTGGTGTCATTCTCAAAACTTTTGGCCATGACTGTATGTATTTCAAATAATCTATTTCACATTGCTGCTGTGATGCCCTGCAAGGGGATTTCATTCCCATTCATTTTAATCACTGTAGTAATATGCCGAGACTGATTCTATTTCCCAGAGTGTCTGCCGAGATGAGATGTGACAGAAAAATACCCAACAACTATGTGTAATGTATACATGTAGAGGGTTTTATTATATGCATCACTGCAAAACAAGCCAAAATGAATAAACACAGGCCTGGTTGATGGGGTGTTCATGTGTACAGTATATCAGGGAAGAATGTGAATTTAAACAAAAAAGTTCAATAGGGAAACACTTTCAAATGGTGACATGATATGAGCAAAGCCGGTTCGGTGCAGTAACCTGACACTGCATTAAGTTGGAGAATTTTATTTGTAAAAGTTATGCTCTGCGGGATTATGCGATTTCATGTTAACATGTTATTTCCATTATATACCATATCAAACATCTGCAGCCTGTAAACATTGTATTCCATTTCATGCCAACATATGGTAAAGATCTCATGTAAGCAAATATAACACCTAATGTGATAATATAACATGGATGTGAATGTGATACCATAGGCACTTTAATAATGCACTATATACCATATTCTGTGTGTATATATATATATATATATATATATATATATATATACAGTTAGATATATATGTATTTTATGTATTTATTTATTTATTTATTTACATCATGTACCAGTTGCATGTGATGTTACATTCAATACACTGTTAATTCCTTCCCCCTTCATGACATTTTGTAACAACTGTCCCTGCAAAAATTACTTTGAATAGTCGGCTAATGTCAACAGAAACTATGTGCACGGATTTGGCAATAGGGATTGTAAGGAGTTGTGGTTGCGAGAGTTCAGTTGAAGGTCAGACGTGTTCACTGTCCATGTGCGACGGAATGAAACAAATATTGTCATCTTTGTAAGCAGATCACATTTTGTAGCCATTCATGTGTACATTCGCGTTTCTGTTATAACACAAAAAAAAGGAAAACCTCGGAGCATCTTTGTTTCACAGACAAAACCTCTTAAACAGTATATTTGACCTTAAGAAGCCGCATTTTTATGCTGCCCAGCTCATTTATACATGACAGTCTGTGAGAAGCTGGATGTCGGAGCAGAGTTCTTACTCATTAAGAAATGTTCCTGACAAGACTTCAATATCATAGGGATAATGAATGAAAAATAGATGTTACAAACTGTAAACAGGCTCCCAATAACAGCAAACGATAGATTTACGGAAAAGATTGTTTCTTGGCCCTGAGTAATTGCAAACTAAAAATAAACATTATAAGCCATAGGGTCTATTGCAAGAACGAGATGAGTCCATGTGACAAGACCAATTAAGTGACTGACTATATGAGACTTGTCAGAATGGCAAATGGATGATTACGAGCTTTCATAAAAAATATGAACAATCTTTATTACAATTATGCATTGTGTGTAGTCAACAAAGAGAAAATGTAACACTTCTTAGATTAATATCAAGTGTTAAAAAAGGAAGGATAAAGCTTTATTTTTATTTTTTAAGAATACTAGACATAATGGTCCACGACCACCCTGAGCGTGTGTAAAAATAGAAAAATTACATTAGTCTCTCAGTCTATTATGGTACTATGTAAAAAGTTCTCTATAACTGCCTCTTCACCATCATCTCCCAACTACACCCTTCTTTAGCTTATTTATTCCCTTTTAACTAGTCCTATGGGAAAGACAATTTGTCAAATCCCTCTATGCCTCTCAATGGACAAAGTGATGTCTGTCAACAATTTCCAAGTGGTTTGGTTTTTTGGCTCTTCCTGCATATATGGTCTTCTTCTGTGTTGTGGACTGTTGGAGATGGGATCATAATGTTGGAACTATAACCAACACATAGTGGAGATGTCAATCATTTCAATCATCAGCATTGTAACATTGCTGTGTTTTTCACCCCAACAATATTATCCTGAAAAATCATTTCTGTTTTTATTCAGCCCAGTGCTTGTCATATGCGGAATGGTTGGGTCACTCGTCAATATCCTCCCACATTGCTCTGTCCTGTGGAAGAACTGATAGCACTCGCTCCTGAAGCTTGTATATTGCACAAATACTTGGTAAACCTCAGAAAGGGTTAATACTTGATTCTTCATTTGTCTTCTTTTATTGAATCTTCTCTCCTCTCCTAATCTCTGTCCCTTCCTCATGTAGTGATTTTACCAGTTCTTCGAGTCGGAACATTTTTCCTTTCCCTCCTTATGTTATCACCTGGGCCTATGCTTAGCTTTCTTTCCATCTTCCTTTTTTCCTCTTTCCTATTTTGGCAGACAGTTATATGCTCTGCTTATCCTTTATTGACTGATTTATTTCTATGTAAAACTTTTGTATAATTAATTTTATGTAAAAAATAATGCACAACAATCTGTAAATTTACAGACAGCAAATAAGTGTCATGGATGATAGACAGTCATGTGGTTTCTGGCTATAGCTGGTCACAATGTTTGGCTGTGCAAAATGCTCCCTGACTTTCTATTGTTCCTGATGATCATCAGTATTCTCTTGGTGCTCAAATGCTCCCTTCTTCCCTGGATTGGTGCTGGGCATATTATTCAGTTCATTCGAGCTCTGGTTGCAAGCAGGTGGCTTGCTCTCATCTGTAATATTGCTGAAGCTTTGCTGAACTCCTGCCTGTGTCATCTGTGCATAAGCAATTCATGCTTTTCCCCCCTTGTGTCCCCCTTGTGTCTTTCTTTATTGTTTAGTGGGGTTGATGAAAAGCTCACCCCACCCATTCCCTATTTAGGGTCCAGCACTAGGGATACCTAGGGTCAAGTATCTGTCTCGACGCATAGGTGCGAACCTATCTAGGGTGGTGGGGAACCCCAGGGACCAGTTATAGGTTTGGTCAGGGGTCACCATCTCCCCCTTCCCTAGACACAGTGGTCTCCCTTACCTTTTCACCGCTTGCTTGGTACTTCCCCGTACCTAGCTTGACAATAAGGCACAAAGTAAGCAATGTATTGTGCAAAAAATAGAGAAAACTATCAGGTTCAATCTATTATGTTTCTAGACTTAAATCAATAGAGTATTAAATAAAAACTCCGTGGAGTAATTTCCTCCAGGGGCATCCTCAATTCAAGACCAGTGTTGAGCGGATCCGGATCGGCAAAATCCGGATCCGCACGGTTTGAGTTTTTTGTGTGTTTTTTGTGTGTTTTTTTTTTTTCTCTCTCTCTCTCTCTCTCTCTCTTTCTTTCTCTCTCTCTCTCTGTCTCTCTCTCTCCTCCCCATTGACATATATAGGGCCGAACTCCGGATCGGATCCGGACTTCTTTGTCAACCCGCCAGGTAGCCGCCGGACCCGGATTTTTCACGATCCGCTCAACTCTATGCAAGACCTCTTTTCTAATAACTAGAGAATGGAGCCAATTAAGAGCAGCTCCGACTTCAGTAGTGTTCTTTCACTATTAATATTATTATTATTATTATTATTAATCGACCATTCATATGACTGAGCACCATATAATTCAACAATCTGTGGCTGTACGATACTTCTCAAGGTTCCAGAAGCTAGACTAATGACACTTAGCTGAGTACATTTAGCGTTCTTTATGAAAAGACAGCCTTTAAATAAAAGAAACTTGCTGCAAAACTCATTTTAAAAGCTTCGTTTTAAATCAAAGAATGAGATTGCCTCTTCTGCTTTCTATTATAAGCTACAGGGTGCAAAATGTGATCCTCTTGTGCTCTTTATTTTGATTTAGGAGATCCTATCCATAGAGCAGAAAATTCTACACAATATAAAACACATTTTATGATCAGTGGAACAAGGATGAATGTATGGGGCATTGAGGGAAACATCTATAAAAATAA
Source organism: Anomaloglossus baeobatrachus (assembly GCF_048569485.1). Classification (NCBI taxonomy): domain Eukaryota; kingdom Metazoa; phylum Chordata; class Amphibia; order Anura; family Aromobatidae; genus Anomaloglossus; species Anomaloglossus baeobatrachus. Next base: position 480,596,771 of record NC_134358.1, read on the forward strand.
GAGGTCCTAGAAGTACATTCCCTTCTAAGATGTATTACTCATAGTGCGGCTTCTTGGTGATAGAGATTGTTCAACGGAGAAGACATTATTTTTGATGGGCTCCAGAAGTCAACCTTTCTGTTAATTTGTTGCAGATTATTTGAGATTCTCATTTGACATTTCATCCCTAAGATATGTAATGCTCCCCAAAGGCTATGAAGCCATGCTTTACCAGCTGCCAGATGTACATCTATCTCCACATGCTGAGAGTCTACAGTCCTATCCTCTTCAGAGTTCAGACGATATCAGTACGGTGCACAGAATGGACGACTTCCAATTCACAATATCTTTAGCAAGTTTTCAAACTCTGGATTTGATTTGGACTGAGCTCTCTTCCTTCTATACGGCTTGCTACAGTGTTACAGTTTGCTTCCATATGTCTAACCCTGTATCTTGTCCTCAAGGAAATAATGTTTCACTCCTCTTCACAGATCTTTATTTTTCTAAGAGCCATTTCACATTGTCTATTCAATGGAATTATGTGCAAGTAATAAAAATAAAATATCTTCTTTGTAGCTGAGAAGAGCTAAGAGCAAAGTAAAAGGATATTCTCACCACCCATGACGGGACTTATTCACATCTCAATTTTTCACACACAAGTGCAATCCATTTTTTTATGGATTGTGCTCGAACCTATGACGGTCTATGAGGCTGTTCACCTATGTTTAATTTTTGGGGACCAAGCGGCACATACAAATTTATGGAGACATGTCTAAAGTTAAACCGAGTGTCAAATCAAATTTGGCAATGAAAGCCTATCGATCTGTCTAAAAAACGAACAACACTTGGATGCAAATTTCACTCACAGCATTCCAGATCTCTCTGCAGGCTCTGATATAGTGATGGTGCTCTGCTTATCAGATCCAGGAGAGGGTGAAATGATAATCCAAGCAAAAATAAGATCAGCAGCATTCATCCATAGTAAAATTCTTTTTTTTTATTCTTCCAAATTCATAAAACAGTAGTCACGGAGCAGCCGTAAGGGAAGGGCGAGATGGTGCAGACAGGAGCACTGCACTGGACTAGTCACTTGAGCACCTTCTCCCCTTCCCTCCCGGATGCTCCATCACTAGTGCACCCTCTCCCCCTTCCCTCATGAGTGGTCCATCACTAGTGCACCCTCTCCCCCTTCCCTCATGAGGGCTCCATCACTAGTGCACCCTCTCCCCCTTCCCTCATGAGTGCTCCATCACTAGTGCACCCTCTCCCCCTTCCCTCATGAGTGGTCCATCACTAGTGCACCCTCTCCCCCTTCCCTCATGAGTGCTCCATCACTAGTGCACCCTCTCCCCCTTCCATCACGGCTGCTCTGTCACTAGTGCACCCTCTCCCCCTTCCCTCACGGCTGCTCTGTCACTAGTGCACCCTCTCCCCCTTCCCTCACGGCTGCTCTGTCACTAGTGCACCCTCTCCCCCTTCCCTCACGGCTGCTCTGTCACTAGTGCACCCTCTCCCCCTTCCCTCACGGCTTCTCTGTCATTAGTGCACCCTCTCCCTCTTCCCTCATGGCTGCTACGTGACTGCTGTTTTATTAATTTTGAATTAAGAAGAAGAATTTTACTATGGAAGAGTGCCGCTGATTTTATTTTCACTTGGATTCCATCTGCTTGCTCTCCATTATTTACTGACAGATAGGAGAAGGTGGACAAGTTTTTTTCTTCTCATCAGTGAAAAAAACTCATGCCAAAGTTTGATGAAACTCTGATAAAAATGATTGATGAAACTAGGTCCATCTTTGCTCATATATCAGTCTGACATCTGAATGAAACCTTAAACCTAAAACAATTCACCGCACAAATCTCAAAGCTGCACTGTAAACTTGAGTATGAGTTCCATCTTTGGACCCTAAAAGGGTTTTCCACAAACAAATCTTAACTTACACTTGGTAGATCAGGATAAACATTTTAATTTGGAATAATTTAAAATTGAAGATGATGCCTAATTGTGCTTATTTGATTTACGTCTCAGAATGTCCAGTGCTGGTGGTAAAACATGCTCAGATGTTCACTCAGACCTTCTAAAATCTGCTTGTAACCTATTGTAGATGATAAGTGATTCTCACTGTTGTACAGGTTTACTAATAAATAAGTGAATCCAAGGAATCAGAAGCAATTGTTTTCAAACCAGCAGTGGACACATTAGGTCAATGTTCTGTAAGGGCATCAAAATAAAAAATTAAAAAAAGAGTAATCATAGTGATGGCCGAACCCGCAGATATTAGGAATCGCCAGGTCCAACTGGATTTAATTTAAACAAACAGGTTTGGGATTGGAATTAATCCTGGATATCTGCCCACAAGCTGATCCCCATATATGTCTATGGGGACCCAAATATTGTGCTTTAGAAAGGTGATAGAGGAATTAGAGCAGGAGTGTTAGGCTATGTTCACACTAGAAAAATGATTTTTCTTAAGAAATTTCTTAAGAAATTTCTTAAGAGTGCACCTCTGTTAAAAAACGCACCAAAAACGCACCTGCGTTTTTGCCGCGTTTTCGGTGCGTTTTTGGTCCGTTTTTGGTGCGTTTTTACTGCTGGTTGCTCCCTGCGTTATTGTGCCAATTATCTATGGCAAAAAACGCAGTTAGCTGCAGAAAAGAAGTGACATGCTCATTCTTTTTCTTAAGAAAATCTACTGAAAGAATTTTCTTAAGAAAAAAACGCAGTGTGTGCACAGCTAATTTTTTTTGCCATAGGTTTTGCTGGGGAATGTCTGCAGAAAGGTTACAAGAATTTCTCAAGAAATTTCTGCAGCAAAAACGGACCCAAAACGCAGGTAAAAAACGCAGTGTGTGAACATAGCCTTATACTTACCAAGTCTCCCATGCGACAGTAAAACTACTGTCTCATGAGTAGTGATGTCAGTAACATCACAGCTCGTCAGACATTCCAGGGTCTTGTGCTGCCCTCTATGTGATCCTGCAAGAGCAGACTACTTTGGATCTGGATGGCTTTTAAAAAAAAAATTGATGAATCAGGGCTAGAGTTGGGGTGTGTTTTTTAAAGAAAAGTATTTGTGTGTTTTTTTTCTTTTAACCTAATGGGTTAAGAATGGTGTGTCTGATGGAAACCTCTCCAATACTAACACCAGGGTTGATGCCAGTTGACACTACATAGCTGTCACGCAATGACTACCAGGATTTCGCTAGCTACACGGGAACCCCAGGTGAGTGCCGCAACACACAGGGTACACGTTACAATGGCGGACCCTTCCGTTAGTGAAAGGGGAGCAGGGTCACCTCCTAAACTCACCTGAGACTGATCCCTGCACTCCCTAATGTCACTATACGGGTTCTTTCACCCCATTATCGATCATGTGCCTATCCTGGTTTTTCCCTGAACTCAGCCCTGTATAGTGCGTAGAAAACGCTAGTCCCTCTCTAGGTTAAAGATCTGCATAGCCAGCAGTATTAACCTGAGCAAGTGTGTATGAAGACCTGCGCTGTGATCTCCTGATACCAGAAATAGGAGGGACCACTCTCCGTAATGGTACCCTCGTGACAATAGATGACATCAACCCCCAAAAATATTATCCCGATCGCTACTGCACTAGGGCAATCGGGAAGAGCCGAGCAAAGCGCCAGAATTGGCAACTCATGCTGTTCCACTGCACTCTTTCCATCTGTCAACAAGCGTTCCTGGTACTATGACTTGACAGCGATATACAGCAATGTTTCAATGCCTTAAATTCACACTTACATCAGCATCAGGATTTTCTTGGGCCTACACTAAAGAGGGCTTTACACGCTACGATATTTCTAGCAATTGCTAGCGATATCATACACAAAAGCACCCGCCCCCGTCGTGTATGCGATATTGTGTGATCAATGCCGCAGCGAACATTATCGCTACGGCAGCGTCACACGCACTTACCTGGTCGGCGACGTCGCTGTAACTGCCGAACAATCCCTCCCACAAGGAGGAGGTGCATTCGACGTCACGGTGACGTCACCGAGACGTCACTAAGCGGCCGGCCAATCAAAGTGGAGGGGCGGAGATGAGCGGGACGAACATCCCGCCCACCTTCTTCCTTCCTCATTGCGGGTGGGACACAGGTAAGGTGGGGTTCCTCGCTCCTGCGGTGTCACACACAGCGATGTGTGCTGCCGCAGGAACGAGGAACAACATCTATAAACAACCATTAACAATTTTTGGTTTTAGGACGACCTCTCCATGGTGAACGATTTTCACCACTTTGGAGGACGTTTAAGGTCGCTGGTAAGTGTTACACGCTGCGATACCGTTAATGACGCCAGATGTGCGTCACTAACGACGTGACCCCGACGATAAAACATTAACGATATCGTAGCGTGTAAAGCCCCCTTAACACTTAAGCCTGCAAGCTTGCAGCTTGCTGCCCAGACATTCTGACAGAGCACAGTATCACTATTGCCAGCCAACTACAAATTCTAGAACAAGTTTCTCGGAAAGTGCAGGAAAACACAATAACACAGTATAAGCACATTAATTATATGGCATACACATACAGTAGATATAAAAGTCTACACACCCCTGCTAAAATGCCATGTCATATAAAAAAAAAAATCATACCAATAAGAATAATTTAAGAACTTTTTCAACTTTTAACATTACCCATAATTTGTACAAATCCATTGACAAACTAAAATAATTCAGAGTGGAAAATTAAAATAATATTAAAATGATGTGGTTGCATAAGTATGAACACCCTCTTATAATTTGGGATGTGGTTTTATTCAGCCTTAGCCAATCCCATTTAAACTCATATTAAATAGTAGTCAGTACACAGCTGCCATCATATACAGTAATTCTGATTAATCCTACATAAAGTTTAGCTTTTCTACCTGGTCTTTCTTTACATTTTCTTAGTTGCATTTGTAACATGGTGCAGGGTGGTAGTCATGGGCAAGAAAATTATCAGTCATACTCAGGCACATTACATGAAAGACAGGGTCCGGTCTGGGTGTGTGTACTTGTGCTGGGGATGAGATACGCCTTTGCAGGCTGCATGAAGCCATTGACCTTGGCTGGCTTGGACCACTTGTAAACCAGTTCAATGAAGGAGACTACTAATTCTTAATAAATGTTGTTTTACTTAACAGCCTTTTGATGACAACTACTGTATGTACAGTAGACAGCAGGTACAAAACTTGGTTTTGTCTTGAACACAGAGTATTTCTAAACACAGTTCCTTTACTTCTTCACTTGTTCCTGCCTCCATTGGTCTCACTTGCTTCACCTCAGCTTCGCACCACAATACAGTCCGTTAAAGTCATATCCTCCACCTGCTGTTCTATGTCTTGTCCTCTTATAGGAGCTGATTTGCCAATATGGCCAAACTTAGCTTCTAATTTTCCGACACTTAGGGAAGTCCTGTCCAGCTTGTTGTACTCACTTCATGTTGCACTTCTGTTCCATCCTAGCCTGTTACCTTGAGCATTATAATCTCGCGTTGTACCACTAATTGTCCTTTCTCAAGAACCGTTTCCTGTTGATTACTCTGTCCTTTGGTCAATCCTCTGATTTATCTGCAATAGATCTCTCTGTATCTCGGTCAACTGATCCTCTCTCAAGGGTCTTGCTATCCATGGCCTTGGTCTTCTCTCTGTCTAGTGACACCCAAATCATGAGGCTGTTCTCTAGCCAAACAATGCAATTCACTTTGCACCTCATTAACACTTATCACATTATACATTACATTTCATAACAATAACATTGGTGTCTTCAAGGAAGATCAGGGGCAATATGTCCATCTCCTTACATATTTTACACCCAAAGCCTGAAGGGCACTTTACACGCTGCGATATCGATATCGATATCGCTAGCGAGCGTACCCGTCTTCGTTGGTTGTGCGTCATGGGCAAATTGCTGCCCGTGGCGCACAACATCGCTTACACCCGTCACACGGACTTACCTTCCCTGTGACGTCGCTCTGGCTGGCGAACTGCCTCTTTTCTATGAGGGTGGTTCGTGCGGCATCACAGCGATGTCACACAGCAGCCGTCCAATAGAAGCGGATGGGCGCAGATGAGCGGGTGTAATATCCCGCCCACCTCCTTCCTTCCTCATTGCCGGTGGCCGCAGGTAAGGAGATGTTCGTCGTTCCTGCGGTGTCACAGATAGCGATGCGTGCTGCCGCAGGAACGACGAACAACCAGCGGCATGCACCACCAACGATATTATGAAAAGGAGCGACATGTCAACGATCAACAATTTTTGACGTTTTTGTGATCGTTGATCGTCGCTCCTAGGTGTCACATGCTGCGATGTCGCTAACAACGCCGGATGTGCGTCACTAACAACGTGACCCTGACGATATATCGTTAGCGATGTCGCAGCGTGTAAAGCACCCTTTAGTCCGTTACCAGCTTACAACACTGGAAAGGGATCTTAATGTTTAATTATTAGTCAGGAGAAGGGAAAACTGTGAAGACAGGTATCAAGATGTGGACTAGATTTTGCACAACAGTGACATTACTTTCGAACTGGACTTCCTTCAAAAATGTAAAAAATTGATGAAAAGATAAAAACAATATTGATCCAGGAGGCTTCCAAGTGGCCTAGAACAATTTTAAAGAAACTACAGGAATTTCTGAAGAGTACTGGTTGTATACTGCATGGAACAATAATCTCCCATATATGTAACATTTTGGGCTTTGAGGTAGGATGACAAGATGAAAGCCATTTCTTACAGAGAAACACATTCAAGCCCATGTCATACAGTGTTCAGGTCCATACGGTGTCATGGCGGCGTCAGACTCTGGTCATACTGCAGAGCCTAACATGCAACCTGATGTCTCCTAGTTGTTCAGCTAGAGCACATGAATCAGCCGATCCTGAGCTCAGGATCGGCTGATTCATGTGCTCTGTTCCTCAGTAGTGCAGGAGTTAATTCCTGCTGACCTGAGGAACTCTGCTAGTAGCTCAGGTTGTTAATTACCAATCACAGCTGTCTCCTCCCTATATAAGATTCTGGACCTTGCTACTCAGAGCTGATGATAGCTTCAGCTTTGCTCTTGCGATCCAGGTCTTGGTGGTGATCCTGTTTATGGTGAGCTGTGTTGCCATTTTGATTGGTGTGGATGTTCCCCTATCATGCGTTTGTTAACTTCCCTTTTCTTTATTCCCCTGTACATATTGTCAGGGGACACATATTGTTTGAGTGCAGTGTGTACGAGTTTTCGTTCTCCCTTGTATGCGTCGTTTCTGTGGGGTTTTATTATTATATTTCCTGGCCCACCCCAAGGGTGAGTGAGAGGGGGAGTAAGATCAGGGCTTAGACAAGAGTCAGGGTCACGCTGGGGGCTTGAACCTAGCTACCATCAAGCCTACCACTAAGATAGGGACAGAGCAGGGTCACGAGCCTGAGGGTCAACCTAGGGCCCCTGTTCTGTCCTTACATACCCTGTGACACCCCGGTAAGTTTTGCTAAAACCTTCATCATGTCTGCCAAAAGCATATGAGAAAGCGTGTCCATGTCTGATGGGATCAAAGTTTAACTTTTTTGCCATAATTTTAAATAGTATGTTAGGCACAAAGCCAATATGTTCCCTCACCAAAAGAACACCATACTCACAGAGCAGCATGATGGAGACAACACTAGGCTTTAAGACAGTTTTTTGGCAGCTTTCAAAGGGGCTTAAGTCAAGTAGAAGGGAATTATGAAAATCTACATATATCAGTCAATTTTGCAGTAAAGCCTTCAAGCATATACTAAAAAACTTAAGATGAAGAGGAATTTCACATTTCAGCATAACTACCTTAAGCATACATCCAAATCAACAAAAGATTGGTTCACCAGAAGAATATCATTTTTTTGGTATCATTCAGGCAGAGCCCGGACCTCAATCCAATTGAAAATCTGTGGTTGACATGTAGAGAGCACTGTGAACAGAGGATAGCCTCACAATCTGTCAGATTTGGTGCTACTGCATGAAAGAGTGGGCAAAGATTGAGAATTCCAGATGTGCCATACTAATAGACTCCTACCCAAAAATGCTGAATGTTGTCATAAGTTCAAAGGATATTTTAACAAAGCATTAGTTTAAGAGTGTGCGTATTTATGCAGCCAAGTTATTTTAGTACTTTCTTTTTCCTTTTTTTTACTTAAAAGAATTCAGTTTATTTTACTTTATTTTTTAAATTAATTCGTACAGATTATAGATAACATTAAAAGTGGAAAAAATACTAAAATTATTCTTTTTGGTATGTGTTTCTTTTTTTTTGCATGACAAAATCCTGACATTATGTAGAATCTTTATATCCACTGTATGTAACAATTACAGTAAAATTTTAAAGGGACACACAATCAGTCTTTTATACAAAAGAGCATGGGATTCCTATAATCCTTTAGGGTTATGTCAGCAAACTGTCCATTGGTTCCAGCCAATTAAGGCAAAACTCTAAATATTGCTTTGGGCTGTACTACAAGGCGATCTTGCTCTTTATTTATGAATAGAATTTCATGATATATGGCTTTCATTAAAGCACATGATAATATTTTATTTTCACTCATATTACTTTTCTGTGATGAAACAAATTATTTTCCAGCCCAATATGATGACATTACTAATTATGGTATATTCTTAGTAACTACTCTGTTTAGTAGGTTTATAAACAATGTGAGTATTGACATAAAGTAGAAATATAATACCTTTACGTAAAAGTCTTTTAACAAGCTATTTCAAGTACAAGAAGAACATAAATGTGTATATCATCCAGTATTTATTTGGATATGGAAATTGACTACAGGTTATGTATCATTTCCTGCTTCTTGGAATTAAACTAAATTAAATCATTCTTTTTATTTTTTTTTCACCATGTAATATACACAATAGAGTAATGTACAGATAAATGTAACATAAAGTACATTATGTGAAATGACTTTTTATAATTTATGACGTAAATAGAAGAAATCAGAATGTGGAGAATGCGATGAGAAATATGAAGGCCAAATAACAAAATAACCAAAGAAACCTACAAGCAATAGCTTTTAGTAAGTATTGAAAATAATTCATAAATCTTCTACTTGAACAAAAAAGTTCATGAAGTTTATTTAAAAAAAAATTCCCCAAAATATTAATCCCAGGCGATTTTTTTCCCGTTTTTCATTTTCAATTTCTTTTCTCCCCTTCTTTTGAGAGCCATAAGTTTTTTATTTTTCCATCAATATTATTGCCATATGAAGGCTTATTTTTTTGCAGGACGGGTTGTATTTTTCAATGATGCTATTCATTTTACCATATAGTGTACTTGAAAATGGGAAAAAAAAATCCAAATATAGAGAAATAGTGAAAAAAGTGAAACTCCACAATACAGTGCTGGCCAAAAGTATTGGCACCCCTGCAATTCTGTCAGATAATACTCAGTTTCTTCTTGAAAATGATTGCAATCACACATTCTTTGGTGTTATTAACTTCATTTATTTTGCTTTCAATGAAAAAACACAAAAGAGAATGAAACAAAAATCAAAACATTGATCATTTCACACAAAACTCCAAAAATGGGCCAGACAAAAGTATTGGCACCCTTAGCCTAATACTTGGTTGCACAACCTTTGGCCAAAATAACTGCGCACAACCGCTTCCGGTAACCATCAATGAGTTTCTTACAATGCTCTGCTGGAATTTTAAACCATTCTTCTTTGGCAAACTGCTCCAGATCCCTGAGATTTGAAGGGTGCCTTCTCCAAACTGTCATTTTGAGATCTCTCCACAGGTGTTCTATGGGATTCAGGTCTGGACTCATTGCTGGCCACTTTAGTAGTCTCCAGTGCTCTCTCTCAAACCATTTTCTGGTGCTTTTTGAAGTGTGTTTTGGGTCATTGTCCTGCTGGGAGACCCATGACCTCTGAGGGAGACACAGCTTTCTCACACTGGGCCCTACATTATGCTGCAAAATTTGTTGGTAGTCTTCATACTTCATAATGCCATGCACGGTCAAGCAGTCCAGTGCTAGAGGCAGCAAAGCAACCCCAAAACATCAGGGAACCTCCGCCATGTTTGACTTTAGGGACCATGTTCTTTTCTTTGAATGCCTCTTTTCTTTTTCTGCAAACTCTATGTTAATGGCTTTTCCAAAAAAGCTCTACTTTTGTCTTATCTGACCAGAGAACATTCTTCCAAAATGTTTTAAGCTTTCTCAGGTAAGTTTTGGCAAACTCCAGCCTGGCTTTTTTATGTCTCGGGGTAAGAAGTGGGGTCTTCCTGGGTATCCTACCATACAGTCCCTTTTCATTCAGACGCCGACAGATAGTACGGGTTGACACTGTTGTACCCTCAGACTGCAGGGCAGCTTGAACTTGTTTGGATGTTAGTTGAGGTTCTTCATCCACCATCCACACAATCTTGCGTTGAGATATCTCATCAATTTTTCTTTTCCTTCCACATCTAGGGAGGTTAGCCACAGTGCCATGGGCTTTAAACTTCTTGTTGACACTGTGCACCATAGACACAGGAACTTTCAGGTCTTTGGAGATGGACTTGTAGCCTTGAGATTGCTCATGCTTCCTCACAATTTGGATTCTCAAGTCCTCAGACAGTTCTTTGGTCTTCTTTCTTTTCTCCATGCCGAATGTGGTACACACAAGGAAACAGGGCAGAGGTTGAGTCAACTTTAATCCATGTTAACTGGCTGCAAGTGTGATTTAGTTATTGCCAACACCCGTTTGGTGCCACAGGTAAGTTACAGGTGCTGTTAATTACACAAATTAGAGAAGCATCACAGGATTTTTCAAACAGTGCAAATACTTTTGTCCACCCCATTTTTTATGTTTGGTGTGGAATTATATCCAATTTGGCTTTATGACAATTTATTTTATTTTTTTTCATTGAAGACAAATTAAATGAAGATAATAATACCAAAGAATTTGTGATTGCAATCATTTTCAAGAAGAAACTGAGTATTCTCTGACAGAATTGCAGGGGTGCCAAAACTTTTGGCCAGCACTGTAGTTTTGTTTCTTGTTTATTTCTTGAAGGCTCCCTATATGATAAAATTAATGTGTCAGTATGATGCCTCAAGTCGGAATCAGTTCATAGATACCAAACATGCATTATTTTACTTTTATCTATGTGGTAAAAAAAAATTCAGAAGTTTGTACAAAAAACTTTTTCTGAGACCCATAGCGTTCTCACTCCTCAGGATCTGGGGCTCATTGATAACTTATTTTTTGTATCTTGAGCTGATGTTTTTAATTACACCAGTTTTGTTTAAATGTAATGTTTTGGTCACCTATTATTGCACTTTAATGCAATGTTGTGGCGACCAAAAAACGTAATTTTGGTGTTTGGAATTTTTTTCTCACCATGCCGTTTACCAATCAAATGAATTGATTTTATATTTTGAGAGATTGAGCATTTCTGAATGTGGCAATACCAAATATGTGTATTGTTTATTTTTTTTAATTGTTTTATTTTCAATGGGGCAAAAGAGTGGTGATTTGAACTTATGTTTTTTAATTTTTCATATTTTTTTATATTTCTACATTTTTTATTGATGTTACTAGTCCAACTAAGGGACTTTAAGGCTAAACTATCTAATGTCTACACTACACTTCTCCTGATCAGAGCGAAGCTTCAGCATCGCTCTGATGAGGAGAAATGCTCAACTTCTGTGAGTGCTAGTGCTCTGTCGGCTCTTACAGGAAGTGAGTCATGGCAACATCAGGGCTATGACCCCGTGCTACAATGACAACACAATGGCAGCCTGTGATCACATCATAGGGAGGTCGATGGTGGAAGGGAACAGTGTGATCCCCGTCATGGCCCTTAAAATCGTGCTGTCAATGTTTGACAGCCCAATCTAAGGGGTTAACAGGCACTACGTTCATTCAGCCAAGCACTCCTGTATTCTCCACAAGAAAGTTGGCTACTGACACGTTGCCTGGCAGCTTGTCCCCAGGAAAACAATGCAATGAACATGTGCGAGACATGTGTGATTGACATCTGTCCAACCCATCACTCAGCCAGTGCCACCATGCACATACCACATACACATTAGTGTAATATGTATTGGAATCTTAACTCTTGGTAAAATTAGAATTAATTGTTTTATTTTGTTGAGCTTGCACGAAAAATCTTTAAAGGCATTGATTTATTATAGCAAATATGACCCTCATTATTAAAGCAGATTTTTTAAGAGGATTGTTCAATAAATCTTAAATAAGTTGAACAACTAATTAAACACAAAATACATTAAAGTATAATACAGTTTTTATGGAAAAAATCCCAGAACCTCTTACAAAGAACACATTGTTTTTGAGATGTCTCAACTGTTTTAGGACATCCAAATAATTTACAACAAAGCTCATATGTTTCTTAAAGTATTTACAAATCCTGAGGGTGTTTTTACTCTTCCCAAATGTAATAAATTCATTGGAATTCATGAAACCTAAGAGATGTGGTTCAAGTGTGTCATTTAATAACTCTTAATTGTTAATAACTGTTAAAATGATTGTAAATTCTCCACAATGAGTTAGAACTGAAAATGGTGTAAAATTTACAAAACAAGAGTCAAACTCTTAGAATTCTATCTCAAATGTTTTAACCCGTTAGTGACCAACAATACGACTTAAAACTGACCTGAGATATAAGTGAATAAGCTTATACACTACACTGCTTCTCCTGCCAGGAACTTTTTAAATGACACAGGCGCGTGCACCGCACTGACAACATTAGGACACGCGCGCATTTGTCACAGAGAAAGTGCCGGGCAGGGAACAGATGGAAGATTCCTGCATTCCGCTGCCTGCAGTGTGCAGAGCTGCAGGATTTCTCCCTGCCCGGCATGCTGCATGTAATGAGGGCAATGTGGCCACAGGCCCCCCGAAGCCTGACGCTCTGGACAATAGGTCAGATTGCCTTCATTATTAACCGGACAACAAGGGCCCCCTGAACCTCTGGACTCCTGTGTGACTGCACCGTCTGCTTCCACTGCCTGAAATGTTAATCACAGGGTAATAAAACCATTAAATTACATAATAGCACACACACAGGGAAGCACAGGTGCTTTTTCTGTTTTAACTCTTATAGCATGTTGTCCTCAGCTTACATAGCATAATCCTGCTGACAGATTCTGTTTAAAGGCATAATCATTCAACTTTAAAAATTGATAATTTTTAGAAATTTGTCACATTTGTGATATTTTTATAAACACAAAACATAACATAAATTATTATGCTAAAGTATGCGTCATCAACAAACTGTCTCAAGGGGTGGTGGACTCCCCTAAAATCGCCCTTCTCTCTATCCTGCCACACTCTAAAACGTATAACAAAAGAGACATTCTTAGATTCTGCCTAACAGCTGCTCGCTGCGTAATTCCAAGACATTGGAAAACGACCACATCCCCATCACTCGCGGAGTGGTATTCTTAAATGGTTGACATATATAGAATGGAGGAGCTCTCTGCGGACCAATCCGGGTGCTGGGATAAGTTTTGTAAGACTTGGAGTGAGTGGGTTCTTTTTCATGATTCCCCTGACTTTCACAAGATCTTTCAGTAGGCCCCTGAGTAGTGCTGCAAACAACATCCGCTCCCGTTTGGATTTGCGATATGAAACGAGTAAGCCACAGATTTCTTTCTTCCTTGGTCGCACTTCCTCGCCTGACTTCCTTCCCCCCCCTTCCCCCCCCCCATTCTCTCACATTCCTTTTTTTTCCTCTCTTTCCTTTCTGTTATATCTTGCTGCTCTTTCCTCTTATGTATGTATATCTATTTTCTTCCTGAAGTTATTAACCTTCCTTGAAGGCATGTACATTTTTTTTTTGTTTTAGTGAAATGCTTTAATCAAATGGTTTGTAATTGACACTTCATTTCTTACCATGGACCGATTCACCAGTAGAAGACCATGTTGAAATTTTTTTTTGGTCCTGATTGTTTGGATGAGATTCATGTCCTTGTTACTTACGTGTTCATCAAACTGATATACTACCATTCTTTGTTTGTTTAGGTCATGGACCTTTCTGTAAATGTTTCCAATTTTCAAGCCTGATTATTTTTGTAATAATGAAAATCAACTTTAATAAAAATAGATTGAACATAAAAAACTGTCTCAAAATTGAATGGATATGTTAATTTTTTTTTGAGTTATTGGCAACATAAAGTGAGTAGAGATATGGGCGAATCTGCAATTGTTTAGCTTCGGCGGGTCTGGCCGGACTTAAAAAAAAAAAAAAAAGTCCAGGTAGGGAGTGGATTTGACCTGAACTTGACTCTGGACGCTGTACCCCATATACTGTAACTCTAAAGGGTGCTTTACACGCTGTGACATCGCTAACGATATATCGTCGGGGTCTCGTTAATGACGCACATCCAGCGCCGTTAGCGACATCGCAGCGTGTGACACCAAGGAGCGACGTGCAACGATCGCAAAAATGCCTAAAATAGTTGATCGTTGACACGTCGCTCCTTTTCCAAATATCGTTGATGGTGCATGCCGCTGGTTGTTCGTCGCTCCTGCGGCGCCACACATCGCTGTGTGTGACGCCACAGGAATGACGAACATCTCCTAACCTGTGTCCACCGGCAATGAGGAAAAAAGGAGGTGGGCGGCATGTTCCGGACACTCATCTCCGCCCCTCCTCTGCTATTGGGCGGCCGCTTAGTGACGCAGCTGTGACGTTGCTATGACACCGAACGCACCTCCCCCTTGAATGAGGGATTGTTCGGCGGTCACAGCGACGTCGCTGAAAAGGTATGTGCGTGCCACGCTGCCATAGCGATAATGTTCGCTATGGCAACGGTCAACAAATGTCACACGAACGACGGGGGCGGGTGCTATCATGAACGACATTGCTAGCTATCGCTTGTGATGTCGCAGCGTGTAAAGCACCCTTAAGTCAAACTTACGTATTATAAAATGGTGTTAGTAAGGGCTAGGGGGCTGCAAAAGGAAGCAAAATGGGGAATAAAGCAATACAATTATACTTACAGAGTTTCCGCAATGCTATTACACTGCGTCCAGGTCTGCTCATTAAATCTCATGAATATTCACTGCTTCCGCTGCCCACCGTCTGTGATTCGTTGTAGTCAGAATCCCCGCGTGTCAGCATCTGTGATGAGTTGCCCTCACATTAGCTGTCTGGGTTCCGAAGTGGAGTATAAAAATAAATATTTGAAAAAAATGGCATAGGGTCTTTAATAACAAGTGCAGATAAAGCAGACAGCTGGATGTTGCAACCCCCAGTTGTGTATGTTATCTTGACTGTGTATCAAAATATGAGGGACCCCATGTGGCTTTTTTATATTATTTAAATAAATAATTTAAAAAAACAGCGTGTGGTCTCTCCCAATTTTGATACTTAGCCAAGGTAAAGCAGATAGCTAGGGGCTGGTATGCTCAGGCTGGGGAGACCCATGGTTATTGGACCCTTACCAGCCTAAAAATAGCAACCTGCAGACACCTCAGAATTAGCGCTTCCATTAGAGGCGCCAATCCTGATGCTTTACCCGGCTCATCCCAATTACCCGGGAGCGGTGGCAAACAATGTAATATAAGGTGTTAGTGACAGCTGTTATTTGTAAAAAAAGTTTTTTGGAACAATACCATCATCTTTATGAACTTTAATAGCAGCGCAGCCAATACCGTGGTTTTTTCATTATCCCCTAATCCATTTGTAAAAAAATCGCAGATGCCATGAAGGCCATAATTATGTAATGGGTATGGGTCTTTTCTATTAGACCTGCCCATTGCTAATCATGTAAGTAAAAAGAAATAAACAGTACACAAAGAGAAATCCTTTATTAAAAAAACACCCTCTTTCTCCAATTTATTAACCCCCAAAGCACCCTTGGGGGTCCGACGTAATCCACACCATGACATCCCACGACGATCCCAGCGCATTTCACTGAGGGCTGAGGGAAACACCGACAAACCCACAGCTGTAAGAATGGTGACATCAGTCTGCTTGTCTTGGCTGGATATCAAACTTGGGGGGGGACGACACTGCAGCCTTCAGATGTCTGCTTTATCTGCCCTAGGTATCAAAATGCAGGGGACCCTATGCCATTTTCTCCAATTATTTATTTTTACACTCCACTTCGGGGACCCAGATAGCTAGTGTGAGGGCAACCAATCACAGATGCCGGCACGCTGGCAGTCTTACTGCAACCAATCACAGATGCTGAGTGTGAGCTAGGAAACAGTGAATATTTATGAGATTTAATGAATGGACCTGGAAGCAGTGTAAGAGACTCGAGGAAACTCAGTAAGTATAATTGTCCTGCTTTAATCTCCATTTTGCTTCCTTTTTCCTGTTTTTTAAAAACATTTTCATGTGCGTAGCTGAAACTGAACAGTAATACGGACTCTGAGAAGTCCGTGTTAATCTGATATCTATATGACTTTTTCCTAAGTATTTTGTACATCTGGTCTTACAAGATGTAGGTGGCTTTATGCTATTAAAAGTACTGCATATGCTTAAAGTTGCTCTATCTTTATTAGGCTTCATGGTAATCATGGTAGGGAGAACCTTTGTTATGCTTGCTGAGCGAGACCTTAGTGGGTCCATTAGACCAAAGGTACCATTCACTTGCCTGGAGGAGTGAACTGGACTGGCCACCGAGTCTTGACTACCGCCACCGGGGATGGCAATAGGTACACATGCTGGTAAGCAGCTGGCAGAGGATAGCCCCAGGGGATCAGTGATACCCCAGCAGCTGGCACCAAGGACACAATACGCAGCAGTGGATATCATGGTAGTCGGTCGTTGTGGATGGTTGCAGCAGCAGCAGACTTATGATGTAAGCAGCAGCAGATTAGCGATGTACTGAAACACAAACATGAATCAGACTGTCTGTGTGGCAGCAGAGTCTTGGCCTCTTTCTTGTCGAAGATGTCTCTTGAGGCCCAGTAGTCGGATGGCAGACCTCGGAGATTAGAAGTTCTCACAGGAGGCAAAGCAAGATGCACAGAAACAAGACAGCTGTTGTGGCAGGAGTGACCCCGACTGCGCATGTCCCCAGATCTCCAGTCCAGAACTGGTTCATGCTTCTGGAACCACGGCAGGCCCAGCAACAGCACAATAATGCCAGCTTGAAGCTGACGAACAGGAATACGATTCCAATCCACCATGGCTTCCTGTATGAAATGCCCATCGGCACCATAGTCTAGCAAGGCCATCTTGGAGAATTTTGAGTCACCACTGATTACAAACACAGTCATATAAAGGTGAAGAAGACTTGGTCTCACCTAGGGTAGCCTCTCCTACTGACCCTAGGCAGGACAGTTTCCTGACTTCTTGGACAGAAATGGATCAGGTGTGTGGAGCTTCCACAGTAGAAAGTGGTGCATTGCCCTTCATGGTAGCGAATTGTCGAGTGTACTTGATCTACCTCCATCATCAGATCAGAGGAAGCCATGGAAGCTGCAGGTAGTGAGATCATGGGCCTCTGGAATGAAGGAGCCAGGCACAACAAAATCTTCTCCTGGTTCATCTCTCTCGATTGTCCCTGGAACCGAAGGTCGATGTGGATAGCCAGCGATACTAGGTCATCCAGGGAAGATGGCACATCTCAACCCACCGACTCATCCTTTATTCTTCTAGACAGATCTTCCCAAAAGATAGCCACCTTCACTTCATTACTCCAGCCTAGTTCAGAGGACAGGGTGTAGAACCGGACAGCATATTGGCCTCCCTATAAGATAAGACTCCCTTGGCAGAGTCTAAGCAGCAAGGATGCGGTTGAAGAGACCCGGCCCGGCTTGTCGAACACCTTGTGAAATGTCTCCAAGAACACCGGAAAGTTGGAGGTAACTGGATCATCTCTCTTCCACAATGGATTCATCCAGGATAAAGCCTCTCCTTCAAGGTGGGACATAAGAAAGGCCACTTTGGCTTCATCAAAGGCAAAGTAGCGAGGAAGAAGTTTAAAATGCAGCGAGCACTGATTTAAAAATCCTCTGCATAACTTTGGATCACCATTAAACTGAGAGGGAGCCAAGAGACGGAGTCTGGAGGCCGAGATGGGACTGACCACTAGATCTGGTACTCCACCCTGAATAGGAAACATAAAGATGCTGGCTTGCAAGCTGTTCAGACAGGCATTCACCAAAGTCATAAATGCCAACATTTAGGTCTGTGTCTCACGTTGGCGGACAAGTGCACTGAAACACAAACACGGATCAGTAGCAGAATATAGCACAGTAACAGCAGCAGCGACAGCAGCACTGAAGGCCTGAGTACTAGCAATATATCTAACTCATTTCCCAGGCATCTCCCTTAAGGGGAAGGTGCCTTAAATACCTAAAGCCTCCCAGCTGACCCGAGAAGCACCTCTGGATTGGGGCATACTGACCCTTTAAGACAGGGGTAGGGAACCTTTTTACTGCCAGGGGTCATTTGAATTATTCTACCAACCTTCGGGGCCCGCACAAAAATGTCAACTTGAAAATTACCCGGCCATATTTGGTTAAACAATTAACTCACCCCTACTTGGTGGCTGGAGCTGGTTCTCTTTGCTGCAGCTGTGATGTTAGATGATATTGATCATATTGCTTCTCACAACTGCTTTTCCAGGCTTATCTCGGTCTGGAGAGGCTGGGGGCATACACATTACAGGAGATGCTGGGGCGCATAAATTACAGGAGACGTGGGGGTTATACACATCTCTGGAGGGGCTGGGGGCGCATAAATTACAGGAAACGCTGGGGCACATTAACTAGAGGAGACGCTGGGGCACATAAATTAGAGGAGACGCTAGGGTATACACATCGCAGGAGATGCTGGAGAACATAAATTAGAGGAGACTCTGGGGAAAATAAATTACAGGAGACGCTGGGGCATACACATCAAAAGAGGGGCTTGAGCATATGACTCGCCCACCCCAGGGCCTTAGGTGACTCGGTGTCGGGCCGGACTAGTCCGGGGTAGTCAGCTGTGGTGGGGCCCGATTCCGTGACCCTGGTGGAGTCAATTAATGTGGCGGTATTGGGGAGGTGATGGTAATGTTTATTTAAGATTCGTGACGCCACCTGTGGTAATTTGCATCTATGGAGCCGCAGCTGCTGGAAGGGACCTCCGGGGCTGCTGTTATGGCAGCTGAGGTTTTCTTGCTCTCCACAGGTAGAGTGGGTACCCCGGGGCAACCTTTGGTGCTTGGTAAAGTCTATGGTGTTTGTGGACGAGATGCAGGGCCGACAGGGCGGTGTAAAGGAACAGACAGATAATGAGTCTCTTTACCTTCTCCTTTTCTTGTCTTTACCAACAGTGAAGTCTAGGGAGCCTGTTACAGGTGGTAATGATGATCCAGTGGCCTGGAAGCAGTCAGGGGTCTCACACTTGCCAGGTGAGTAATGAGGCCTGCTCCCTACGCTCTGTCTGGGTAAACGGGGTCCCAGTGTTTCAGCAATTCTGGGATCCGTTCTGTTGCTCTGAGGTAATTTATTACCTTCCCCGTATGGCGGGCTGCGTGGACTGTCAAAGGTGCCATTCTTTCTATCTGAGCTCCTAGTCCTGGCTCTACAGCTGCACCTCCGGGTGTGGGGTGGACAGAAACCCGCAGTCCTCTCGTCCTCCGGATGCGACCACCGGTACTCGAGTACTGGAATGGCCCTGAACTCCGGTATTCAGTTTCTTTAGCTACGATGTCGGGGTGAGCTGGCTGTGCTCAACTCCCAATGTTCTTCTCCTCTTTGCCTCTCTGTGGATGTGTTTTCCTGGGCTGAGCGATCCAGCTCACCTCCCAGCTCACCACACCACACTACTCAAGTTCTTTTCTCTCTGAACTCTCCTCACAGACTAACTAACTCCTCCCCCAGGTCAGAGCTTTTGGAATGCTCCCTGGAACTCCAGGTTTAGAGCTCCCTCTGCTGGCCTGGGAGAGAAACTGTGTTGAATGATGGTACTTACTGGCCAATGGATTTCCCTAGCTACCTCCAGGCTCAGTATTAACCCTTTTGATGAGGGCAACACTGCAGTGGCAACCAGACCGATGGGGCGCCACACATATACATCACAGGAGATGCTGGGGAACATAAATTACAGGAGATGCTGGGGCATACACATCACAGGAGGGACTTGAGCATATACATCACAGGAGATGCTGGCCCAGACATCACTGGCGAGCACAGACAGCACTGGCGGTGGCACGGGCAGAATGGACAGCACTAGGGGGTATGGAGAGCACTAGGGGTGATATGGACAGCACTGGTGGCAGCACGGACAGCACTGGGGAAGGACAGATATCACCAGGAGGGCATGGATAGCAATGGGGGGCACAGACAACAGAGGCAAGTACACAGCCCTGGGGAGTGGTACACAGCACTGGGGGTAGCACACAGAACTGGATGTATAGAGCACTGCGGAGCACGGACAGCACTAGGGGGGCAAGGACATGACTGGGGATACAGACAGTACTGACTGTGGAATGGACAGTATTAGGTGGTGCAGACAGCACTAGGGGGGCATGGACAGGTCTGGGAGTCACAGACAGTACTGGGGGGAATCATAGACATCATCAGGGGGGCATAGACATCACCAGGGGGGCACGAACAGCACTAGGGGGTATGGATAACTGTGGGGGTTACACAGCATTGAAGGGGCACACGGCACTGGGGGCTGACACACACACTACTAGGGGGTACACAGCTCTGGGGACTGGCAGACAGCACTGGGAGCTGGCACAGCATTGGGGAATAGTACATAGCACTGTGGGATGGTTCATAGCACTGGGGGTTGGCACACAGAACTGAGGGATGGCCCACACTACTAGGGGGTACCCAGCACTGAAGGGGACACACACTACTAGGGGGCACACAGCACTGGGGTATGGCACACACTACTAAGGGGCCACACAGCACTGGGGGATGGCACACACACACACTACTAGGGGGTACACATCACTGGGGGATGGCACACACACTATTAGGGGGCCACACAGCACTGGGGGATGGCACACACACTATGAGGGGGCACATAGCACTGGGGGATGGCACACACACACTACTAAGGGGCACAGAGCACTGGGGAATAGCACACACGCTACTAGGGGGCACACAGAACTGGGGGATGGTACACACACTACTAAGGTGCACACATCACTGGGGGATTGCACACACATTACTAGGGGGCACATAGCACTGAGGGATGGCACACACTACTAGGGGGGCACACAGCACTGAGGGGGACATAGACACTACTAGGGGGTGTACATAGCACTTGGTTGCAGGCTGAGGCTCACCACACTAGGGGAGGAGGAGTCACACACCACAGGTCCGGGATGCATGTGCAGCAGAGCGGCGGGTAAAGCTGTTGCTTCACTAGTTCTTCTGTGGGACGGGATCGAAACTTGTGCTGCTTACCCCACTCACAAGGTAAGCCTTGAGTAGCGTGAGGACCTCATGGTATGCGCACGCAAATGTGCGCACGTCCTAGTATCACCAATGGGATTTAAAAGGCCAGCAGCCTGTAAGACCACGGCTGCCGCTCAAGCACTGTCCCCACCCCTGCTTTAAGAAAAGGGGCTTGCTGCGTGTGCACCCTATGGGCATTGCCAGGAGGCCTGTGTGATGTGTGTGTGACGCCCTGGGCAAGCTAGGGGTCACAGGTCATAACACCACCACACCCTACACCCCAGATAGGAACATCAAAGCTAACCAAAAATCCTTGTTGCCTTCCTCCAGGGGCTGATGTCCACACCAGGGGGTGGGCCAGGCGGTTGGCTCCGCCCACCGAGGAGTTCACAGCCCTGGAGGCGGGAAAACCAGGCAGATAGAGTTTGGGGGAGTGAAGTAGAAGGAAGTGGTAAAGGAGGACAGTGAGGGTAGTGACAGAAAACGTGACAGTTGAAAGCCTGAAGTTGGTCCGGGTGTGTGCCCCGGACTGAGACAGCAAGGTCAGCAGACGGCGGTGACTGTCTGCAGGAGAGGCTGCTTGGAGGTTGCCGAAAGGACCGTGGACGGGTGGTGGCCCGGCGGTACCGGAGCGGTATACGAAGAGCAGTCAGCACCATTGGCAGGGGCCTTTCGGATCCCGGCAAGGCTAGGAGTCGCCGTGAATTTGCCAAATCCGTCAGTGAAGGGGACCTCTGGGTCTCCCAACAACCAAGTCCCGATTGAAGGCAACAGTCCAACCGTTAGAGAGAGACACCGCCACCGCCAGGGCACCAGTTTCTCAGGGCCAGCGCCTGCGGGCAAAGTAGGCCTCCTCCGGCCCATAACCAAGTCGGGGAGCGGGTTACCGGTGGGAACCCATCGCTACCATCATCATCTCAGGTGCAGGAAAAGGGACCGTCACCGTCAACTACTGGGGAAAAGCAACTGCAGCCGTCCGTGGGAACCGTCTTTCCAGCCGTGTGTTTTACCGAGAACTGTGTCCCTGTCTCAGGCTGAGTGAGTACCACAGTGCCGCGAGGCACAGCGCTGCCCCCGCGTCCCTGCACCCCGTCAAGCCCTGCACCGGCCCCGCCATCCCTCATCACCCACCTCATCACTGGGCCCCGGGACAACTACCCCCTACCCACGGAGGGGAGAACCAACAACTTTGCTGCTCCCTGTCACCGCTCCCGGGATCCCCATACAGAGCAGCGGTGGTGTCCACATAATCACCACAACCGTGGGTGGCATCACGGACAATAAACTATCTCAAAACACCAATCCCCTTTTCACTCATGGGCGAGGAGCGCCGCTCGAGTCCCCGGGATCCGGCCCATCGCTCGAGCCACCGAGCAGCAGCAGGCCGCAGCAGCCGCGGCAGCTGGACCTGAGCAGTGGGAGAGCGCGGCGTCCCCTCCTCTGCCCGCGACAACTTGGCGTCACGAACAGGATCTTACCGCTCTGCCGTTGGGTAGAGGTGCGCCTTGTTACCGCCGGAGGTGTCCGGCCGAAAAATCTCAGAAGCCGCCATCTTTGGCGCGAAAAGTTCCTGCTCGAGCGTCTTCTCGAGTAACGGAGGCGCGAAGGCCAAAACCCCGCCCCTGGAGAGGAGGGGCCGGAAAGAGGCTAAGGGGGACGAAATGGCGACTGGTCGCATGTAGCCGCGGCTATAAAGGCAGAGACGCCAGGACTCTGCAGCAATACTGGGTTCCTGGGAGGCACGATTGCCAAGATGTACAACCCAACTCCCAACGAGGAAGCCCCCGCGCCCAGCACGGCGACGTGGTTGAGGGACCGGACCGTCCCGCTGAGTAACCGTCTGCAGGCCCACATGCAACTCCTCCTGGAGGAGTGGGAGACCGACATGGCGGACGTGGTGGCTGCTATGCGGAGACGCGAGGTGGAAGAGGATTTGGAGGAGCGGGTAAGAGACCCACGCCCCTGTATTCCTGAGGGATCGTCCATTGAAGCTGAGGGGCCCGGCCTGCCTCCGCTCACCCTGCCTCTCGCCCCGCTACCCGCGTTAGCTGCTGCCGCCCCACCACTAGGCCCGCTACCTGCCCAACCGGTAGCGATACCCTGCCAATCCGCCCCGGCAGACCAACCGGCTGCAGACACTCAGGACGTCCCCGAATCGTTCCCGGGGGAACCGCTGGAACCGCGGCCCTTTAATGAAAATGTGCCAGAAGCCCCGGCAGTGATTGTGCCAGACCCCGAGCCTGGGACCGTGGCATGGATGAAAGCCCGGGTGATTCAATTCCACCAACGTCAGCAGGATCAGATCTTCAGGATGATGGAGCAGTGGACTAACGAGGTGGAGATGCTGATTGCAACTGCCCCGATGTACGGGAGGGGAACAGATGTAGCAGAACCGACTGGTGACCCACGTCCCTATGTCCTACCAGGACCAGCCGCTGCGGCTGAGGGACCCGGCCTAGTCTCGACCTATGCATCACCCTTGCAGTTACTTATGGGGCGCCTCAGTGTAAACTCGCCTGACCTGCTGCCCCGTGCTACTGCAGAAGGATCTGATGTGCTGGATGCTGGAGGCCAGGAGGCTGCGGCAGCTGGCGGCAACCCGCCTGACGCAGGAATAATGGATGATGACTCCGGCCTTGGCCCCGGGCCCATCGCTGAGTTTGAGGGGGCAAGTGAGCGTCCCCGCTATGAAGGAGACCCAGTGGTTTTCTACACCCCGCGTACCGGTGGAAATGGATTCCGGGCACCTCTGTCACAGCATGCATGTCAGTGCATGTTTGATATGCTGGTGGCGGAGGATGGATCCGCCTCAGCTGCAGAATCAGAGTGAAGGCAGCGGAGCACCGTTGCACCGTCCCCGTTGGGACCCCCACTGTGTGTTTAAAAGTTTGAAAAGTTATGACAAATGGAAAAATGATTACCGAACAGTAACCTGATTATCTGCAACCATGATTTGAACCGGCCATTGCCGGCATTGTTTTCCCCGTGGGGACCATCTAGCTGCATAAGAACTCCTATGGACAAGCCAGAGAACGTGCAGGGCAACCACAAACATTAGTGGCTTGTAAATAAATATGTTTGTTGCAGCAACCGTTACCGCCTCCGGAGAGGCAGGTTGGAGGGAGGGCCCGCAGTGGAGCAGGCTGGGGCCCAGCTACCACAGGAACCGGTGGCTACCATCTGGAGGGGAAGGACAGATCCCGCTCGGGTAACTTGTGCTGGACTGGGGTCAAGGGGTTCTGCCTGTTTCTTAGGGGCAGCATCAGGGCCAGGTTACTTGGGTGGGAGAGAGCGGCAACCGCAACCGTTTTAATGTTCCGTAACGTTTAAGTACCGTACCTCCCGATGTGGGATGATGTTTTTCTACATGTTCATGTTTTATATCTTTTCAGAAAATAAAACCGGTGTTGGACGGGCAGCCCGCGAACGGTCTGCATTTTGCTAAGGGGGAATGTGACGCCCTGGGCAAGCCAGGGGTCACAGGTCATAACACCACCACACCCTACACCCCAGATAGGAACATCAAAGCTAACCAAAAATCCTTGTTGCCTTCCTCCAGGGGCTGATGTCCACACCAGGGGGTGGGCCAGGCGGTTGGCTCCGCCCACCGAGGAGTTCACAGCCCTGGAGGAGGGAAAACCAGGCAGATAGAGTTTGGGGGAGTGAAGTAGAAGGAAGTGGTAAAGGAGGACAGTGAGAGTAGTGACAGAAAAAGTGACAGTTGAAAGCCTGAAGTTGGTCCGGGTGTGTGCCCCGGACTGAGACAGCAAGGTCAGCAGACGGCGGTGACTGTCTGCAGGAGAGGCTGCTTGGAGGTTGCCGAAAGGACCGTGGACGGGTGGTGGCCCGGCGGTACCGGAGCGGTATACGAAGAGCAGTCAGCACCATTGGCAGGGGCCTTTCGGATCCCGGCAAGGCTAGGAGTCGCCGTGAATTTGCTAAATCCGTCAGTGAAGGGGACCTCTGGGTCTCCCAACAACCAAGTCCCGATTGAAGGCAACAGTCCAACCGTTAGAGAGAGACACCGCCACCGCCAGGGCACCAGTTTCTCAGGGCCAGCGCCTGCGGGCAAAGTAGGCCTCCTCCGGCCCATAACCAAGTCGGGGAGCGGGTTACCGGTGGGAACCCATCGCTACCATCATCATCTCAGGTGCAGGAAAAGGGACCGTCACCGTCAACTACTGGGGAAAAGCAACTGCAGCCGTCCGTGGGAACCGTCTTTCCAGCCGTGTGTTTTACCGAGAACTGTGTCCCTGTCTCAGGCTGAGTGAGTACCACAGTGCCGCGAGGCACAGCGCTGCCCCCGCGTCCCTGCACCCCGTCAAGGCCTGCACCGGCCCCGCCATCCATCATCACCCACCTCATCACTGGGCCCCGGGACAACTACCCCCTACCCACGGAGGGGAGAACCAACAACTTTGCTGCTCCCTGTCACCGCTCCCGGGATCCCCATACAAAGCAGCGGTGGTGTCCACATAATCACCACAACCGTGGGTGGCGTCACGGACAATAAACTATCCCAAAACACCAATCCCCTTTTCACTCACGGGCGAGAGCGCCGCTCGAGTCCCCGGGATCCGGCCCATCGCTCGAGCCACCGAGCAGCAGCAGGCCGCAGCAGCCGCGGCAGCTGGACCCGAGCAGTGGTAGAGCGCGGCATCCCCTCCTCCGCCCGCGACATGTGCAGGCCCTGGGAGGCAGCAGCATGGACCGAGGTCACAGCAGCTACCACTAAGCAGCCGGGAAAGTAAAAGGGACAGCCTCCCCGCTGGGGGTGGGGGAGCAGTGTGGGGATGCTGGCATTGACATTACAACCTTTCTTAGGACTCCTCTAGGACCTATAGTTGAGATCCGCTCAGTGTGAGTAGCACCTACTTTGGCAGGATCATTTACTCCATGCACAAGATAGACGGCAATTAATCTGTATGGTCACTATGTAATGCTACATTTTCCCTGTATTATAGGTCGGTATTGAAAGCAGGCTAATCTGGCCAGACAGCGCTTCAATTGGCAAAATCAGTTGTCTGTTAGGGGGGCTGTAATTGCCTACAAAGTAACTTTGTGCTTGTATATGTGGCTGCAGCATTTTGAAAGGGCTTGTTTCTAATGACAATGAAATGAAAAATTGATTTGATACATGGTGAAAAAAAAATAAATAAAATATATATATATATATATATATGTATATATATATATATATATATATATATATTTCTCGCCCCAGGACTATGGGGTACTCGGTCTCAG
The DNA here is from genome assembly GCF_048569485.1 of Anomaloglossus baeobatrachus. Classification (NCBI taxonomy): domain Eukaryota; kingdom Metazoa; phylum Chordata; class Amphibia; order Anura; family Aromobatidae; genus Anomaloglossus; species Anomaloglossus baeobatrachus. The sequence goes on from NC_134358.1 coordinate 480,623,325, forward strand.
GCCATATATTTATGGGGACAATTCACTGGGTGTCCATTGCCCGTTTCCGTGACCCTGGGGGTCACTTGAAAGGAGTAATATACGGGGGAATAGTAATAAAGGTTTTGTCATGATGCCACTTGCGGGTTGCGGCTATGTAGATGGAGCCACCATTGCACAGTCTCTCGCCACTGAGGCTGATGTTAATGGCAGCCTGGATGTTGGGCCCTCCACAAGTAGGGCCAGGCCGCAGAGGGTATGTAGGCGAGCATAGAAGGTAGGCCACACAAAGGATTGCAGTGTAACTGGTTTCTTTACAGCGTTGTTATGGCTTGCGACCCGAAGAAGGCTGGTCCTCATCACTGGTTCCCTTAGTCCCAGTGCCGGTGTGGTGACCTGGTGGCTTCCTTCCCCTGCACCTGTCTCTAGTTGGTGGGTCCCCATTGCTTGGAGTTTCTGTGGGTCCCTTCCTGGTAGTCTCTCAGTTTTTAGTCCGTACTACGGGCAGTTTGAAGCCTGTAGGGTCGGTGTTCTGTTCCGGTACCTGGTTCTCCCGTCACTGCTGGTGCCCCCGGACTTTACGGTCAGTGAGGTCCTGGATGGTCCCCTCACTGTGCAGACTTTATTAGGTCTTCCTGGAGAATTTGCCTGACCTAGGGCTCTGTACCCCATTGGTGCTATGGTTCCGAGAGTACTCCACCATACTCCTTCGGCAACCACGCACCTGCAGCCTGACAAGTAATTATTACACCCCCCCCATCAGTCCGGTTATGTCCGTCTCCTTTCACTTCCACTTACTGAGTGTCTGACCCCTCCTCCCTGGTTGTCGTCTAGTGGACTGGATCGGCTCCACCCCTAGGTGGCCATCCATTGGGTCCAATCCTAGCCTGTCACTAGTCCTTGGGGAAGGGAAAAACAGGGATTATATATGTGTTTTGGTGTTACCGGCACTGGTCTTCTGGGTCCCTGGGGGTAGGCCCTGCATCTTTGACAGGATGCAGTACCTTGTAGTGCCCTGATGGCTCAGGGGCGTTACATATATATATATATATTGTGAGACTGTGACCGGGGTTATCTATGACGGCCGGTATGTCTCGCCCCGGTTGTGCTCACTCCATGATAGAAAGTAACTCCACTCCAGGGTTAATGCTGTTTCCCTACAGGCTTAAGGAAGGGTTAAAAGGAAACAGGAACGAGGGCAGGCGTGCCGGGTGTGAGGGAGTGATCACAACTCCCTGAGTTCTCTGCCAGAGAGGCACATGTGTACTGTGTGGACTTTTGTTTGGATAATAAACCGTGTGCTGTGAACCTTGGTGCCTGGATCCCGTGTCTTCTGCTGCGCAGCCGACCACGCTACCTCACATATGGTGGAGAATGCGGGCATGCCAGCCCGGTGAGGTGTAGCTTCCATTTCTGGTGATCCGGTAGCACATGTCCTGGATTTGAGCGGCTATACTACAGCCCAAACCCGGTGACGCTATGGAGGACATACTAAAGCAGCTGGCTCAGGCTAATGCACAGCAACAGCAGGCTAATGCACAGCAACAGCAGGCTAATGCACAGCAACAACAGGCTAATGAACACCTGCTCCGGTCATTGGAACGTCAGCAGCAAGCCTTGCAATTGCAGGAAAAAAGGCACCAAGAACAGATGGTTCTCCTGGCCAAGTCGATCCGTGCCGGACCGGCAGCAACAACCCCGGGACCGGGTGACGACGGCAGCGTCCGGAAAGCGGTGAGACAAGCGTTGCAAAAGATGACCCCGGGGGATGATGTGGAAGCGTTCCTGGTGGTGTTTGAGCGGGTGGCCGAGCGGGAAAAGCTGCCGACCCCCCAGTGGGCTGAGGTATTGTCGCCCTATCTGACGGGGGAGCCCCAAAAAGCGTACCTGGACCTCTGTACCGAGGACGCCATAGACTATACGACCCTGAAAGCCGAAATACTTGCCCGGTTGGGGGTGAATACCTATGTACGGGCTCAGCGGGTGAATCAGTGGTTCTATGAGGAAGCCAAACCCGTACGCTCCCAAGCCTATGACTTGTTGCATTTAGTAAAGAAGTGGTTGCAGCCGGACATTCTGAGCCCGGCGCAAATGGTGGAAAGGGTAGTGGTTGATCGCTTTGTGCGCACTTTACCCGTCACCATTCAACGGTGGGTGGGCCAGGGCGACCCAAGTACCCTGGATCACTTAGTGGGCCTGGTAGAGCGGCATGTGGCTACGCAGGACTTGATACGGGACACTGAGACTTTGCGTGCCGCCCGTCGGTCCGGCCCCTCCAAGCCTCGGGCCAAGGACCCACCGCTGACACCGGTGCGGGAGTCCGCTACCGTCCCTTCGGAGGCCGCGCCCGCCGTCCCTGAGGTCCGGAAGGCCATGTACCCTAAACGACAACTCGTCAAGGGGGTATCCTTCCCTATTAGATGTTGGCGGTGCCAGCGGGTGGGACATATGGAAGCTCAGTGTCCACTCACCACAGAGCCCATGGATTGTGGGGTTACCCGGCGGGGTTCAATGTATGCTCAGGTGGTGTGTACCGCTGACCTGGTCTACCCAGAGACTGAGCCCCACTTGTGCCAAATACAGGTGAATGGATGTCCGGTTACAGGCTTGTTGGATTCCGGAAGCTTAGTGACCCTTGTGCGATCAACCCTAAGGGCTAAAGTAAAGGCCACAGGACGTACCGTGGGGGTGGTTTGCATACATGGGGACCGCCGAGACTATCCCACGGGGATTGTCACCATCACAGCACCTTGCGGTCAGGTGCAACATGAGGTGGGACTTATTAACACTCTTCCCTATGACGTGATCCTAGGAAGGGATCTGCCCTATTTTTGGACCTTATGGAAGGGCCCTCATAAGTCCCCTCAGATATTGGTCAGTCCGGGACCTGAGCCCTACAATCCTGAATCCGGGACGCCTGCCGTAGGGGTTCCCATGATAGGGACAGAGTGTGAACCCGATAGGTCGCCCCTAGAGGTATTGGCAGGAGAGGTTGAGACGGTTGAGCCCATCCCGGAGTTGGAGGCATCCCCGGATACGTTTGGGACAGCCCAACTCCAGGACCCTACATTAATACATGCCCGGAGTCGGGTGACAGTAGTTGACGGGGTGGCACAGCTGCCCGATGCCCAGGTAAGATACCCCCATTTCGCTCTTAAACACGATTTACTCTACCGGGTAGATGAAATACGGGGCGTAGGGGTAGAGCAGTTGGTGGTGCCCCAGCCGTATCGCCGGCGGGTCCTCGACTTGGCTCATAAACACCTGATGAGTGGCCACCTAGGGGTCAAGAAAACGCAGGAGCGAATATTGCAAAGGTTCTATTGGCCCGGGGTCTTTGGGGAGGTAACACGGTTCTGCGAAACCTGCCCAGAGTGTCAGCTTACCGCACCCCTGACCCACTTTCGCAGTCCGTTGGTACCGTTACCCATTATAGAAGTCCCTTTTGAACGGATAGGGATGGATCTGGTGGGGCCCCTCGTAAAGTCCGCTCGAGGGCACCAACACATCCTAGTGATCGTTGACTATGCCACCCGGTATCCAGAGGCGATACCTCTCAGACATACTGCGGCGAAGCTTATAGCTCGGGAGTTGTTTGCTGTGTTCTGCCGGGTGGGGTTGCCCAAGGAGATCCTTACGGATCAGGGGACCCCGTTCATGTCTAAAGTAACCAAAGAGCTATGCCGGCTACTCCAGATCAAGCAGTTGCGTACGTCTGTGTATCATCCTCAGACGGATGGGTTAGTAGAACGATTCAATAAAACCCTGAAAACCATGCTCAAAAGGGTGATCTCCAAAGACGGGAAAGACTGGGATATGATGCTTCCCTATTTGATGTTTGCCATCCGAGAGGTGCCACAGGCATCCACGGGGTTTTCGCCTTTTGAATTGTTATACGGGCGACATCCCCGGGGATTGTTGGACCTGGCAAAGGAAACCTGGGAGCAAGAGCCCACCCCCCATAAAAGTGTGATTGAACACATTTTAGGAATGCAGAACCGCATAAGTGCGGTCATGCCAATTGTGAAGGAGCATTTACAGGAGGCTCAGGCCGCGCAAAGCGGCCGCTACAATAGACACGCCACCGTGCGGACCTTTAAACCCGGCGATCGGGTGTTGGTTTTAATCCCCACGGCGGAGAGTAAATTCCTGGCTCAGTGGCAAGGCCCCTACGAGATAAAGGAAAGAGTCGGGGTGGTCAACTATAAAGTATTGCAGCCCGGTAGGCGGAAACCCGAACAAATATACCATATCAACCTATTAAAACCTTGGCAGGAACGGGAAAGCCTGATGGTTGTTTTCTCCCCGTCTCCCTCCTCTTCGGGTCGTTCCCATCCGGCTCCCACGACCTCCGGAGAGGACGAACCGGAAGTAAGGATTGGAGAAACCCTTACAAAGACTCAGAGGCGAGAGGCCAGACGGCTGGTTCAGCAGAACCCCGATGTCTTCTCCGAGCTGCCTGGTAGGACCAGTCTGATACGACATGACATTGTCACCGAGCCTCACCTGAAGGTACGCCTGAAGTCATACCGGGTGCCGGAGGCTCGAAGACAAGCCATATCAGAGGAAGTGAAGACAATGCTACGCCTGCGGGTCATCGAAAAATCCCGGAGTGAATGGGCTAGTCCCATTGTCCTAATACCAAAACCCGATGGCTCCTTAAGGTTCTGCAATGACTTTAGGAGATTAAACGAAATATCCAAGTTCGATCTCTACCCCATGCCCCGGGTGGATGAGCTGATTGATAGGCTGGGACAGGCGCGATATTTCACCACGCTCGACCTGACCAAGGGGTACTGGCAGGTGCCCCTGACGGAGTCCGCCAAGGAGAAAACCGCTTTTGTTACGCCGGAGGGTCTCTTCCACTATGTTGTCTTGCCTTTTGGGTTGCATGGCGCTCCGGCCACGTTCCAGAGGTTGATGGACTTGGTGCTAGAACCCCACCAGGCGTATGCATCAGCGTACCTTAACGACATCATTATTTACAGCTCCGAGTGGCAGACCCACTTGGAACAGGTACAAGCGGTGGTAGACGCGCTTCGAACAGCCGGATTGACAGCCAATCCCAAGAAATGTGCGTTGGGACTCACGGAAGCCCACTACTTGGGCTACGTAATAGGCCAAGGAGTGATTAAACCCCAAATTAACAAGGTTGAGGCGATCCAGAAGTGGCCTAGACCCCTGACCACGAAGCAGGTTAGTGCCTTCCTGGGTATCGTGGGGTACTACAGGAGGTTTGTAAAAGATTTTGCGGGACTATCAGCCCCCTTGACGGACCTTCTCAAAGGCAAGAAGTCCGTCATGGTGCGCTGGACTCCGCAGGCCGAGGACTCCTTCCGGGCCCTGAAGGGGGTCCTGTGCGGACAGCCCGTTCTTGTCAACCCTGATTTACGGAAGGAGTTCATAGTACAGATTGACGCCTCGGAGGTCGGCCTGGGGGCAGTGCTGTCTCAGGTGGTTCAGGGGGAGGAACACCCCGTCACCTTCTTAAGTAGGAAGCTCACCCCTCCCGAGCGGAATTATAGCGTAGTGGAGAAGGAGTGCCTGGCGATTAAGTGGGCCTTGGAGTCCCTACGCTATTACCTGCTGGGACGGCAGTTTCGCTTGGTGACGGATCACTCTCCACTGGTCTGGATGAGGTCCGCCAAGGAACGGAATGCCCGGGTTACCCGGTGGTTCCTTTCTCTGCAGAACTTCCGGTTTACGGTTGAACACTGGGCCGGTAGGTTGCAGGGCAACGCCGATGCCTTGTCCCGCGGCCCGTGTTTGATGGCAGGAGTTCAACCCCGCTCGCTTGAACTGAGGGGGGGGGTATGTGAGACTGTGACCGGGGTTATCTATGACGGCCGGTATGTCTCGCCCCGGTTGTGCTCACTCCATGATAGAAAGTAACTCCACTCCAGGGTTAATGCTGTTTCCCTACAGGCTTAAGGAAGGGTTAAAAGGAAACAGGAACGAGGGCAGGTGTGCCGGGTGTGAGGGAGTGATCACAACTCCCTGAGTTCTCTGCCGGAGAGGCACATGTGTACTGTGTGGACTTTTGTTTGGATAATAAACCGTGTGCTGTGAACCTTGGTGCCTGGATCCCGTGTCTTCTGCTGCGCAGCCGACCACGCTACCTCACAATATATATATATATATATATATATATATATGTAGGTGTATAACAGGAAGGGAAATGTCAACTCATAGCACAATACTGTCCATAGAAAGTGGTTGTCAGCCTTCTTGTCAATTCGGATGGTTTTCTGGCAATCCATTTGAGTAGTCATGACGACTGATTACATGAAATTAGTTTATATAATGATTAGATTAATTCAATGATTCACTTAAAGGACTAATTTACTTCCATAGGTTAGCGCTACAGAAATATCTGTATGGTTGTGTTATGTCATGTTCCTCTTGATCTTTTGTTTTTCGTTTACTTAGTGTTTTTGAGAGCAGGAGTGAGGATAATCATTTAGTACTCTTATTTCATGCAGAAGGTAAATTTTAATCAGATGAAAAGTGGATAACATATGACAAAAATTGTCAATGGTGGATGCGACAGGATGGACGTTTCGACCAATTACGGTCTTGATTACAGTGTCAATGAAACAAGAAAAATTAAATACATAAATATATACAATACAGTACATTATTTTACAATGTATATTACATTCAAGCACAATAACATCATAGAAAAGATCATATAGGATCAAATGAAATCTGACAAATACGCAACAATATATATATAGACTCTATCGGACATAGGAAAAGTGAACAATTCAGAGGTATAGAACACTGAAATAAAAGATATATTGTGAATAATAAATTGACTTGATAATTAAATGCATGCATCATAACGTATTCAGTACGTGTGAATGAGGGCACAGTGGTATAGGTGAATATGTGTTGTCCAACACCCAGAAGACTCCTGTTTGGAAAATAATAACCATATATACAAGAAGAATGTGCATATGCAGAAATGAATAGAATATGAGGTTATAGGAGGAGAGGGGAAACTAGCGGATATAACGTCAAATGAAAGGTATACAAAAATTGAAAGTAACAAGCAAAGCGGGACGTATGAGTCACATAATAGTAACCATGAGCCACAAATACAGGGGAAGGAAGAGTTGCAGACATATGTAAAATGGAAGTATATGGGGACTGCAAGCATGAATAAATGAAAATGTCAGGTATAGGAATCTAAGTCATGTAGCTAGGCACAGTAAGAGGTGAAATAAATGGACACAGAAATAAATGAGAGAGGAACAAACCTGTATATGAGTGTGAGGAGTCGGCACTCCCGCACCTTGGCATAACAGTGTATGATCAGGCAAAGGTGAGTCCCTTTTAAAGCCTGGTGATGGGCTCGACTGTGTTCTTGCGTGGCGCACATTGTGCTTGAGTGGATGTAATTCCGACTGGGCCTGGCGGTCACGTGTCTTGTGTGATGCACAGTGCCCAGAGCAGTGCTTGAATATGTAGTTGCGACCACTCATGTCTGTTGCGTGTATGGTGAAGTGAGACTTGATAAGGTATCTGGGCATGTGTGAAGGCAATTGCTATTGCGTACATCTGTAGTCCAGTGCAGTATAGAGTGTACTAATCTGAAAGTATGAACACTAATGCAATGCTGGAATAATGGACGTATCTAGGAAATGGGATTAACAGTTGGTATATGTTGACATAAAAGATGACAGAAGGTAAAGTGTTAGAAAAATAAGTGAAATAGGAAATTGAAAAAGAAAATAAGCTAAAGATGAAATTGGAGATATACAGCTGTAGATAGATAAGGTAATGAAAATGAAATAAAGGAAAATAAAATGAGAAAAAATGTGAAAGGAGATGGACAAATAGTAAAAGGAGATAGTCCAATGAGAGTGAAGGCTGTAAGTGAACCGATACCTTACACTGAAAGCGAACCGATACCTTACTTGTTAGATGCAGTCAAGTGCAGATCAACAGAGACCCAGGGTGGGATGTCATTGTACCTAACAAGATAAAGTACACCAAATTAAATTGACTAATCAATCTGTCAGAGTTCCGAGATTTCCAGTTTTCTTTTGAAGGATCTTGCCCTTTGTTAACATGGAGTTTTCTGTTCTGTTGCCCTACTTCCTGTTCATCTGTTTAAAAGCCCACCCCTAAGCTTAGTCTAGTTGCCTGAGTATACTGCTTCCTGTGTACTCCTGCCCTGCTGCTCTCATCTCCTGATTGCTGTTTGGATCCGGTTGAAACACCTGACGCCAGCTCTGGACTTCACCTCTCATCCAACTGTGCTCGGACTCTGTCTGCCGTCTCTGGTCGGCACTTCTGCCCGGTCCCTTCCGTTCATATCCACCCTAGGACTCACATCACATACAGACATTTTTTGGACTATATCTGTTGCCCTTTTGTGTCCCGGCTGCTGTACATTTGGGCCTTCTGGGGTGATTGCCGGACAGCCCCTGTATAGGGGTTCGCTTCTGGCGGTCTCCCTGGGGGAGTCCAGTGTGCGGCCCCTGGAATTCCCCTTTGCTCAGAACCCGGCAGGTATTTACTGTGTTTATGTTCCACTGTGTATATTCTGTTCTGTGTACATATTGCGGTTACATATTACTGTGTATATTCTGTTCTGTTTACACATTGCGGTTACATATTATTGTGTATATTCTGTTCTGTGTACATATTGCGGTTACATATTATAAAACATCTCTTGCACCAAGAACTCGTCTCTGGTTATCATTGCCCTAACGCAATCGAAATCCTCAGTACATACAATAGTATTACACAATCTCTCTGTTCTGGTGTCCTAGTGTTAATGTCTGTTGTGGATCCAATATGTTTAGTGTTTTTTTTAGTATATGAACCTGGTTACCTCCTCTCCTGGTTACTTCATCACTGAACCTGCTCAATGACCTGGAACCATAATTGTGCTACCGAGTGTTTTGTCAAATGGAAATGATGAGGTAATGGGAGCCACATTTTATTGCAATGTATGGTAGATTTATGGCTTGCGACCCGATCTCGCACATCTTGTGTGGTTTCGCCTATATAGAGCAGGCCCCCATGTAAATATCAAAATTGGATTCACATGTAAAGTACCCTGAAATTGGGAATGTTTTACCTGTCCGTAGATGGTTAAAGATGCTGCCTTTAATTACATTTGAGCATGCAGTGCAACTTAAACATGGAAACGTGCCTGTTCTACGATTGCCCAAGAACAATTAAGTTGTTTGTTTGATCAGGGACCCTAACTTCCTTTGGTCTGCAGGTACCTTTCTCAAATCCTCCATTGACAAGAGTACTCTCTCTGCCGAGCAGGGGCAGACGTACCATTGGTGTAATATGTGCAGGTAAACAGAGGCCCAAGAGATAAGAGGCCACTTCTACCTCCAATGCAGGCGGAATTTTGCATTATGATGAGTGGAAGGAATGCAAGGTTATGTTCCCACAATGAGCTTTGTGTAAGTTTTTGATGTTGTGGAATTTCTACAACATTTTTTTCCCTATTACAACCCCTGGCAAAAATTATGTAATCACCTGGCTCTGAGAATGTTCATTCAGTTGTTTACTTTTGTTTAAAAAAAGCCGATCACAGACGTGGCACCAAACTAAAGTCATTTCATATGTCAACTTTCTGGCTTTAAGAAACACTAAAAAAAATCATGAAAACATAATGTGCTATCCAGTAACGGTTACTTTTCAAGACCAAACGGGGAAGAAATTATGGAGACAGCTGACTGTGAACAACCAACATCTTTTGCAATATTACGCCATGGGTTGTATTTAAATTAGGTTATTTGCTTGTTTCCATTGCACTTTCATGTGCATTTTTAAAAAATTTTTATCACTTTTTTGACAGTGCGTTTTTTAGCTCTTGTGGTTATGTCAGCAAAAATATGCAGTATCAAAACCTCAACAAAAACTCATTTTGGGAACGCACCCCAAAATGACATATATTGTTCTTATACAGGGGCTGTTTTCTGTCAGTGGCTGCTCCTGCTGCCGAGTGCTACAAGATAGCCGCTGCCAGACTCCTCTAGTGATGACTTACCTCTTCAAGGAAAAGGATTGGCAGTCTGAAATCAAACAAGCCAGATACATATCTTCCCCAATATCATCTGTCCGAGGAAAGTCAGTGGCCCTCATACTCATTAGACCATGGGCCTAGGCCACCAATATCAGTAGGTTCGAGCTATGTTTATCTAATGTGTACGGGAGCTGTATGACAACCACATAGCCCTGGCTAATAAACCCTAGTGTGGGTTGGCTTAGGCCACTGATGAACAAGTGCATGTACCTTCTGATCTATTTCACCTTTTGCTGATACTCTAATAAGAAAATATTAGAGATGTCGGCAGAGGTCACTTGGGATGGAGTCCGTTAATGCATGTGAGTCTCTGAGTCCCCTATTAAAGGCCCAATGGAAGCAACAATTCGACCTAACATGTCCTATAGTAATATATACTTTTTTAAGTAGACGATCTGTGAGGTCTTTACATGATGTTTTAATCTTTTTTTTTATCTTCAATCTGCATAAATTATTTTTATCACATATCAATATTTTCCCCTAAACGGAATATATTAACAATTCAGAGGAAATTTGAAACCACAAGCTTAAATGATTTCATATCTCAATTAAAATAGCTGCATTATTAATAACATTGCACCGCTGCCAGCTGGCATGACTCAAAATTTATTCTATAATAATTAGGTATTTTTGTTCCTCACGAAAATGCAATTTTAGGCGTCTTTACCTCATTAAGGTGTGAAGAATAGGCATGTATCTCTGGTTCTGGCATTCAATCAAATAAGTGTTTGCTAATAGGAAATCAGTCAATGTTATTTCCTGTGCATCCGTTTTGGTGATTAATGACAATACATTTAAAAGTGTAATATTCAGGAGAGCTTTACCCAAAGTAAAGAGAAGCTAATGGATTCCATATTCTGTTGGTTAGATGGAAAACAACACAAAATTACAATATCTCTGGTACATTTTTCATTCATTGCACTGAGCTGGCCTGAGGCTTGTTTAACAGTGCACCAGATGTTTCTTTGAGAAATGTATTTGTCTTTGTGTGATGACAGATGCTCTTTGAAATCTTACTGTATGTAATGATGGAGTTTGCCATTTCAAATCAGGAAATTCAATTTGTTTCCATACAAGCAAAGAAAAAGGGTAAACCCAGGAACTAGACACTATAATAGCTGATGCTTCCACTGTTTACAAAATTAAATAGGAATGTATTTTACCATTAACCACACCTGTCATGCCGAATTCGGTATACTCGTCAATTTCTATTTGTTAATCCAAATATTGCTTAGAATTCAAATGAAAAACAGATTTAAATTAACTAAAATTAACTAAAATTACACCCCATTCCAGGATTACAATCAAGCCTTTTCGTTTCTAAAAAAAAGTTTTCCCACAATTGTTTTATGACATGTTGATAATTTTATATTCACAAAGAAAAAATAAATTAAATTGTTTTTGCCAGCTGTATAGTATCATTGATTTATTCAATAATGAGCAATCTTTTTGTTCAACCAGTTAGAGTAAGCTTTGCAAAAAGCATTGTCCACCATTAGCCCAATGCCAAATAGACCTTCTCTATGGTATATTAAAGTAAAGACATCTTTAGTAAATGGCTTTGTAAGTAAAAATGTTTGTTTGAACCAAGTATAGGTGTTTGATCCACCATTGGGGTTGCCAAATAGTTTAACCTTGCCTTCCCACCTACTTATTTTCCATCTATACCTGCCCTATCTTGCTTGTTTAACACCTCTAGTTTTTTTCAGGAGGGTGGAAACAAATGGAAAACAAGTAGGTGGAAAGGTGCACTGAACGGCTTGGCCATTCCAAGGGTGCAACTGAGTGCTCATGCTTGGTTTTAACAGTTATTTTGTGCTGACAGACCTCTTTTAACACTTTCTTTAAAAAAACAATATAAACCTGATATTGCTGTAATCATACTGACCTGAGGAATAATGGTGCCTAATCACTTATACCATATGGTGTATGGAGTAAAAAATAAATAAATCAAGCCAATTCTTCCTCTGATAATTTGTTCATTCTGCCACCCAAAGATTGCAGCTCACATTTATCCCGCGCTGCATGCTGAGCGCTTGTACAGGGGAATAAGTGTAAATCTCTAAAAAATGTGAAAAGACAAAATTCTCAAAGGGAAATTCACTGTAATAGTAATAATGCAGAGGGAGTCACTTTAAACTCCCATCTGGCCTGTGGTTACGTGTTGTCCAGCTTTTTACTTGTCTTTTTAGGCTTGCACAAAAGTGCTGTCAACAACAGTTTTGATCACCTTTGAAAAAACGGACACCTCTGAACAGAGGCCAAACAGAGTCCAAAGTAACTCTGCTACCTCATTATAGTGAATAGATTCATCAGGGGTTTCACCTAAATTTCAGAGATGAGGAGATGTATATAGAAATCCTGCTGTAAGTGCTCAACTTAGAGCACATGATAAATGTGAAATGATTCAAAATGTTGTGTACCCAAACTGCCACCAAATAGCTTTCAACTTAAAAACACAAAATACAAGTCTTCACTCAGGTCTGCCATCTGTTAACGGAAATATTGGGAGGCTTCCACTTTACTGCTAGTACAAAGGCTCTGGAAAAGTGCTATGACACGCCCCCTCAAAAAGGAAATCCAGTAAAATCTGCGCTCCCAAATCCAAATGCCCTTCTGTCTTCTGAGTCCTACAATGTGCCTTAACCACAATTAACATCCACATGTTTGGCTTTTTTGTAGTGAGGAGAGCCTGCTTAAAGGGGTATTACAGTCTCCAAGATCCCAATCCAATATGTAGTAGGCAGGGCCGGACTGGGACTAAAATTCAGCCCTGGCATTTGGGGGTGCACAGGCCCACTGTTTGCGTGTTGAATGTGTAATATCTTTGTCCACTTGTAGGTTGTGTAACGCGACCATATAACATGCAGTCACGGCTGCATCCAGTATTACAGCTCAGGCCTATTTATTGCGCTTAGTGGCAGGACCTGGTGAAGCCGCTATTTTCCCTACAGAGCTGGGTCTCGCAGATAATGAAGAAGATGCTGCTCTCCATATAAAGCTGCGTCGTCGTCATATAGCTGATGGGCAGGGATACAAAATCACATCCCCCTGAACTAATACTGATGCCCTATTCTACAGATAGGTGATCAGGGAAGCTGTGGTTGTCACTGGTGATAATTTTGGACACATCCCACTTAGGGAATGTGCAATGACATTTTTTGGGGGCAGATCCCATCATGTAAACTATGAAAAATCCTCGAATCACCATATGCATCTACTCGCTGTGCACAGGTTCAGGATTTTGAGCATCTTTTACCCACTTCAGGATTCTAAAACCACCAAGTGATTAAAAGAAATGACCGCTCCAATCTTCTGGTGTTCTCCATTCGGAAAATGTTCTGTATTTTACAATGCAGATCAATGGGAAGGCTCGGAAGATGCCGGAATCTACAACTCCAGCTGGTCCTTAACAATGGTAAGGAGATGCTGGGAGTTGTTATCAGACTGCGGACCATACAGGAACCACAATACTGATAAGACGCAGGCAATATCACAAATAATCATTTACATCCAGGTACCTTTATAGGTGGCATCTTCTGAGTCGATCCTTTTTGTCTCCACGCAGTATTAACGCCATGATGAGGTTTCGTGCACACCGCTCGTCTCTGAAGCCCTCCATTTTTATTCTTCAGCAGCACATCCCCACACAGCACCTTTACAAATAAAAGTATCATTATACTGCCCCATAAATATAAATATCTCCCATGCTGTGCCCCTGAATAAATAATTGCTGTGCTTCCTTCACAAAATATCCCCTCACACTGCCCTTATACAAAATACTTCCCATACTGCCTCTCTCCTTAATATACCCCCACGCTGCCTCTTTCCATAATATCCCCATACACAGTTTCTCCACAGTGCTCTCTTTATAATATACCCCCATATTTCCCCTATTATTATTATTTATTTATATATTACCCCCAAACTGCTCTTTTGTAATACCCCCCCCCACACACACACACACAATACAATACAATGCACCCCCATTACCCCTACACACACACACACAATACAATGCACCCTCCATTACTCTCTCCCCAGACATAAAACAGTGCACCCCCCATCACCCCCTACACACACAAATTACACTACCCCATCACTACACCCTCCTGCCCCCCCCTCCTTCAGAATACAGTACTCCCCCTCTGCCTGTTACAAAGCTGTGTTCCTTCACAAATGCTCCCTGTTATGTGTCCTCAGCCCCTCCTCACTCATCCCTATTAATTAAAACTGTCTCTTCGGCTCCTCCATGGAGTGCTTACCGCTGCCTGATGCATCCAGTGTGGCACCCGCAGCACTGTGATGACGTCAGCAAGGTGCTGATCTCATCATGTTGCATGTCGCGGGGGCGGGGCCAAGTCCCGGCGCACTGTTCAAATGTATTTACGTCCAAAAGACGCAAATACATTTCAATAGGAACTGGAAGGAGGAAGCTGCGGTCACCGGCACTGCCACCGCCGCACTCCTCTGCACTTTGTGGATGGGCACACTATCACACAGCAGGGCCGGCGGCACAGCACAGCTCATCCTCATCCTCCTCGTCCTGTTGCAGCTAGTGTGCTCGTGCACACAGTGCAGAGGAGCGCGGCCCTCTACATGCACCAGCCCACTACAGGGGCCGGCCCATCTGGCATTTGCCAGACTTGCCCTATGGTCAGTCCGGGCCTGGTAGTAGGTATAATAATAATTTTATCAAATAGCTCCAATTAGAAATGTAGTATAGTTCTCCTGATATAGCCATGTCTCTTACCTCATGTGCAGAGCATTTTAGCTTATGTATCCATGGTTATGACCACAAACAACTAACTGGCTAATCTACTGTCACTATTTGAGTGGACATAACCATAGATACCTAAAAATCCCTGCACATTTGGTAAGAGACTTGGCTATACCAGGAGAACTATACAACACTTCTAATTGGAGGTATTTGCTAATACTATTATTACACCTACTAAATATTGGGAAAGGATCTTGGAGATAGGATTACTCCTTTAATTTCTACCATGTGTGTCTCCAGAAGCACATGCTGGACAAAATGTACAGGCACTATAATGTATTGAGCATGACAAGGATATATTTGCAATTTGTAACCTTGCAACATTCACTGCGTTTGACTTCATGAGTGTTTCCAAAGATTAAATCATTACTATACCCATAGATAAACTCCCGGAGGAGTGTAATTTACAAAATGTGGTCACTTGAGTGTGTTTCTGCTGTTCTGGCACTTATGGACTCCCCAAATGGCGTCCGCAAACTCTTCTAGGGAAATCTGTGCTCCAAATATCAAATGGCACTCCTCCCCTCCTGAACCTTGTGGATCAGCCAAACAGTACTGTACTATCACATGTGGGGTATTACAAAATTCAGGAGAAATTGTGTAACATGTTATGGAGCCTTTTTTTTACCTATTCCCCTTATGAAATTTGCAAATTTGAGTATAAACAACATTTTAGTGGTAAAAATGTAATTATTTTTTCTTTACCACACAATAGTATAAAAATTTTGACACACATTCAGTGGCAATATGCTTACTGCACCCCTAGATTAATTCATTGAGGGGTTCAGTTTGTAAAATGTGGTCACTTGCGGGGGATTTCTGCTGTTCTAGCACCTCAGGGGTCTCTACCAATGTGACATGGCACCCACAAACCATTCCAACTAAATCTGAGTTCAAATAAGGCGCTCCTTCCCTTCTTCACTTTGTACTGTGCCTCAAAAGTAGTTTTTGATAACATATGGGGTACTGATGAACGCCAGTTGCACAACAAATTGTATGGTGCATTATCTATCTCCTGTTACCCTAGTGAAAATTAAAAATTTCGGGTTAAAGGAACATTTTTATCATAAAATTGTATTTTTTCATTTTCATGGCTCAACATTATAAAATTCTGTGATGCACCTGGAGGTTCAAGGTGCTCATCAAACACCTTGATAAATTCCTTGAGGGGTCTAGTTTCCAAAATGGGATCATTTGTCTGGGGGTGTTCCACTATATAGGCACATCAGGGACACTTTAAATGTGACATGGCATCTGCTAATGATTCCAGGCAATTTTGCATTCTAAAAGTTAAATAGCACTCCTTCCTTTCCAAGTCCTTCTGTGTGCCAATGCAATAGTTTCCATCCCATATGGGGTATCGGTGTATTCAAGAGAAATTGAACTACAATTCAAATGGCGCTTCTTCCCTTCCGATCCCTGCCGTGTGCCCAAACAATAGTTTTCCACCACACATAGTATATTGGCATACTCAGGAGAAATTGCATAACAATTTTATGGTGTATTTTCTCCTGTTACACTTGTGAAAATGAAAGATTTGGGGTTAAAGCAACATTTTTGTTATAAAAATGTAGTTTTTCATTTTCACAGCTCAACGATATAAAAGTCCGTGAAGCACCTGGAGGTTCAAGGGGCTCACCCTACGACTAAATTCCTTGAGGTTTCTAGTTTACAAAATGGGGTCACTTCCTGGGGGTTTCCTCTGCTTAGGCACATCAGGGGCTCTCCAAATGCAACATGGTATCCGTTAACGATTCCAACCAATTTTGCATTCCAAAGGTCAAATGGGACTCCTTCTCTTCCAAGCCTGCCGTGCACCCAAACAATAGTTTTCCACCACATATGGGGTATTGGTGTACTGATGAGAAATTGCACATCACATTCTATTATGCATTTTCTCCTGTTACCCTTATGACAATGAAAGATTTGCGGTTACAGCAACATTTTTGTGATAAAAATGTATTGTTTCATTTTTACGGTTCAACATTAGAAGCACAAAGCACAAAAAGGTTCAAGGTGATCACCACACAGCTAGATAAATTCCTTGAGGGGTCTAGTTTCCACAATTGGGTAACTTGTGGGAGGTTTCCTCTGTTTAGGCATATGAGGGGCTCGCCAACATGGCATTTGATAAAAATGTCATCCAATTTTGTACTTAAAAAGTCAAATGTTGCTCCTTTTCCCAGCCATGCTGTGCCCCTAAACCGTAGTTTTCCACCACGTATGGGGTATCGGTATACTTAGAAGAAATTGCACAACAAATTGTATGGTACATCTTCTCTTGTAACTCTTAACACTAGAACTACTGAGGTAGTCGTTTTGACTACTTTGCACCATATATTGCTATATAGGTGTCACGAGTCCAGTAGTTCTAGTGTTAAAGGGTAAACATTTATTATCCTAAAGGGATAATAAACTTCTGGATGTGGTTTTGAGCAGTTTTAGGGGTGCAGTTTTTAGAATGGTGTCACTTTTGGGTATTTTCTGTCACCTAGGCCTCTCAAAGTCACTTCAAATGTGATGTGGTCCCTCAAAAAATGGTTTTGAACATTTTGTTGGAAATAAGAGAAATTGCTAATAAATTTGAACCCTTCTACCTTCATAACAAAAAAAAATGATTTTTCAAAAATGGTGCTGATATAAAGTAGACATGTGGGAAATATTATTTATTAACTATTTTGTCTGACATAACTCTCTGGCTTAATGGCATAAAAATGCAAGTTTGAAAATTGCGAACTTTTCAAATTGTTCATCAAATTTCTGATATTTTCACAAATAAATGAAAAAATCTCATCCTAAATTTACCACTATTCTGAAGTACAATAGGTCAGGAAAAACCTTCTCAGAATCCCTGGGATCCGTTGAAGCATTCCAGAGTTATTACATTGTAAAATGACACTGGTTTTAATTGAAAACAAAAAAATGGTCTGGTCATGAAGATGAAAACCAGGCCTGGGGTGAAGTGGTTAAGCATGGTAGTAGTATAAATATATTTCCTGAATATTTATTGTAGTGATGGCCTTGGAAAATTACACTTTTCATACAGGCTTAGATTAGTCTAAATAGCCTAGTGCTTCCTCTGTTATGTAGTATTGGTATAGAAAGAGGAGAGTAATTTATTGGCCTAGATAAAGCAGAACTACATTATTATTTAAATTATAGGTCCCTTTAGATCAGTTAACCTTAGTGGGTCTTTTCCTTCTTGTGCACTGTTAGGCTATGTCGACACATTTGGGATTTGTGTCACGGGTGTGTCACAGATGATAGACAGTCATGTGGTGTCCAGCAATAGAAGATCACAATGTTTGGCTGCAAAAAAATCTCCCTGACATTCTATTATTCCTGCTGTCAGTATTCAGTGTACTAGGTATCTCCTCTTCTGGGTCTTCATCCTTTTCCCTTTAGAACCCAGGTGAGCTCCTTTTCCCTTCAGCTGCTAATCATCTGTATTGCCCCTTGGGTTTCCCTGGACTTGTGCTAGTGATATTCAGTTCCTTCACAGCTCTGTATGCAAGCAGGCAGCTTGCGCTCATCAGTAGGATCATTGCTGCTCTTTACTGAACTTCTTACTGAGTCATCTAGGGATAAGTTGTTTGTTGTTTTCCCTGGTTTGTATCCCTGTGTGTCCTTTAGTGCCTAATGGAGCTCTGGCATCCTCACACACACATTCAGGAAGCCGGCAATGGGGCATGTAGAGGGCATAGCCTGGAAAACTCAGTGTGGTTGAGAATAATAATTACATGTTAAGATAATAAACACACTTTTAATATTCATTAACAAATCATTTTTAACTAATTACCTCCCTACAAAATATAATTAGGTCATGGGTGGAATTTATTATTGAAAACTACTGTACTATTAAGTCAGTTTTGTTGTGTGGGCATAGGTGCTTTGCACACACTTGTAGGGCTGAACATCAGCTGTTAATACAGCTAACACCAGGCTGCAATTGTCGGGCTTGGTGCTAGCATCGGTCCCAACAGTATTAAAGAGGTTGCCTGGTCTTCTTATAAAAGTCTGCAAGTCACATATGTGTGGTCACGAGAGCCCTGCTCTCACAGACAATACTGATGAATACTGACAGCGTGTGCACCGCACAGAGTGACTGCAGACTTTTATTAGAAGATTGGACAAGTCCTTTAAATAGTTATTGTGGTATGACTATCTATGTTAAGGGCCGACACATTAAAGATTTAAAAATTGTAATTTGTTCCAATTTTTGTTGATGCAAGTTTTATTTTATAATAATTTTAAAACATTTGAATCTAGATTATTATTAATGCAAAGTGCAGTGTATTACAAATACGATCTCAGAAGCACATAAAGGCATTCCAAAGTTTTTGTTACACAAAGTGACACGTGCCAGATTTGAAAAATGGAGCTGTGTCCCAACATCATCATATATACCATGACATTAAATTATTAATACTCTTCTAGTAAGGCGTCATTAAAGAGCCCTTCACATTAGCATCTAAAATTGTGTGAATAATAAGTGTGAACGAAGAGTCACTGGAGGTAGTACTGAGATGTATGCCATCCTTGTATAAATGTGTAATTGCACTCCAAAGTAATGGGATTATTATGTTTCCGGTTAAATCTGTGAAGTTATGTAGCAGTGTATGCAGTTGATGGATTTATATTATTGCTTTGCTTGTCCTTTAGTCTAATGCACAATATCCAAGTCTATATTTATCTTTTAGTGCATCCTTATTTGCCCTTTCAGGCCCCATGAAAACCTATAGGATTTAAACTAAATTCTCAGAAGAATCACCAATGTCAAAGGAGTCTGGAAAAAAAAATGAATTATGAGTCAGAATAAAACACTCTGGAACTTTAGATGAGAATTTATTTTGAAGGTGCGTGTATTAAAACCTGAGATTAGTGGATTGATTCACAGATGATCGAGATTTAGCCGAATTTCCTGAAACTTGCAATTTTAATCGGATTCGAACATCTTGAAACTTGATTTACAGTTTGGAAAAAACTACTTAACCAGCACCATTCCTCACACTGCTGAAACATCTGAGAGCAAGCAAAGATCACTTTGCAGTGACATGCAGCTTTCCTATAATGACCTACAGCAATGACATCTTATGGCTTATCACACCTTGTACAGTGGTGGTCAGTACCTGGACCATCACAGATCAGCAGCTCCAAGTGGAGCACAGTTTGTACAGCAGAGTCATTTCCCATCTCCAAACTCACTGAGTTAGTCTCCCTGCCCTGTACAGTGTCAGCTCATATAGTCAGTGAGGTCCTATATCTCCAGTAAAATGTAAGCTCTTTTGGTCACTGGGGTTCTTTATTTCTTGCCTATAAGGTGTCAGCTCTTATAGTCAGCGAGGTCCTATATCTCCTGTAGAGTGTAAGCTGTTATGTTCAGCGGAGTCCTCTATCACTTTCTCGCCTGTAAATTGTGAGCTCTAATGGTCAGCGGGGTTTTATCGGTCCTGTAGAGTTTAAGCTCTTATGTTCAGTGGGGTCCTTTCTCTCTTACTCGCCTGTAAATTGTAAGCTCTTATAGTCAGCGAGCTCCAATCTATCCTGTAGAATGTAAGCTCTTATGTTCAGTGGAGTCCTCTCTCTCTCTTTCTTGCCTATAAAGTGTCAGCTCTTATAGTGAGTGAGGTCCTATATCTCCTGTAGAGTGTAAGCTTTAATGTTTAGTGGAGTCCTCTCTCTCTTTTTCGCCTGTAAATTGTAAGCTCTTATGGTCAGCGGGGTCCTATCTACCCTGTAGAGTGTAAGCTCTTATGATCAGTAGGGTTCTTTCTTTCTCGCCTGTAGTGTATAAACTCTTATGGTTAGTGGAGACTAGAGATGAGCGAACCGGTCGTGGTTTGGCTCGAGTTCGGTTCGTCAAACGGAGGTCCCGTTCGAGTTCAGTTCGTCGAACATTCGACGAACCGAACTCGAACCGCATAGGAAACAATGGCAGGCATTCACAAACACATAAAAACACCTAAAAAACACCCTCAAAGGTGTCCAAAAGATGACAAACAACTCACAACACAACACAAACACATGGGAAAGTGACAAGGACATATACTCATGCGAAAACAAAAGAGCTGGACAAGGAAAAAGAGGAGGACACACAGATATATGAGTATATGCAAGGAAACGTCGATGCCATTATTGTGCAACTTGAGCCCTGCTCATTTTAGGCTTCCAATCTGGATAAATTGCCTGAGCTTGCCACGTACGCCTTAGGGATCTTGTCGTATCCTGCAGCCAGCGTTCTCTCGGAACCTGTCTTCAGTGCTGCTGGGGGTCTGCTGGCAGGTAAGCACACGTGTCTGTCCACTGACAATGTGGACATGGCTCTCAGAGGACTTTTCTTCCCCTGGGTCAGCCAGGGGAGGCGAAAGGCACGCGTATTTTTGAGAGTGCTTCATGCAAAGCATCTGTTTCATTTTGAAAAGGGGGATCAAGTGATGCCAGTCAAGTGGGGTGTGTGTGGCCCAATTAGTGGCAACGAGGGAGACTGTGGTTGGAGTCCCCTCGCTTTTGAAAAAAGAACCAAGATGAACAAGTCATGGCTCTCAGAGGACTTTTCTTCCCCTGGGTCATCCAGGGGAGGTGAAAGGCACGCGTATTTTTGAGAGTGCTTCATGCAAAGCATCTGTTTCATTTTGAAAAGGGGGATCAAGTGATGCCAGTCAAGTGGGGTGTGTGTGGCCCAATTAGTCGAAACGAGGGAGACTGTGGTTGGAGTCCCCTCGCTGTGTTTCTAAAAGAACCAAAATGAACAAATCATGGCTCTCAGAGGACTTTTCTTCCCCTGGGTCATCCAGGGGAGGTGAAAGGCACGCGTATTTTTGAGAGTGCTTCATGCAAAGCATCTGTTTCATTTTGAAAAGGGGGATCAAGTGATGCCAGTCAAGTGGGGTGTGTGTGGCCCAATTAGTGGCAACGAGGGAGACTGTGGTTGGAGTCCCCTCGCTGTGTTTCTAAAAGAACCAAAATGAACAAATCATGGCTCTCAGAGGACTTTTCTTCCCCTGGGTCATCCAGGGGAGGCGAAAGGCATGCGTATTTTTGAGAGTGCTTCATGCAAAGCATCTGTTTCATTTTGAAAAGGGGGATCAAGTGATGCCAGTCAAGTGGGGTGTGTGTGGCCCAATTAGTGGCAACGAGGGAGACTGTGGTTGGAGTCCCCTCGCTGTGTTTCTAAAAGAACCAAAATGAACAAATCATGGCTCTCAGAGGACTTTTCTTCCCCTGGGTCATCCAGGGAAGGCGAAAGGCACGCGTATTTTTGAGAGTGCTTCATGCAAAGCATCTGTTTCATTTTGAAAAGGGGGATCAAGTGATACCAGTCAAGTGGGGTGTGTGTGGCCCAATTAGTGGCAACGAGGGAGACTGTGGTTGGAGTCCCCTCGCTTTTGAAAAAAGAACCAAGATGAACAAGTCATGGCTCTCAGAGGACTTTTCTTCCCCTGGGTCATCCAGGGGAGGCGAAAGGCTCGCGTATTTTTGAGAGTGCTTCATGCAAAGCATCTGTTTCATTTTGAAAAGGGGGATCAAGTGATGCCAGTCAAGTGGGGTGTGTGTGGCCCAACTAGTGGAAACGAGGGAGACTGTGGTTGGAGTCCCCTCGCTGTGTTTTACATGATTTTCGAAGGGCATGATATGCCTAAGAGGTTGAATTTCATCATCTGCAACTTGTTGGCAACAGAAAGGCTGCCTTTACACCCTTTTGAGACCGAGGATTTTCGAGACCTTATGCCCATTGCAGTGCCCCAAGAGCCGATGGCCAGTCGTCACTCCTTCTCCAAGAAAGGCGCGCCCGCGCTACCACAGCAGGTCGCACACAACCTCACCGATTCCTTGAGAAACTCTGTGTGTGACAGGGTGCATTTCACCACAGATACTTGGACCAATAACCATGGACAGGGGAATTACATGTTGCTGACTGGGCACTGGGTAACTATGGTGAGAGATGGAGAAGGGTTTGCTGTACAAGTCTTGCCGTCCCCACGACTTGTGTGTCAATCTTTCCTCTGTATGTACAAGTTCCTCCACTGCTTCTGCCTCCTCAACCTGCACTTGTGGGACAATACAGAAGTCCAACAGCCACATTTAGGATGCCACTAAGTTCACTCAGTGTTTGCTAGTATAATGGCTTAGTAACAATGAGTTTGAGTGTGCAATGCAGGCAGACGTGCTGCAAATATCCTTGCACTAGTGGGACAATACAGAAGTCCAACAGCCACGTTTAGGATGCCACTAAGTTCACTCAGTGTTTGCTAGTATAATGGCTTAGTAACAATGAGTTTGAGTGTGCAATGCAGGCAGACGTGCTGCAAATATCTTTGCACTAGTGGGACGATACAGAAGTCCAACAGCCACGTTTAGGATGCCACTAAGTTCACTCAGTGTTTGCTAGTATAATGGCTTAGTAACAATGAGTTTGAGTGTGCAAAGGGCAGGAGGGTACAGTGGCAGGGTTGTGGGTCTCTGGGTAGAGGAAAGGAAGCCTGCCTTTCTATCCCTCCTAATGGGGAAATGCAGCGAGGAAATCCCTGACCTTAGCTACACAGACGCTGTCATCTTGTGTAGCTCTTAAACTCTGTTTTCACGGACCTGTCACCTATGGCTCTGACCCTGCCGGTATTAGCCCTTAAAAGGACTGATAGAAAGTGCTATCCCTATGCTGTACAGCGCTGTGTATAGAGCGTACACAGTGGTATCGGAGCTAGGCGCTGCGCCAGCGGTGACTGACACCAAGGACGCAGAAGGCAGATAATGGCGTGCTGGAGGAAAATGTCCGTTTTTATAATGCAGGGACATGTGACATGGACATCCTATCACACATGCCGTTGCTTCTCTGGCTAAAAGTCCACTTAGCTGTGTGTGTGTCTGGGATTGGCTGACATGCTGGCCCGCCCCACTACACGTGCGCGCTTAAGGAAGGAAGACAAGAAAAAAAAAAAAAAATGTCGATCGCCATTATCCATACAGCAGTGATCTGAATGCGCTGTTCCCGCCCACTATACACTGAAATGTCATAATAGTGTGAGTCACAGAGTGACTTACACTATTACAGCGGAAAGCCAGCTAGGAATTAGCTGGTCTTTTTGCTGCTAGAACCGTTCTCGAACGTATTTAGAACTATCAAGCTTTAGCAAAAAGCTCGAGTTCTAGTTCTATCTAGAGCAGCCCCCAAAAGCACTCGAGCCGCGAACTGGAGAACCTCGAACCACGAACCGCGCTCAACTCTAGTGGAGACGTCTATTTGTTGCCTGTAAAATGTAAGCTCTTATAGTCAGCGAGGTTTTCTATCTCACCCGCATGTATTTTACAAGCAACTACAAGGTTTCCAGTATTGAAATTTGCGTAAATTTATCTGCTGTAAATCAAATTTTTAGGGAAAATTGTATGATGTCAGCAAGTTTGAATTTAAAAAGATTTCCTCATCTCTAATTAAAACCATTAAATAAAGTAAATGCAGTCTAATAATATGCACTTAGGTTTCAATAGTACCATAAAAGTGAAACAAAGACAAAATAAAATTAAATGTTCAGTAATTTTAATTGCCTCCATTAAGCATAGTATCAATTGTAGTATAATAATGAATGGCATATGTATTTTGTCTTCATTCCTTTAAATAAGTCAGTTTGTAACCTAATACCAACAACCATTAAGATGTCATTTGATATGACCTAAGTAAGCCTTCAACAATCTATATATATAATTGCCTTATTCTGTCTGTCTGTCTGTCTTGCTCCAAAATTGTGTCCTTACGGTGACACAAAGCTGATTGGCCGCTGGGCTCGCCATGGCCCGCCCCCCCGCACGGATTGGTCGCTCGCCCAGGCTCCGCCCGCACACGGATTGGCCGGCCGCTCGCCCAGGCTCCGCCCCCCCACGGATTGGCCTCTTGCCCCGGCACCCTGCACGCATTGGCAACTCGGCCACGCCCCGCCCCCCTCACGCAATGCACGCTCGCTCTGGCCCCGCCCCCCGCACGCATTCCCCGAACTGACACGGAGCCACGACTCCCAGGTGAGTACTGTACCCCCGGGAGCCCACATCAGCGTACGCCGCCAACCCAGCCGACACATACCCTCGCATTGCTGGGGTTGCCGCTGTATGCTGGTGTGGGCTCCCGTGCGAGCGGGGGATGGGATATGCTGGTAACCATGGTAGCATAGTTACCAGCGCATCAAGGTCCTGCAGCGGCGGAACATACACACACACACACATAACAACACACACACACATCAGATCACACTCACTCTCACGCACACATCAGATCGCATCCACACACTCACAACATCCTGGGATATCGCTTGCTTCTCGGCGGCGATACTGTGGAGTGACCTTCCAGGACCTGCCGGAGGATCACATGGCCAGAAGCATGTGGTATCTCCGGATGTTGTGAGTGTGAGCGCGTATGTGCGATATCGTCAGTGTGTGTGTGAGTGTATGCGATCGGATGTGTTTGAGTGTGTTCTGATGTGTGAGTGTGTGTGTGAGTGTATGCGATCGGATCTGTGATTGTCGGCAGAGGAGCACGGCGTGCTGGGGGAGGCTTGGAGGAGAGAGGCTGATCCTGGGGAAGGCTGGGAGGGGGAGGCTGATGCTGGGGGAGGCTGGGAGAAGAGAGGCTGATGCTGGGGTAGGCTGATGCTGGGGTAGGCTGATGCTGGGGGAGGCTGGGAAGGTGTAGGATGATGCTGGGGGAGGCTGAGAGGAGAGAGGCTGATGCTGGGGGAGGCTGGGAGGAGAGAGGCTGATGCTGGGGGAGGCTGGGAGGGGGAGGCTGATGCTGGGGGAGGCTGGGAGGAGGGAGGCTGGGAGTAGAGAGGCTGATCCTGGGGAAGGCTGGGAGGGGGAGGCTGATGCTGGAGGAGGCTGGGAGGAGAGAGGCTGATGCTGGAGGAGGCTGGGAGGAGAGAGGCTGATGCTGGGGGAGGCTGGGAGGAGAGAGGCTGATGCTGGGGGAGGCTGGGAGGAGGGAGGCTGGGAGGGGGGAGGCTGAGAGAAGAGAGGCTGATGCTGGGGGAGGCTGAGGCTGGGAGGAGAGAGGCTGATGCTGGGGACAGAGAGGCTGATGCTGGGGACAGAGAGGCTGATGCTAGGAGGAGAGAGGCTGATGCTGGGAGGAGAGAGGCTGATGCTGGGAGGAGAGAGGCTGATGCTAGGAGGAGAGAGGCTGATGCTGGGAGGAGAGAGGCTGATGATGGGGGCAGAGAGGCTGATGCTGGTGCAGCATGGGGGATAGAGCACGATGGGGGGTGCGCAGCATGGGGGATGGAGCACGATGGTGAGTGCACAGCATGGGGGATGGAGCATGTTTGGGAGTGCGCAGCATGGCGGATGGAGCACGTTTGGGAGTGCGCAGCATGGCGGATGGAGCACGTTTGGGAGTGCGCAGCATGGCGGATGGACCACGTTTGGGAGTGCGCAGCATGGCGGATGGACCACGTTTGGGAGTGCACAGCATGGCGGATGGAGCACGTTTGGGAGTGCGCAGCATGGCGGATGTAGCACGTTTGGGAGTGCGCAGCATGGCGGATGGAGCACGATGGGGGGTGCGCAGCATGGGGGATGGAGCACGATGGGAGGTGCACACCTCCCACCAACACACACACACACAACACACCACACACACACTGGGAACCACAAACACCGCCCTACACAGACACCCACACACACAGACAACGCTGCACACACAACACCCAACACACAAACACCGCAGCATACATAAATATACGCACATACCACGCAACACACACACATTGCACAAAACATACCTCCCTCCAAAACACACCACACCCAAACAATCCGCGCAACACATACACACACACAACGCTACAGACACACAGCGCTCCACAAACAACGCAACACACCCAACACACATACAACACCGCTCTCACCCCCCGCCACACCCAGACAACACCCAGAACATGTACAGCCCCTACACAAACACTTGGTAACTACACACAACAACATCTATATATATATATATATATAACAAAAATCATACATTAACTACACAATACGTAAATTCTAGAATACCCGATGCGTAGAATCGGGCCACCTTCTAGTATAATTTATAATTGCCTCATGGTTGTTTTACAAAACTTATTCAGGCTAGTAAATTATCTGATGCCGGTAGCCCTAGTTCCCATATACTAAATGATATTTCTTGTATGTACTTTTATTCTTTGCTTGAGCTTTACTAATTGTCTAGTTTTGAGACATTTTGCGTTCTAAGATTAAAGTTCCAAGAGTTTTTTAAATAACCTACAAAATAGTTTAAATTCAAAGTACTGAAAATGGAACGCATAATTTAACATTAAAATATATATATTTTTTTATTATAAACATTTTGTGTGTTTTTATATGACTAAAGAAGCTGGATGTTTACCTGGACAGCAGGCTGACATTTACTGGTCTCTACAAATGCCTTTTTAGCTTTGTTGAGTTGACTGGGAAGAATTGAGCATATTCATCTCATTATCAAAAGATAATGGGGGATTTGATGCAAAGTGACAACTGTAATGTATTTCTGGAGGCCTAATAATAAAATGATATCCTGTCTCTACAAAGCTGATATACTGTATGTATCTTTCCTACCACAACCAGGAGAAGGGTGTCATATACAGTACCACTTCTGTCAAATTCGGTCAGATCTCCGGATCAGCCTTTAAACTCACAGCCAGTCTAGAGAACAGTAAAACGCCAGTTTCCTTCCTTCTGCACTTAAATATGTTTGCATCTTTCAGACTCAAACATTATTGAAGACACGAGTGTTGGAACATGGAAAGAATAGGACAAATCAGCACACCAACTGGTAGTGGCATGATGAAGTCACCTCACTCTGCTTACATCATCTGAAGTCACCACTGGTAAAGACAAGAAGCAAAGTTATCGGAGAAGCAGTGCACTCCAAAAAGATGAAGATTGTACAGACTTTTTTTTGTAGAAAACTGCCGTAGGAGCAAAACAAATATGCTCATCTTCTAGACTAGCCCACGGCAACAGCCTCTGCATGCAACACTATCAGCAGGACGTCTACTTCCCCATCCCTTACCACGTTGGGCAGTTTAAATTAGGTATGCAGCTAAGAGTGGTAGTAATAGGGATAGAATAGAATAGATGTAGGCCTGAAGAGTACTTTTGGTTTTGCGTTGCAGCAAGGACTGTAAGGCAAAAAACCCTGCCTAGATGCCACTTATGTTAAACTAGCCGTTCTCAAGCAACTCTCCCTACACTAAATGCAGCTAAGAGAATAGAATACATTTTTTATGTTGCAGCAGCAAGGACTGTAAGGCAATAACCCCTGCTTAGATGCCTCTAATGCTAAATTAGCCCTTCCTCAGCAACTCTCCCTACACTAAATGCAGCTAAGTGCGGCATTATTAGAGAATAGAATAGATTTCTTTTTTTTACTTTGCAGCATCAAGGACTATAAGGCAATAATCCTTACCATTATGCCGCTAAAACACTATCCCTTCTCCAGCAGCTCTCCCTACACTAAATGCAGCTAACGAATGGTATTATTAGAGAATAGAATAGATATTTTATGTTTCAGCAGATAGGACTGCAAGACTTTAATCCCTGCCTCGATGTCTCTGATACACTATCCCTTCTCCAGCGGCTACCACACACTAACTGCAGCTAAGAGCAGTACTATTAGAAAATAGAATATTTTAGACTTAGGACTTTTGGTTTTCTGTTGCAGCAACAAGGACTGTAAGCCTATAATCCTCTGATACACTATCCCTTCTCCAGCAGCTCTCCCTACACTAATTGCAGCTAACAGCGGTATTATTAGAGAATATAATAGATTTTTTACTTTGCTGTAGAAAGGATTGAAAGGCAATAATCATTCTAATACACTATCCCTTCTCCAGCAGCTCTCCTTACACTATTTCTGGGGTAGAGTGAGCGGATCGGTGCGTCACCGGATCTTATATAGACATGGTTACAGTATTACCATGATGTGAAGTAAATCCCCGGATGTTTAGTGGCTGAATACAGCCGTGAAAAATGTGAGGCAGGTACTCGAGCATGGCACTCGAGTATCAGGGATAATTGATCAAGGGCCAAGCGTGCCAGAGCACCCCAACGCTCAATCGAGTATTGAGTACTGATGGTCACATTCACCCATCACTAACAGTCACAGATAAATTTTTTTAGGATTCTTCAAAAGCTCTGTACATTATCTCCTACACTGTGTGCAGCATTATTAGGCAAATGAGTATTTTGATCACATGATAATTTTTATACATGTTTTCCTACTCCAAGCTGTATATGCTTGAGAGCCAAGTACCAATTAAGTAAATTAAGTCATGTGCATCTCTGTAATGAGGAGTGGTGTGGTGTAATGACAACAACACCCTATATAAGGTGTACTTAATTATTAGGCAACTTCCTTGCCTTTGGCAAAATGGGTCAGAAGAGAGATTTGACAGGCTCTGAAAAGTCCAAAATTGTGAGATGTCTTGCAGAGGGATGCAGCAGTCTTGAAATTGCCAAACTTTTGAAGCGTGATCAACGAACAATCAAGCGTTTCATGGCAAATAACTAACAGGGTCGCAAGAAGCGTGTTGGTCAAAAAAGGCGCAAAATAACTGCCAATGAATTGAGGAAACTCAAGCGTGAAGCTACCATGATGCCATTTGCCACCAGTTTGGCCATATTTCAGAGCTGCAACGTTACTGGAGTATCAAAAGGCACAAGGTGTGCCATACTCAGGGACATGGTCAAGGTAAGGAAGGCTGAAAAACGACCACCTTTGAACAAGAAACATAAGATTAAACGTCAAGACTGAGCAAAGAAATATCTTAAGACTGATTTTTCAAAGGTTTTATGGACTGATGAAATGAGAGTGACTCTTGATGGGCCAGATGGATGGGCCAAAGGCTGCATCAGAAAAAGGGCAGAGAGTTCCACTCCGACTCAGACACCAGCAAGGTGGAGATGGGGTACTGGTATGGGCTGGTATCATCAAAGATGAACTTTTGGGACCATTTCGGGTGGAGGCGGCAGTGAAGCTCAACTCCCAGACCTACTGCCAGTTTCTGGAAGACAACTTCTTCAAGCAGTGGTACAGGAAGAAGTCTGTATCATTCAAGAAAAACATGATTTTCATGCAGGACAATGCTCCATCACATGCATCCAACTACTCCACAGCGTGGCTGGCGAGTAAAGGTCTAAAAGATGAAAAAATAATGACATGGCCGCCTTGTTCACCTGATCTGAACCCCATAGAGAACCTGTGGTCCCTCATAAAATGTAAGATGTACAGCGAGGGAAAATAGTACATCTCTCGGAACAGTGTCTCGGAGGCTGTGGTGGCTGCTGCACGCAATGTTGATCGTAAACAGATCAAGCAACTGACAGAATCTATGGATGGTAGCCTGTTGAGTGTCATCATAAAGAAAGGTGGATATATTGGTCACTAATTTTTTTGGGGTTCTGTTTTTGCATGTCAGAAATGTTTATTTCTAAATTTTGTGCAGTTATATTGGTTTACCTGGTGAAAATAAACAAGTGACATGGGAATATATTTGGTTTTTATTAAGTTGCCTAATAATTCTGCACAGTAATAGTTACCTGCACAAACAGATATCCTCCTAAGATAGCCAAATCTAAAAAAAAACCACTGCAACTTCCAAAAATATTAACTTTGATATTTAGGAGTCTTTTGGGTTTGAATGAGAACATAGTTGTTGATCAATAATAAAAAAAATCCTCTAAAATACAACGTGCCTAATAATTTTGCACACAGTGTATAAAGGAAATAGACAATTAAGTATATCTAAAATACATCTGCTTTTTGACAATTTGTCACACATTTTACTGAAGAAAAGGCTACATATCAGTTGTGTTTAATTTTAAATTAAACATAGGGGTTAATTCATCATTGCTTTTTTCTACACTTTTTTGCTACCGTTTTGTGTTTTGCACCTGTTTTTCTTTGAGTTATATTTATTTTTTAATTTGTACCTTCTTTGAAGTCCCTTTTTTATGTGTTGATGTGTATTTTGGGCAGGGTTTAGGTCTTTCTGATGTTTTTACCTGATTCATCATTTGGGGCTTCCCAAAAAGCTGCTAACGTTTTGCACAAATGTACTTTAGTCCTTCCGCTGATTTTATGTACATCTGACATTTTTGGAACTTTTTTGCGCTAAAAGTTACAAAAAATTTTAAGACAAAAATAAAGACTAATTTTTTGTGCAAAAATTTTTAACTGCGCGTGCCATTTTGGATAATTTAACGGTAAAACTAAAATGGTAACAAATACCACAAGACATAAAGAAAAGCAACTTAAATAAAGTTCAAATGATGAATAGCTTTTTAACTTAAAAGAGAATTAGAATAGAAATAAAGATTGCAGAACTGAAATATAATAGGATTCATTGGCTACTGTCACTCCAGACAGATAAGCTAATTTCTTCACTAGTGTTTTTCATGTAATTTATAATCACTTTTAACACTTTCTGTATGGATCATGATTCTCTTAGAAAAGTCCATTTTAATATTGATTTTAATTAACTAGTGCCAGGGTGTTTTTCACTTACTCAGTATTCATTTCCAGAGATATGAGCTAAACATTATTTTTGTAAAGGGTATCTGGGCAGCATGACAGAGCAGCTTGTTTTAAAGTACAACAGCTGCAATTGGGTATATTGTGCTGGCAGCATTTCCTGTAATTGTTCACAATTATAATAGCTCGCTGTATCCTGTACAGCATTTAGATAGCTAGAAGTACAGAAATTAACAATGATCTGAGAAATGCAAGTTGACGTTGAAGTGTAATACTATGGCAGACTGCAAAAGAAACCAATTTATGGCTGATTTAATTGGCTTAAATATACTTCCTTAGGAAGAACTTGAGGCTTTTCATCCAATACAACATAATGTCTGTATGTAAACATCAAAGCAATTTTTTTCTATAAACTATCTTTATTAGCAAACCTTATAAATTTGAGTTGCTATAACAGCAGCCATAATTGAATACTCAAACTTCAATATTTCAGTAGACAAGTAACACACTAAATACAATTGTTACTGCACAACTACCAGGTTCATCCATTGGTACTAGAGATGAGCAGACTCGTGGCTATTCGGGTTTGCAAGGGTTCGGTTAGGCTTTAAAAAAAAGTTCTGTTCGGGATCCAAACTTAACCTGAACTTGACTCTGGACACCAAACACCATATAAGTCAATGGCGACCCAAACTTGTGTGCTGTAAAATGGCTATGAAATGGTTGTAGTAAAGGCTAGGGGGTTGCCAAAGGAGGCAAGATGGGGGTAATGGCCCTGCACACAAATGTGAATAGTGAATAAATAAAAGAAAAAAAAAGACGTGTGGTCCCGCCTATTTTTTATAATCAGTGCGGGTAAAGCAAACAACTGTGGCTGCAACCCTCAGCTGTCAGCTTTACCTTGGCCCCGCCCTATTTTTGATAATCAGCCAATGTAAGGCAGACTACTGGGGGCTAGTGTTATCAGGGTGGGAAGGCCCATGGTTATTTGGCCCATCCCTGCCTAAGGATAGTAGCCTGCAGCTGCCACAGAAATGGCGCATCCATTAGATGCACCAATTGTGTCCCTTCTCCCAGCTCTTCCTGATTGCTCTGGTGTGGTGGCAATAGGGGTAATATTTTTGGAGTTGATGTCAGCTGTGATTTCACAGCTGGCATCAAGCCCAGGGGTTAGTAATGGATAAACCTCTATCAGACACCCTCATTACTAACCCAACAAGCAAAGAGTTAAAAAAAAGCAGACAAAGGGAAAAAAGTTTATTTGAATAAACACTCCCCCACATGCCCTGGTTCACCAATTTATTACTTCAAAGTAATCCTGTAAGTTCTGACGTAATCCAAAGAGTAATGTCCCATGACATCCATCGATTCCTATAGAGCTGCATTCTGACAATGAGGCTAAGTTACTGCCGGTCAGCAGCAGCCTGACATTTTTCATGAGTGGTGCTCCCACTTGCATTTAATATGAATGAGTGCAATTCAATAAAACATTGTATGGAGCTCACATCAATGTTTAATAATTAGGCAGTGTTCATTTGCGATTTTTGAGTTTGGCGCATATATTGAATCAAACACACCCATACAAGTCTATGGGTGCATGTGAAACATTGGACTGCACTCGAATGATGTCTGAGTGCAGTGCAATATATGTAGAAAAAGGTAGTGGAGAAAATGGAGAGATTAATCTCTCCCTCTTCTCCGCAACTGAGATCTGACTCTCGCATGCAAGAGAATCAGATTGTTTTGACATGACAGAAATTTCGCTTGGTCTTCCAGCCCTTATCTTGTCCTCTCTTCGCTTTTCCTGCATAGGAATCAATGGGCATTGTGGGACATTACTCCATTGAATTACATTGGAACTTTAATTAATACATTGGTGAATCAGGGAGTGTGGAATAGTGTTTAGTCACCAATGGGATTATGTTGGAACATTAAGCAGTTTTTTATTCAATAAATTGGTGAACGAGGGAGTCTTTATTCAAATAAACTATTTTTTTCCTGTTTGTATGGTTTTTAAACTCTATACTTACCAGGTTACTAATGGGAGTGTCTGCTAGACGCCTATCCATAACTGTCCCCCAGGCTTGATGCCAGCTGTCAATTCACAGCTAACATCAACCCCAAAAGTAATACCCTGGCAAAGTGGTAGAATTGGCCCATCTAATGAATGTACCACTTCTGGAATGGCTGCGAGCTGCTATTTTTAGTTTGGGAGTGTCAAATAACCATGAGCCCTCCAAGCCTGAAAATACCAGCCCTCAGTTGTCTGCTTTACCATGGCTGGTTATCAAAAATTGGCTAAATCCCATGCTATTTGTTTTAATTATTTATTTAATATTTTTTAAAAACAACATGGAATATTATCTCTTTTTGATCCCCAGCCAAAATAAAGCTGACATCTGAGGGCTGCAATCCAAAGATGTCTGCTTTAACTGCTCAGGTTATGTAAAATAGGCGGGAGCCCATGTAATTCTTTTTTTATTTATTCCCTATCCACATTTGTTTCCAGAGCAATTTCTCCATTTTGCTTCCTTTTGCAGACCATTATCCCTTACTTCGACTATTTTACAGCCATTTTATAACAGACATTTTGGTCTCCATTAACTTAAATGGGGTTTGGAGTCCAGGGTCAAGTGTGGGTCCCGAACCAAACTTTTAACTATAATGCTGCCGAACACGGCAAACCCAAACTTCCACGATCTGCTCATCTCTAGTAGAGATTAGCAAACCCAAAGTTGGATGTTTGGTTTTCAATAAAAAACAGAATTCGAGTTCAGAGTTCTGGTCCTTTACGTATGCAAGCCAGTTGTTTGAGCATCGCTGTGCTTGGGTACGCTCAGTGCTCAGCCCAGTTTGAGCCGCTTGCAGTGTTTGATCATCTCGCACTGGGGGTAACAAGAACGTTAAGGGATATAGTGTGCACTAAAAAAGAAAAATGGAAAACCCCACACACCCTTTCCCGGACGTGTTCTGTTTGTGGCTAGCTGTATGTAGGCAGAGATCTGAACTTCCCAATTAGTGATGTCCATTGAGGTTCAGGTCAAGTCCAGGACCCAAACCAAACTTTATCTAAAGTGTGGCTGAACCCGCCAAAATCAAACGTCCACGGGTTCGCTCATCTCCAATCTTTAGTCATCAATGTTAAAGTCACGGACAGCCATTTTCATTTTTATTTTCTTAAATCTAGAGGTATGCTAAGATGCAGAGCCCATATGCAGCAGTTTACTGACAGCTAGAGAAGCACGATAATCTGGTATATCTGAATGCATGAATAAAGAAACCCCTCGTCTTAACAATTTTGTACTATCCATGTGGTTTATACACTATAAAATATATTTTTATTTTGTTACTTAGTGATTAGACTTAGCATTCCTCTTAGCAATAATTTAATATGTGTGCGAACCAATGTGACATAAGTCATAGTTAATGTCTCTCAAACAGCATGAGAAAAAAAAGATCATATTAATATTAAAGGTTAAAATGTGCTTACAGAAATACCATACATATGATGACTTTTCTCATTTACATACATAATTTATTATATAAAAATATTTTATGAAAATAAAAATCACACAAGGAAATTGTCGATGACCTCACACAAAAAAAAACACTGATCCTGAATATTTAAAGAATATCTGTAATTTTAAATTTAATTTCATAAATGAATGTTATACATGAAAAATAGCAATTTTGTAATATATCACATAATAAAAATTAGCTTCTTTCTGCTTATAGATAGTGTTGAGCGGACCCGGATCCGCAAAATCCAGATCCGCACGGTTCGAGTGTCCGATCTGAGTCCGACCAGTACCCGGGATTCGGGGTGCACGATGCGGATCCTTTTTTTTTTCTCTCTCTCTCTCTCTCTCTCTCTCTCTCTCCCTCTCTCTCTCTCTTCTCCCCCGCTTCCCTCCCGGATCCCATTGATTTGTATGGCCGCGGATCCGATCTGGATCCGCCGGACCCGGATTATGACCGATCCGCTCAACTCTACTTGTAGACTGATCTTTCTCTCCCAATTCATGGTTAAAGTCTATAAAATCTGTATTCAGTGATACAGATTTTCCCCTTTATTGAGGCAGGAGGTGACAGCTAGTGTTCATAAGGTTCTCATAATAGAGAATTTTGACAATTAATGATCAGTGCAGGAGGGGAAGAATTTAATTTTTTTTGAATAAGATAAATTACAAAATTTCTTATTTTCAACATATTATTGATTAGGTAAAAAAATTAAAATAATGGCTCTTCGTACCGGATCAAACATTTTTGTTGCGTCGTCATGATGACTTGTATCATCTTTCTTCTGGAAGCTGTTTTGGAGGGAAGGTGGGGGGAAAGGTGAGGGGGTTTGGTTGAAGTATGCACTCACCTAGCTGGTTGCATATCTATATTGAGAGCATCTTGTAACATGTTAGAGATGGTACTCATTTTGAGTCTCACAGCTATCTAACATCTCCTCCACTCATCTAGTATGTTGCTTCTTTACTCATTGTCGCTGACCGAGGCAGAGAAGACGTCTGCAGCTCTTTTCATTCAAGATAACAGAATCAGGACAATCTCTTGACACCTAGACCTGGTTGAAGGGCTGTTACCTTTTTTCATAATCTGCAGATTCTTTTAAAATACAAAAGTACAAAGGAAGAACTTTACATTTTTTTATCTAGTTAGTATAAAAAGTATTCACGCCTGCAGTAAACATTCTCTAATTGCTCTTATTGCTCTGAATTGGTGTTGTGGAGCCAGGATGGGCACGCACTTAAACATATGGAGGTCATGCAAAATAATTGCTACTTTCTGGTAAAAGAGGTTGTCCGGCCACATGGGTGCCATGCTCCTTGGATAAGTGTTTCCTGAGTGTGTGTGTGAAATAAGTGAGTGGCACTTATTTGCTCCTCTGAGTTGGCGTCCATCTTCCCGTGTGTCGCAGCTACTGTGCGGGAATCACGCAACACCAGGGTTTTGTTAACAAAACTTCCTTTACTTGCATTCAGCAGTTTCATGGAAGACATGGCATTCGACATCCTTTCTGTTTTTCTAAGGTACTCTCTTCCCTATAAGACTCCCACTATTTGGTGCAGCGGCAATTCTCTTTTCTGCATCAATAACCCTTCATTCTCCTTTCAAGGGTCTAAAGTACTCCGGGATTGTCCCCTTTTCCCTCTTTCAACTCCTTGTTCATTTATTACCTGGACAGCTTCACCAAGCCAGCCGGGACGGGCCACGGACTCCGGACCTACAGAGATTGATCTCAGTGTTCGGGAAAAGCCCTTGCACCTAGGCCCACATCCTTCCTTCCATGTCTGAAGTCTTCTCCCTTTCTACCTAAAATGGCCATACTCTACATTCCTTTACTCCTTCCTCTAACTACTATTGACCCTACCATATCTAAAACTGTATATAAACTTGTCCTTCCGTGCATCTGACATAACCATCAGATGGCAACCTTTCTATCGTAAAATACATTATAAACTCTGCTACATCTTAAAACCTGTCTCTTACCTAAAACCTACCTAATTATTACATATGACTTATACATTAATTCACATTACCTTACTACACAAACATAGAATATAAAACATAGTCATTATTTACATTACAGGGGGTCCTCCACCTACTACAATGGGTTGAACTGGACCAGATTTTAGATTGAACTGTCAGGTTTTGGGTGTGTCACAAGTTCTTCCATGACTCTCCATGTTGCCTGGTTCCATCTCTTCTAAAAAAAAGAGGTATTTCCTGACACTTAGGGAATGGGTCTCAGAACTTTCCGATATCCAGCTTGTGGCATGGTACTATCTTGGAGAATTTAGTTTTATCAATCTGGAGAGCCTGGATCATTTATAGGAAAACACATATGGCTCACAGAAGTGAAAGGCCGATATATTGTATATGACCAGTTTGCACCTGGCCATATATAATATACCCATTCCCTTCCACTACCCTTCCTGTTCCCAATCCTATGACTTAATATATCACATGAACATGCTTCATAGTAGTGCAAGGCTGATGCCTATAATAAGTGTTCTCAGCAACCTCATTCTTCTTAAGGTGATATCTAATAGTGATGTTTTTAGAATTGCTACTCTCTCTTTAGTGTTAGATATCATTCCTAATATACAGTATGTCTTTATTTACTTTCAAAAGTACTTTCCACAATAACAGGGTCTGTCCCACAGGACTGGCACTAACAAATGAGGTGCCAGTCCTGTGGGACAGACATGGGACTCTATGAGCTGTCAGCCTGGGAGAGCTCATGTGGCGCCCTGGACTAGCCAGGTCGTCACAGGTACTGCAACACACACCCCCACCCCGAGACAGGCACATCAGCCAGACACAAAATCCTTGTTGCCTCCCTCCAGGGGCTGATGTCCACACCAGGTGGGGTGGAGCCAGGCGGTTGGCCCCACCCACTGAGGAGTTCACAGACCTGGAGGCGGGAAAAGGAAGGGAGTTCAGTTAGGGAAGTGCAAGAGAGAGGAGTGAAATGTGGTGAAGGAGTAAACTGACCGTGTCCGGGTGCGTTGCCCGGGCACTAAGAGCAAGGTTGGCAGACGGTGGTGGCCGTCTGCAGGAGAGGCGAATCAACGCGGAACTGTAGGACCGGGGTCGGGCGGTGGCCCGCCGGTACCGAACCGGGGAGCGAAGTGAAGCCAGCACACACAGGCAGGGCCTGCGGACCCCGACCAGGCTTGGAGTCGCCGTTAATAGGTCAAATCCGTCAGTGACCGGAACCCCAGGGGTTTCCTAACAGCCAAGACCCGATAGAAGGAAATCGTCCGACCAGTAGAAGGAAATACAGCTACTGCCACAGCTAGGGCCAGAGCCTGCGGGCAAAAGGCCTCCTCCGGCACATATATACGCTGGGGAGCGGGTTACTGGTGGTAAGCCATCGGGACCGAACATACACAAGGGTGCAGGGAAAGGCAGCCACCACCAACCATCCGGGAGAATCCACAGCAGCCGGCTGCGGGACCCGTCCATTTGGTTTACCAGGGACTTTGCGTACATTTGTGGCTGAGTGAGTACAACCGTGCCATCCGGCACCACGCTGCACGGTCCAGGCGACCCTGCACCTTGCCAACCCCGCCTCCCCGTCACCTCACCGGGCCCAGGGACCACCAACCCCTACCCACGGAGGTGGAAAACGACATCCCAGCTGCTCCCTACCATCGCTCCCGGGATCCCCGTCACCAGCAGCGGTGGTGCCCAACCTCACCACAACCCGTGGGTGGCGTCACGGACCAAATCCCCAAACCAAACTATCCCCTTTCACTCACGGGCGAGGAGCGCCGCTCGAGTCCCCGGATCTGGGCCCACCACTCGAGCCACCGAGCAGCAGAAGCGCAGGACCCGAGCGCTAGCGAGCGCAGCGCACCGCCGCCCGCGACACTCATAGAGTCCCATGGCTTTAAGTATCACATTTATGCTGATGATATGCAGATCTAACTCTCTGGACTTAACATCACCTCCTTACTAACCAGAATATCACAATTTATATCTGTGGTTTCATCCTTTTTCTCTGCTCGACATCTAAAACTGAACATGGACAAAACAGAATTCATTATCTTTCCTCCTCCTCAATCAACCCCCTCTCCTGATCTATCCATCAAAGTCAATGGCTGCTCACTTTTCCCAGTCCCACATACTCGCTACCTGGGAGTAACTCTAGACTCCGCTTTCTCTTTCAAGCCACTCATCCAAGCCTTCTTCACCTCCTGCCACCTACAACTCAAAAATATTTCCCAGATTCATACATTCCTTTCCCAAAAAGCTGCACAAACCCTAATGCATGCCCTTATTTTGTCCCGCCTGGATTATTGCAACCTCCTGCTCTGTGGCCTCCCTTCTAACAGTCTTGCATCCCTACAATCTATTCTAAACTATGCTGCCTGATTAATCCACCTATCCCTCCACTACTCCCCGACCTCTCCACTCTGCCAATCCCTTCAGTGGCTTCCCATTGCCCAAAGACTCCAGTTCAAAACCCTAAAAATGACCTACAAAGCCATCCACAACCTGTCTCTTCCTTACATCTGTGATTTAGTCTCCAGGTACTTACCCACATGTAACCTTCGATCCTCACAAGATTTCCTTCCCTACTCCCCTCTCATCTCCACTTCCCACCACCGCATCCAAGATTTTTCCCCTGCATCACCCATACTCTGGAATGCTCTGCCACAACATATCAGACTCTAACCTACCTTGACAAACTTCAAAAGGAACCTGTAGACCCACCTCTTCTGAAAAGCCTAGAACCTACCGTAACCCTCAGTCCGCTATAGCACAGCACGACCATCTCCCCTCACCTACTGTCTCCTTACCATTCCTTGTAGACTATGAGCCCTCACTGTCAGGGTCCTCTCTCCTTCTGTACCAGTCTGTGCCTTGTTTTGTTTATGAGTATTGTACTTGTTCCTACTATGTATACTCTTTTCACATGTAAAGTGCCATGGAATAAATGGTGCTATAATAATAATAATAATATTCAAAAAGAGGACAAAATTAGTGCCTGAAAATTATATGCCGTTAAGTTTAACCTCTACTGTGTGTATGATCCAAGAGAGTTTTCTAAGAGTATCTCAATAACAATAGCTTCATGACCCAGTATGAACAAAAGTTTATGAAGGATCGGTTCTGTCAAGGTGAATTCCAGACATTGTCTATCCGCACTTTTCAAAAGCGTTAAGTGCAGTTCCACATAAAATATTGGTACATAAAATGAGAGTAATGGGACTAGGGTAAAAATATGTGTAACTGGTTTAACAAGTGGCTCAGTGATAGGCAACATAGGGTGGTTACTAATGGAACCCACTCAGAGTTACATTTAACAGTAGGGTACCACAGGTGTCAGTATTAGGCCTTCTTCTTTTAACATATTTATTAATTACCTTATAGAGGGTGTACACAAAGTAAAGTTTCAATATCTGCAGATGATACCACACTCTGCAAAGTAATCAACAGAGATTAATTTAATCTTACAGAGGGATTTATGTATGCTGGAGATTTGGACTAAGAAATGGAAATTAAAATTTAATTTAGATAAATGTAAAGTCATGCACTTTGGCAGAGGATATAATATGTATATGTGACGCCCTGGCCTATCAGGTCGTCACAGGGTATTGTGCAATCTGCCATCCTGTACAATATCCACCTCCTTCTTGGTTAAGGGTCTCTGACCTTTGGTGTTGCAAAGAAGAAACTAATTAAAATCCTAGAAACACTCTGCACCACACACACCAGACACACCAGTGGCTAACCCGAAGGGAATAGGGTCGTCCACTTGGGGGGTTGGTTGAAGGGGAGGTCAGGAATGTTAGGCGACAGACAGTTGAGAAGTGACTCTCGAGAGGAGAGGTCAGGAGCTGGGCTCCTTGAGACTACCAGGTGGCTGACGTTGGTCTGTGCCTGGTAGGAGCTGCACCCCAGTCGCAGGGAATCGTGACAAGGGGCACGGACTGTCGAGGAGGACAGTCGGCGGCCTTGTGCTATCACCGGGCAGGGGCCAGGGCACGACGGGGTACGTGGACCCTAGATCAGGAAGGAGCTTCAGGTGTCCTGACAATTTACCCGATGAGGACGGAGCCTTCAAGATCCGTTCTCCACCCACTCTAAAATCGGGGTACAAGCGCAACGAGGGGAATAGGACTTTCCCACTATATAGTCCAGAAAATCCCAAGCGTGAACCCTGAGAGCAAGCTCACAAGGTTAGCCACACTGGTGAGCGGGACCCGACTAGTTTTATGCTAAAGGGACCAGTTAGAAGAAAAGGTGCCAAGGAAAAGGTCACAGGCTAACAGGCAACACCAACGGGCACGGGATCCTTGCATGCTCCCTCCAAGCGGCAGCGGTGTCAAGAATTTTGGTTTACCACAGTTGTTGGTGTCAGCGTTATTGGACTGAGTGAGTACACAAGTGACCCTTACTGTCCCAACGGCACCTCCCTGTCACCATCACTAAATCCCGGGGCATCCCCCCTACCCGTGGAGGGTGTTAGGGCCAGGTGGACGGACAGACCCAGGAGGTGGATCCACTGGGCCGAACTCTTTGATGATGGTAAGGGGTCCGGTAGCTGGAGCACTACAGGTAGCTGAACAGTCCGTGCACAAGAGTA
Source organism: Anomaloglossus baeobatrachus (assembly GCF_048569485.1). NCBI lineage: Eukaryota > Metazoa > Chordata > Amphibia > Anura > Aromobatidae > Anomaloglossus > Anomaloglossus baeobatrachus. Next base: position 480,664,762 of record NC_134358.1, read on the forward strand.
TAACGGAGAAGTCCCTGGGACCACGGAGTCACTGATGGTAGTCCGGGTGACGGAGCTCAGGTTCGGAAGCCGAGATGATGTCAGGCGGAGTCCGGAACCTTGGGAGCGAGATGACGGGTCACCGCAGGGATCAGAGATGGTACGGACTGTCAGGATGGCAGATAGACAGCGTTCGGGTCTCGGGATTCGGCAGGACCGGATGGCACGGCAGGATCGGCTCTAGAAGAGAGAGAGGTGAGTATCTCACAGGAACACAAGGAGACCTGACTCCTAGCTAGAGAAACACGAAGATCAGGCCCCGCCCACTTGGACATTAAACCCCTTTATACCCTGTACCTGTGTGCTTCATTTCCTGTCAATTGACGCTGGCCCTTTAAGAAAGGGTCAATGACCGCACGCGCACCCTAATGCGCATGCGCGCGCCCCGGGTGCCAGAAGCCAGAGCAGGAAGCTGAGGGGAGGAAGCAGCAGAGCCGGGCTGGGGCTGAGAAGCCGACGGGCGCCGGGAGCGGGGACCAGGACGCCTGGGAAGCGCAGGCGATGGACGCTGGAGAGCGGGGAGCGGCGGAGACCGGACCGAAGAACCGGGGAGCGAGGCAGGGGAGCCGGAGAGCGTGACAGGTGAGCCGGGGAGCAGCGCAGGGGACCCGGGGAGCGTGACAGTACCCCCCCCCCACGCCCCCCTCCCTGCAACCGGGACAGGAAGGCACGGATCAGCGGAGTACCCACGTTCTCCCGGGGCTCCCAGGACCTATCCTCAGGACCATACCCTGCCCAGTCCACCAGGAAGAACTGTCGACCCCGTACGGTTTTCATGGCCACGATATCTCTTACCACATAGATGTCGTCATCGGCAATAGGAGGAGGAGCCGAACTGGCAGCAGCGGAGAAGGGACCAAGGACAACCGGCTTGAGCAGGGAGACGTGGAATGAGTTGGGTATCCTCATCGTGGCCGGGAGCTGTAGCTTGTAGGAGACCTCATTGATCTTGTTGAGGACTTTAAACGGCCCGATGTAGCGAGGACCCAGCTTGTAGGATGGTATCTTCAATCGGACGTACTTGGAAGCAAGCCAGACTAGATCTCCAGGAGAGAAACACGGAGGGTCCAGACGTCTCTTGTCTGCGTGTCTCTTCATCCGCAGGGAAGCACGCCCAAGGGACGCCTTGACAGAGTCCCAAATGGTTGCAAAGTCACGGGCTACAGCATCAGCAGCAGGGACATCCGAAGAAGGGGATACAGGCAATGGGACGGAGGGCTGAAGTCCGTAAACGACATGGAAGGGAGAGCTGGAGGATGACTCACTGATGTGGTGGTTATGGGAGAATTCAGCCCAAGGAAGAAGCGTGGACCAGTCGTCGTGATGGGCGTTGACGTAGTGACGTAAGAAGGAGGTCAAGATTTGATTGACCCTTTCCACTTTGCCATTAGACTGAGGATGGTAGGCAGAAGAAAAGTCCAGAGTCACTCCCAGATGTTTGCAGAGAGCCCTCCAGAAGCGGGAGGTGAACTGAGTTCCTCTGTCGGATACGATGTGTGATGGAAAGCCATGCAAGCGGAAGATGTGATGTATATAGGCGTCCGCGAGTTCCTGAGCAGAGGGCAGTCCAGCCATAGGGACGAAATGAGCCATTTTAGAGAACCGATCCACCACGACCCATATGACTGTGTGTCCGGAGGACAATGGCAAGTCCGTAATAAAGTCCATCGCTATGTGTTGCCACGGAACTGAGGGTATCGGCAGAGGCAGAAGACGGCCATATGGCAGGTGTTTGGGCGTCTTGTTCCTGGCACAAGAGGAGCAGGCAGAGACAAAAGCAGCGACGTCCGTGCGAAGGGATGGCCACCAGTAATGACGTACAATCGCACCCCATGTTCTCTTCTGACCAGCATGACCGGCTGTTTTCGAGGCATGTCCCCAGTGTAACACTTTTTCCCTGTCGGTCTCAGAGACATAGGTCTTCCCGGGCGGTATCTGGGCCAGGGTGACAGGGGCCACCGGAATGATTTTGCTAGGACAGATGATGGGTTGGGAAGTCTCCTCCTCCTGCTCCATGGGCATGAAAGACCTGGACAAGGCATCAGCGCGTACATTCTTGTCCGCGGGTCGGAAATGGAGCTGGAAATCAAACCTGGCAAAGAATAAGGACCACCTGGCTTGCCGTGGGTTCAGTCGCTGAGCAGACCGCAGGTATTCCAGGTTCTTGTGGTCCGTGTAAATAATCACGGGGTACACTGCTCCTTCCAGAAGGTAGCGCCATTCCTCCAGAGCCAGTTTGACTGCCAATAACTCTCGGTCACCGATGGTGTAGTTGCGTTCAGGCGCTGAGAAGCTCTTGGAGAAGAATCCGCAAGTCACCATCTTCCCGGAGGAGGACTTCTGCATGAGCACTGCTCCGGCTCCCGAGGAGGAGGCATCCACCTCCAAGGTGAACTGGCGGTTTAACTCCGGACGGTGGAGTACAGGAGAGGAGGCAAATGCCCGCTTCAGAGAGCCAAACGCGGCGTCGGCCGCAGGTGACCAGTCCTTTGGATTAGCCTCCTTCTTGGTCAAGGCGGAGAGAGGAGCAGTCAGAGCAGAGAAGTGAGGGATGAACTGGCGGTAGTAGTTGGCGAACCCCAGGAAGCGTTGGATTGCCTTCAGTCCAGAAGGAAAAGGCCAGTTGAGAATGGAGGAGACCTTCTTTGGATCCATCTGCAGTCCGGTATCGGAGATGATGTAACCTAGGAAGGGGAGAGAAGACTGCTCAAAGACACACTTCTCGTACTTGGCGTACAGACGATTTTCCCTCAGTCGTTGTAGTACCAGCTGCACGTTCTCTCTGTGGGTCTGGAGGTCCGGAGAGAAAACAAGGATATCATCCAGATACACCACCACACAGACGTAGAGAAGGTCCCGGAAAATGTCGTTCACCAATTCTTGAAAGACTGCTGGTGCGTTACACAGGCCGAAGGGCATCACGCAGTATTCATAGTGCCCATCGCGAGTATTGAACGCGGTCTTCCATTCGTCCCCAGAGCGGATGCGGACCAGATTGTAGGCACCCCGAAGATCCAGCTTGGTGAACACACGAGCTCCTCTAAGCCGGTCAAACAATTCGGGGATGAGCGGCAGAGGGTACTTGTTTTTCACGGTGATTTGGTTCAATCCCCGGTAGTCTATACATGGGCGTAAGTCGCCTTCTTTCTTCTTAACGAAGAAGAAGCCTGCTCCAGCAGGAGAGGAGGATCTCCGAATGAATCCCCTTGCCAGGCTCTCTGTGATGTAGGTAGACATGGCCCTTGTTTCGGCTGGAGACAATGGATATATCCGTCCTCGAGGTGGTGTTGTTCCCGGAAGCAGGTCGATGGCACAATCGTAAGGACGATGTGGCGGAAGTACCTCAGATTCCTTTTTATCAAAGACGTCCGCGAAGGACCAATAGGCCGAGGGCAGTCCCGGTAGGTTCTCTGGAACCGGAGGTCGTCGGATGGGTTGTATGGTCTTCAGACATTTATCATGGCACGAAGAGCCCCATCGGGTGATTTCACCAGTGCCCCAGCTGACTGATGGTTCGTGTGTCCGTAACCAGGGAAGTCCCAGTAGGATTTGATGGGACATGTGTGGGAGAACGTAGAGAGCGATGTTCTCGGTGTGCAGGGCACCGATACGCAGTTCGACCGGCCTGGTGATCCAGGAGATGGTGTCCGAGAGGGGTCTCCCATCCACAGAGGCAATCACTAGGGGCTTGTCGAGTGGAGTAACAGGCACCTGGTACTTGTCCACCGTGGCCTGCTGGATGAAATTGCCTGCGGCCCCAGAATCGAGGTACGCCTCAGCCGTGAACCGCGTCTCTCCCGTTGTCACTTGCACAGTCCACGTAACCGGGTCTGAGAGAGTCCCAGCACCTAGGGTGGCCTCTCCTACCAACCCTAGGCTTTGGAGTTTCCCGGCCTCTCTGGACAGGAGCGTAGCAGGTGTGTGCCCTCTCCGCAGTAAAAGCAGAGGCCCTTGGCGAGCCGCTCGGCTCGACGTTGTTCAGACTGCCGCACACGGTCGATCTGCATGGGCTCGTGGACGGAGGCCCCAGATGCCGTTGACTGGAATACGGCGGGCTTCTGCGGAGGAGAGGAATGCCGTACCGGACGTCTCCCACGGGACACCTCTTTGGATCGCTCCTGAAAGCGAATGTCCACTCGAGTCGCTAGAGTAATCAGGGCGTCCAGGGTGGACGGCACGTCACGACCCGCCAGCTCATCTTTAATTTGCCCCGAGAGTCCTTCCCAGAAGGCGGCGGTTAGGGCCTCGTTGTTCCACCCGAGTTCCGAAGCCAAGGTGCGAAACCGGATTGCGTATTGACCCACCGTCAGAGTCCCCTGACGTAACCGGAGAAGAGATGAAGCAGACGCGGAGGCGCGTCCTGGCTCGTCAAAGGTGCCACGGAATGCCTGCAGGAACTCTTGGATGTTCGTGGTCACAGGATCCCCCTTCTCCCACAAGGGGTTCATCCACGCCAGTGCCTCACCCTCTAGATGGGACATGATGAAGGCGACCTTGGCTTGGTCGGAGGCAAACAAATGCGGCAGCTGCGTGAAATGGAGGGAGCATTGGTTTATGAATCCCCTGCAGGTCTTTGGGTCTCCGGCATACCGGGGTGGTGAGGCCAAACGAAGTCTTGAAGCATCCGAAGAAGTCGCCACGGGAGCTGGAGCCGTGGATTGACTAGTGGAAGCCCGGGATGCTGAAGACGTAACTGACGCTTGTAGCGTGTTCAGGCGGGCGTCCACAGAAGACATGAATTGCAGCATGCGGGTCTGAGTCTCACGCTGGCGTTGGAGTTCCTCCTGTACGGCTGCTAGTGCTTCAGCGGGATCCATGGCCTGATCTTACTGTTAGGGCCAGGTGGACGGACAGACCCAGGAGGTGGATCCACTGGGCCGAACTCCTTGATGATGGTAAGGGGTCCGGTAGCTGGAGCACTACAGGTAGCTGAACAGTCCGTGCACAAGAGTATAACGGAGAAGTCCCTGGGACCACGGAGTCACTGATGGTAGTCCGGGTGACGGAGCTCAGGTTCGGAAGCCGAGATGATGTCAGGCGGAGTCCGGAACCTTGGGAGCGAGATGACGGGTCACTGCAGGGATCAGAGATGGTACGGACTGTCAGGATGGCAGATAGACAGCGTTCGGGTCTCGGGATTCGGCAGGACCGGATGGCACGGCAGGATCGGCTCTAGAAGAGAGAGGTGAGTATCTCACAGGAACACAAGGAGACCTGACTCCTAGCTAGAGAAACACGAAGATCAGGCCCCGCCCACTTGGACATTAAACCCCTTTATACCCTGTACCTGTGTGCTTCATTTCCTGTCAATTGACGCTGGCCCTTTAAGAAAGGGTCAATGACCGCGCACGCGCCCTAATGCGCATGCGCGCGGCCCGGGTGCCAGAAGCCAGAGCAGGAAGCTGAGGGGAGGAAGCAGCAGAGCCGGGCTGGGGCTGAGAAGCCGACGGGCGCCGGGAGCGGGGACCAGGACGCCTGGGAAGCGCAGGCGATGGACGCTGGAGAGCGGGGAGCGGCGGAGACCGGACCGAAGAACCGGGGAGCGAGGCAGGGGAGCCGGAGAGCGTGACAGGTGAGCCGGGGAGCAGCGCAGGGGACCCGGGGAGCGTGACAGAGGGGTTAAACACCTAGCTGCCCACACCATCGCCACCGGGCACTCCCAATCGCAGCGATGGTACTGCATCTTACCACGCACCACGTGTGGCGTCACGAACTTTCCACACCATCCTCTGTAAATACTCCCCCCTTTATTCCGAGTGGCCGCGCGACCCCGCCCCCCGGTTCTGGAGACCCCTTGAGCCACTGCAGATCGGGATCCGAGCAGCCTGGCTGCTGATGCGGGGGCGGCACACCCTGGAAACTTTGGCGTCACAAACAGGATTCGAGCAGGACCCACCTACCTGGGGTGACGTGTGCCTTAGAGCCGAAAACCGCGACTCAAAATTCCTTTTCCTGCCAATTCCACTAGTTTCCGCCATCTTTTCGCGCCAAACCGCCATCTTCCCCGTGAAAGCACGCGAATCAGAAGCCCTGCCCTTTGTCCTGAGTGTGAGGCTGGAACCGGAAGTTACCAGAGGGCCACAGTGCGTAAAGGAGTGCTGAGAAAAGACAGAGGGGCGTGCTAGAATGTAACTACAGCGGAAGAGAAGCAGGGACGCCAGGACTCTGCCATAACGTTCCTGTATGACGCAGAGGCAAGATGGCAGAGCGGGACTGGTCACCGGAATGTGCTGTTCCCGGGACTGCGACTTGGATTGAGGAGGAGATAGAGCAGCTGTGCAGGAGAATGCGGATGCAGTTCCTGTTTATCTTGAACCACTGGAGGGAAGGGATGAGGAGCCTGGCGATGGCGGTGCGAGCCCGTGAGGTTGAGAAACCACGTGAAGAGAGGGTAAGCGGTTACCCAGTCCCTGTTGATTACCCAAATCTGGCTACAGCGGCTGAGGGATCCGGACTGCCCCCACTCGCGGTGAACACTCCACCGTAACCTACCCCGTCCTTGGCGGACGCCAAGCTGCGCACGCCAACCCCGGCAGCGGAACCTTCGGTGCCTTTAAGTAAACTCCAGCTGCAGAAACCACGGTGCTGTCCCTCATCCCTGTCACGACAGCGGTCATCCGGACCCCGGCCAGACCAGACCCAGCCACATCACCGGGCTCGTCCTCAGAGGCGGAGCACCCGGACCCTGCAACCCCGGCTGCGGAACAGTCGGTTCTTCAATCTGTCAAGGCGGACGTGGAGCCTGAAGATCTCTCGGTTCCACTGCCATGCGGCATCCTGACGGCTGTTGGGGCCGCAAGAGTCCACATAAAACCAGAGCCAGCTAGGGAGCCGAGGCCGGACACTGACGCCTTCTATTGGGAACGACACTACCAGCGAAGCTGACACCAGTGATGACAACTCCAGACCAGCGGCAGCGGGAGATTGTTGCCAGTACACGGAGGGAGAAAGAAAATCTTAGGAAAGCCACCTTTCGTATTCGAGGGCCTCAACGAAGGGGCCTCGTGTGGCGCTTCGACCCCGAGAAAGGGTGGGGTTTCCTCTGGGAAGTAAGTCTCCCCGACGAAGTCTTTGTAGCTCGAAGAGATATCGAGCAGCATCTCCCGAGGGATCACCCGGGTGATAATCTGGAGTCAGGGGTCACTTACACGCGGCACTGGAGCGAGCGGGGCTGGTATGCTCTAGATGTGAAGCGGCTTGCTATGGTGAATGAGCAAGTTGTGCCAGGTGCCACTGTTGACTACCAGCCTCCCAATGAGCGGTACCAGTAGTTTGAAAAATGTTGAAAAAACCCCAGTAGTGTAACGATGCCATAGAATTGTTAGGTATCGGTCCTTTCATTTGTTGTTTTTCATAGTTTGTTGTTTTTCATATAGAAAATGTTAGCAAAATAAGTGTCTAATCAACCGGTTTTAATGAAAAGAGTAAAAGTAACCTGATTTGCTAGAAGATTGCTAAAATGTGTACACCCGGTACATGGACTCTGTTAAGTTTTTATATTTAGTAAAAATGGACCACAGTCACAGGACTGGCGTGACCAACACGAACTTGTGTATTGTACATAGTTGCACCTCCTGTGCCCACCAGAGTCGTCTATCACAACGCCTGGGACCTTAACCTGGTAACAGACCCACCATAGGTATGCAGCGGGTCAGGTTGTTTGGGTAGCGGGTTAATGGGATCCGGGACACTGGGACTGGACTGTCGTGGGTAGAAGCTGCAATGGAGCAGGTTGCGTCTCCACTACCACTGAAACCGGTAGCGTCCCACCGTTGAAGAGATGAACTCTTTAAGCTGTTAAGTAACCTTTAAGTGACAAGCCTCCCTGATGTGGGATGAAAATGTGAATAAAAATGTTAATCTTTTCCTACCTTTTTCTACAGTTTAAAAAAAATAAAATAAATAAACGTGATGTCCTGTAGCTCGGGAACGAGCTACGTTTAACCAAGGGGGAATGTGACGCCCTGGCCTATCAGGTCGTCACAGGGTATTGTGCAATCTGCCCTCCTGTACAATATTCACCTCCTCCTTGGTTACGGGTCCCTGACCTTTGGTGTTGCCAAGAACAAGCTAATTAAAATCCTAGAAACTCTCTGCACCACACCCACCAGACACACCAGTGGCTAACCCGAAGGGAATGGGGTCACCCACTTGGGGGGTTGGTTGAATGGGAGGTCAGGAGTGTTAGGAGACAGACAGTTGAGAAGTGACTCTTGAGAGGAGAGGTCATGAGCTGGGTTCCGTGAGACTACTAGGTGGCAGACGTTGGTCTGGGCCTGGTAGGAGCTGGACCCTGGTTGCAGGGGATCATGACAAGGGGCACAGACTGTTGTGGAGGACAGCCGGCGGCCTTGTGCCATCACTGGGAAGGGGCCAGGGCATGACGGGGTACGTGGACCCTAGACCTGGAAGTAGCTTCAGGCGTCCTGGTAATTTATCCGACGAGGACGGAGCCTTCAAGATCCGTTCTCCACCCACTCCACCCCACTTTCCCACTGCATAGTCCAGAAAATCTCAAGCGTGAACCCTGAGAGCAAGCTCACTCTGTTAGCCATACGGGTGAGCGGGACCCGACTAGTTTTATGCTAAAGGGACCAGTTAGAAGAAAAGGTGCCAAGGAAAAGGTCACAGGCTAACAGGCAACACCAACGGGCACGGGATCCAGGCGTCCTCGCTCCAAGCGGCAGCGGTGTCAAGAACTTTGGTTTACCACAGTTGTTGGTGTCAGCGTTATTGGACTGAGTGAGTGCACAAGTGACCCTTACCGTACCAACGGCACCTCCCCGTCACCATCACCGAGTCCCAGGGCATCCCCCCTACCCGTGGAGGGGTTAAACACCTAGCTGCCCACACCATCGCCACCGGGTGCTCCCAATCGCGGTGGTACTCCATCTTACCACGCACCACGGGTGGCGTCACGAACTTTCCACACCATCCTCTGTAAATACTTCCCCCTTTATTCCGAGTGGCTGCGCGACCCCAACTCCCAGGTCCGGAGACCCCTCAAGCCACCGCGGATCTGGATCCGAGCAGCCTGACTGCTGACGCGGAGGTGGTACATATAATTAGGTAGTATATGGTAAAACACTGGGTAAAGCTGTCACTGAGAAAGACTAGGTTGTATGACAAACCAAACTTTAGTGTTCAGTGCCAGGCAGCTGTTGCCCAGGCAAATACAATAATGGGATGCATTAAAAGAAGTATAGATGCTCATTATAAGAACATAGTTTTGTCTCTGTACAAGTCACTAGTGCAGCCTCACTTAAAATACTGAATACAATTTGGGGCTCTAATGTATAAAAAGGAGATACCTGAACTATAGCAGGTGTAGAGAAGAACAAAAAAAGATTATTAAGGCAATGGGTGGACTACAATACCAAGACAGGTTAACTTGAGGTTATTCAGTTTGGAAAAATAAAAGCTGGGGCGGTGATCTTATTACAATGTACAAATATATGAAGAGGCCGTACAAAGACCTTTCTAATGATCTTTTTACACCAAGGCCTGCAATTATGATAAGGGAATATATTCTGCATCTAGAAGAAACAAGGTTTAGTACTAATCACAGATGCAAATACTTTACTGTAAGAGCAGTGATATTATGGAACTGTCACATAATGTTGTAATGGTTGGTTCACTACCAATGTTCAAAAAGGCAAAAGGAACCACAGCCACACCATGATTTACCAGACATGTATGTAGATAATAACCATTATAATATGCATAGAATCCTGGATGGGGACTGAGGATAAGTCGTAATTGATAGCAAACGAAGAGAAACACACGACCAAAATCCAAAGTGCAAAAGTGAGAACTTTATTAGTATAGGGGTAGGTGCAGGGCGGCACAATGCAAGTGAGGGCACGGACAATCAAGCACTGACCATAATATACAAACAATTAGTCAAGTAGATAGTATATCCATATTAGAGATCACATAGTCTCAGTCATTATGCATATAAGAGACCAATTGAGGATCTGTACTACATAAATAGATGTCAACAGAGTAAAATACATCATCAAAAAGGGAGGGTAAATTTACCCACATATCCCATGCATCAGGGTATTCAATTGATTCCAGTATATTAATAATTTCAAGGTAATCCCAAAATATGCATGTTAATGATGCAATCTCACTATGTATATAGCCTGCATTGACATCAATCTATAACTGACACGGTGAGCATCAGATCTGTACTACATAAATAGAGGAATACAGATGTCAACAGAGTAAAATGCATCATCAAAAAGAGAGGGAAAATTTACCCACATATCCCATACATCAGGGTATCCAATTGACTCCAGTATATTGATAATTTTAAGGGAATCCCAAAATGTGCATATAAATGATGAAATTTTTACTATGCACAAAGCCTGTATTGACATCAATCTGTAACTGACACAATGAGCATCATTGACAGATTGTGGTCATAGCTAATGGTCATGAAATGCACACAAATGTGTATATGGACATGTATATGTATAACACCAACCAGGGAAGGCTATACCGTTGTATGTACTGAAGAGAAAAACCTTTTCTACATATCTTATTGGTGTGAGTCCCCACTAATATAGCTGTAGTACCTATGTGCAAGGGGAAACTTCCACAAATCGTGACAGTTATCTGATATGGCACTATACCTGGAAGAGTTGGTGGTCAGTGGGTGTTGTCCGTGTCCTTCCCGACGGCCGTTTCGGCGAGAAGCCTTCGTCAGGGGGCGTGGACAAAGTGGGGGAACATGTGGTTTAAAAAGCAGCGTCAACCAATCACCGCCGGCTACTGTATTGGTGACGCAGGCCGTAACCAAGACAGCATAGGACGCTCGCCGTCAGCCGCGCCACCTCCTGCCCGACAGTTCCGGTCACATGACCGCCACGTGTGCGCATCACGTGGCCGTCATGAAAGCAGACGTCACACCAGGAAGACGGCGCGGCAGCACGGAGACGCCCACTGCTCCCAGGACGCCTGCACACAAACACACAACCGCATCCCATATAATATAAGATTGGCACTAGTGTAGAAGGGGAAATATCATAGACGGGACAAGGTGCTGTATGCATAATGTAGCCAATATATGTGCATGTCATAGACGTATGGATACTTCATATACATAGTCAAACAGCCCAAGACTAACATAGACATGACGGGTAGGGAAGCATGATACTCTATGATTATGGACAATAAACATACATGATGATATATATCCAAAGGATCAATACTCTACGTGTAACAAGGAAGCAACTAGTACTATCATACATAGCCAAAATGTCAAAAGCTCATAAAGCATGATGCAATCCCGATTCTTCATATAAATATAGATATATAAATATAAATATAAGAACTTCATGATATTATAAAAAATTATTATTAATATATCAAAATTCCGTGCTCAATGGCATATCTGGAGAATAAAAGGAAATATGATATCATGAAGAGAACAGGATGCTATCATGCAGAATTATGGCGAATCTTGAGCTAATCCCCCACATGCATTCCCATACAGATGTAATTACGTCATATATGTCGTGGAAACTACCCGATATTAACAATAAGCATAACGTCTAGGAAGGCATAATACTCTATAAATATAGACAGCACTATCACATAATCAAAATATCAAATGCTCCTAAGGCATGATGCAGTCCCGGCTCTTCATATGGATATAAAGACTTCATGATGATATAGGGAATTTTTTATATATAGATTCCAACCATACTGGCATGTCCGAAAGATAAGAGGAAGACGCATAAGATAAATAAATTAAAAACTATTATGAATAACATGAAATTAAAAACAAAACAAAAAAACACACACAGAAAACCCCCCACATATAGATAACAATGAGAGGACCACGGCTTTCACAAAAAGGGGGCATAAGAGATATTTTCGTTCAGTCCCAGAGGGTGAAGAGTTTATCTCACGAGATGGGAGGAGGCATGCAACATGTGTTCCTCAACCTTCATGGAATTGTTGGTTGAGTCCAATACTAAGAGTATCTCCAACATAGATACATTATTGGATGAAGCACAATCCAAATTTAAAGAAACATGTCCATTGGACCAATTATCTGTCTTTGATTCAAGACTGGAAAAAAATCTTGATAATTGTGTCAAAAAAATCCATGACACACAAGCCAAAAAGTGGGCTCGTGATCTACGGGATTTCTCCCAAAAGACGGTCTACTTCTGGAGACAGGCCCCCTCTGGATCGCCTAGGGCAGCTCGTTCCGCCTCTTTTTCCTCTGTGTCTTCAATCAGCGATCAGTCGGATGTAATCTCGGCTCAATCCAGCATTACCACCCGATCTGGCTTATTGATTGGGAGATCGAGAGAGAATAGGACACCTGCTGTAAAAACAAATAACTATAGAACACCTGGATACAAGTTTTCCAATAAGGTGATTAATCTTAGTTCTTATGTCCTTTCTCCCTCTAATATCTCCCTCTTGGAAAAGGGTCTTTCCTTTTCACCAACTGCCAGATTTGATCGCTTTTTGGCTACGAAGGACTTGCATTTATTTGCTCGTTCCTTAATCTTTAAAAGATATTTTTTTGACACTAATTTGAAAAAACTTTTTCCTACAGAGGAGGAACAAGTAGCCCTACGTGATCTTGAGGAATTGGCCATGGAGCATACTACTACGGAAGGAGGTAAGATTCCCCCTTCAATACGTCCACGATCTAGGAAATTCCTTCCTCTTTCATCATGCCCAAATGTGGAACTATTTGTGCAACTGGTTTCCAAGGAGTTTGATAATATTCCAGCTGGCATTTCCCATGATAATCTTTCTTGGCAGGAACGTACTAGGTTGCGGGAGTTGCGGACGTTACCTGGAGTGGTGCTGAAGCCTGCGGACAAGGGTGGTAACGTGGTGGTGTGGCCAAAGGATCTTTATGAGAGGGAGGCTTTCAGGCAGCTGCGGGACAAGGTCTGCTACAAAAAGCTGACCTTTAACCCGCTTTCTGCCTTTACGTCCCTGCTTCAGGGGATCCTTAAAACCGCATTAGCCAGTAACGTTATCACCCAAGACCTGGCTTCGGCCCTCCAGGTGTCTGAGCCGACAATTCCCACACTGTACCTCCTGCCTAAAATCCATAAGGATATTAGCCCTCCTCCTGGAAGACCAATTGTGTCTGGTAGAGGGAATTTCCTGGAACATGTAAATCGATGGATAGATAGTAAACTCCAGCCGCTTGTTGAGGGTCTACCATCCTTTATTAAGGATACTGGCGATTTCCTCAGGGAAGTTGACGGACTGACCATTGGTGATGATTCTGTGCTGGTGACGGGGGATGTGGAATCCCTCTACACCAGCATAAAACATTGTGACGGACTTCGGGCCACCCGATTATTTTTAGAGATGTCGAATTTATCATCAGACATGGTGGCCCTTATCAAGGAGTTATTGGAGTTCACTTTAACTCATAATTTTTTTGTCTTCAAGGGGTCTTTCTACCTGCAGCTCCAGGGAACAGCGATGGGGGCTTCTTTTGCCCCCTCTTATGCCAACCTGTTCCTGGGGCTGTGGGAGAGGGACCTCTTCCTGTCGGATCAGCTGCCGTCGATGGACCGTGTCCCCTTTTGGACACGGTACATCGACGACATCTTTTTGATCTGGCAGGGTACGGAGACTGAGCTCCATGACTTCATGAGGAGCCTGAACTGTAATGACTGTAATATTCACATCACCTATACCCACCATGCTCAGTCCGTCGATTTTCTTGACGTTATCGTCAAAAGAGATCCTCATAACACCATCCAAACGGACATATTTCATAAGAAGACCGCAGGGAACATGTTGTTGCATGCGTCCTCTTCACATCCTGGTCACATGATTCGGTCCATTCCGGTGGGCCAGTTCCTGCGTCTCCGCAGGATCTGCTCCACCGATCTGGATTTTGAAGAACGAGCTCTGGACCTCAAGCATAGATTCTATGCGAGAGGTTACAGTAAACGATGTGTGAAGAGAGCCTACAACAGGGCGAGACATTCCTCTCGTCACTCCCTGCTGTACGCTCCCAAGAGACCCCAATCACAGGAAACCCTGAGATTCGTAACTGACTACCATGGCCAATTTTCAGCTATGAGATCTTGCCTGCAGAAATTTTGGCCAGTCCTGCAGGCTGATCCCATATTGGCTCAGATGATCTCTGAGAGACCAATGTTGAGCATCCGGAGATCCAAAAATCTCCGTGATCATCTTGTGGTAAGTCATTACGACGAGAACATTCAGCCGACTCCATTTGGTCCTGTGGTTCCTCGTGTTGGCTGTGCACCATGTGGTCGTTGTGTGGCCTGTCCGAATGTGGACAGGACGAATACGTTCACGGATTCTATGGGCACACACACTTTCTCCATCAAAAAATTTATTACTTGCACAACGTCGGCGGTCATCTATTACGCCATCTGCCCCTGCCCCAAAATATACGTTGGCCTGACAAGCAGGCAATTTAAAGTGCGTATTCGGGAACACGTTAATGGGATTGCTGCAGCAGTAAACTGCTCCGATATCCCATCATTAAAAACTATCCCACGTCACTTTAAACAATACCATCAATCCGATTCTACATTGTTACGAGTTAGGGGCATTGACCACCTTGATTCTAACATCCGGGGTGGCAAGATTAGCCAACGACTGGCTAAGATGGAGACAAGATGGATCTGGGAACTGAAAACTCTTCACCCTCTGGGACTGAACGAAAATATCTCTTATGCCCCCTTTTTGTGAAAGCCGTGGTCCTCTCATTGTTATCTATATGTGGGGTTTTTTCTGTGTGTGTTTTTTTGTTTTGTTTTTAATTTCATGTTATTCATAATAGTTTTTAATTTATTTATCTTAGGCGTCTTCCTCTTTCGGACATGCCAGTATGGTTGGAATCTATATATAAAAAATTCCCTATATCATCATGAAGTCTTTATATCCATATGAAGAGCCGGGACTGCATCATGCCTTAGGAGCATTTGATATTTTGATTATGTGATAGTGCTGTCTATATTTATAGAGTATTATGCCTTCCTAGACGTTATGCTTATTGTTAATATCGGGTAGTTTCCACGACATATATGACGTAATTACATCTGTATGGGAATGCATGTGGGGGATTAGCTCAAGATTCGCCATAATTCTGCATGATAGCATCCTGTTCTCTTCATGATATCATATTTCCTTTTATTCTCTAGATATGCCATTGAGCACGGAATTTTGATATATTAATAATAATTTTTTATAATATCATGAAGTCCTTATATTTATATTTATATATCTATATTTATATGAAGAATCGGGATTGCATCATGCTTTATGAGCTTTTGACATTCTGGCTATGTATGATAGTACTAGTTGCTTCCTTGTTACACGTAGAGTATTGATCCTTTGGATATATATCATCATGTATGTTTATTGTCCATAATCATAGAGTATCATGCTTCCCTACCCGTCATGTCTATGTTAGTCTTGGGCTGTTTGACTATGTATATGAAGTATCCATACGTCTATGACATGCACATATATTGGCTACATTATGCATACAGCACCTTGTCCCGTCTATGATATTTCCCCTTCTACACTAGTGCCAATCTTATATTATATGGGATGCGGTTGTGTGTTTGTGTGCAGGCGTCCTGGGAGCAGTGGGCGTCTCCGTGCTGCCGCGCCGTCTTCCTGGTGTGACGTCTGCTTTCATGACGGCCACGTGATGCGCACACGTGGCGGTCATGTGACCGGAACTGTCGGGCAGGAGGTGGCGCGGCTGACGGCGAGCGTCCTATGCTGTCTTGGTTACGGCCTGCGTCACCAATACAGTAGCCGGCGGTGATTGGTTGACGCTGCTTTTTAAACCACATGTTCCCCCACTTTGTCCACGCCCCCTGACAAAGGCTTCTCGCCGAAACGGCCGTCGGGAAGGACACGGACAACACCCACTGACCACCAACTCTTCCAGGTATAGTGCCATATCAGATAACTGTCACGATTTGTGGAAGTTTCCCCTTGCACATAGGTACTACAGCTATATTAGTGGGGACTCACACCAATAAGATATGTAGAAAAGGTTTTTCTCTTCAGTACATACAACGGTATAGCCTTCCCTGGTTGGTGTTATACATATACATGTCCATATACACATTTGTGTGCATTTCATGACCATTAGCTATGACCACAATCTGTCAATGATGCTCATTGTGTCAGTTACAGATTGATGTCAATACAGGCTTTGTGCATAGTAAAAATTTCATCATTTATATGCACATTTTGGGATTCCCTTAAAATTATCAATATACTGGAGTCAATTGGATACCCTGATGTATGGGATATGTGGGTAAATTTTCCCTCTCTTTTTGATGATGCATTTTACTCTGTTGACATCTGTATTCCTCTATTTATGTAGTACAGATCTGATGCTCACCGTGTCAGTTATAGATTGATGTCAATGCAGGCTATATACATAGTGAGATTGCATCATTAACATGCATATTTTGGGATTACCTTGAAATTATTAATATACTGGAATCAATTGAATACCCTGATGCATGGGATATGTGGGTAAATTTTCCCTCCCTTTTTGATTATGTATTTTACTCTGTTGACATCTATTTATGTAGTACAGATCCTCAATTGGTCTCTTATATGCATAATGACTGAGACTATGTGATCTCTAATATAGATATACTATCTACTTGACTAATTGTTTGTATATTATGGTCAGTGTTTGATTGTCCGTGCCCTCACTTGCATTGTGCCGCCCTGCACCTACCCCTATACTAATAAAGTTCTCACTTTTGCACTTTGGATTTTGGTCGTGTGTTTCTCTTCGTTTGCAATGTTCAAAAAGGGCCTGAATGCTTCTTGAAAATATTATAATACAGGTTATAATTACTAATTCTGTGATGGGACATTGATCCGGGGAACTGGTCTAATTGTTGTATTGGGAAAGATTCTTTGTCCCTAATATGGGACCTTTTTCCTCTGCCTCAGAGGCTATTTTTTTGCATTCCTCTGTATTAACATGTTAGGCTATAGGCTGAACTCAATGGACCAATTTCTGCCTTCAACTTTAAAAATTATGAAATTACAAATATATTGACAAACTACAAACGTACTGTATCTGGTGAATACTATGTGCATTTGTATAGACAGGATGCCTTCCTAATAAAATTGTAGTTGACCTTATCAGAACTTCTTTGTTGTTTAATAAAAGCGTATTCAACCATAAATATAATTTAGCAATATTTCCATACAATGTCATAAATTTCCAAAATGTAATGTAAAAATCATATACTAGAAAAAAACAAAAATTACTTTTAGAGATTTTGACTTTTTTGTTTTCTGAATTAGTGTGGCAACCAATTTTCCAAAATGGACAACAGGAAATACAGCCGTATTGTACTGTATGTCCGTTTTTAATTTGTTTCTCTCACAAACCGATAGCTTTCTTTTTCTATTAAACAAAAAAAATAAAGCGTACATCAGTCATGGCAAAATTAATTCAAAGGTATACATTTTTTTGATTACAATTCTTGTGTTCACTAAAACAGAAGAGTTAAGCAGGTTTTACACGCTACGAGATCGCTACAGCGATCTCGTTGGGGTCACGGATTTTGTGACGCACATTAGGCGGAGGATTTCTCACCTTGTAGATTGTGTTGCAGAACGTTCTTCAATAGTCCATTTAGTCTGAAATTAGACTGATTAGAGATGAATGTAATTGATGTTTAGTCGTGGAAATTTGTTCTACAAAATTAAAAAATAAACACCTGACTTCACCTTAAATTTAGACATAAAACCTCATTACAAATGTATGTTTGAAAATTTCTTGTAAATAATTAGAAAGACCACCCAACCTTGAAGATTAGTACGCCCTGGACTGATTGATATCCCACAAATTTAAGTTTGGAGACTAAACTTGGAACTTTAGACAAACACTTAAATATTAAAAGGTATATTATCCCAAAATTGCAGCTGCAACTTTGATCCCCAATGGATGTCAATGCACAAACAGAACATTTTTCTAAATTCCCCCACACACTTTGAGCATAATAACCACAATGTACACCAAACATAAAAGAATAGTGCGCCCTAAACATAACGATGCCATGTTTGCTTGTATTACACTTGAAACTTTAAACATTTCACAAATGTATGTACTGTGCCAAACCAGATTTATAGGTCCAAAACAATTTATATCCCCAGTCTACATATATTTGAAACTAGACACCGAGCTTTAGGCGAGATTCCCATGACTGTATAGTGAACATACTTCACAGCCTGTGTCACGGACGCATTTCGCAGCCTGACCACAAGTCTCACAACATGAACTAACAACATGATATATGCCATATACTGTATAAAGCTGTGTGAATCCAGCTGTAGACAAAATCGGTTTCAGATAATACATTTTCTGAAATTTGAATCCAAAACACATTCTGTGCAGACCCCATCCACAGCAAACTCAATAGGAAAATAAGAATTATTTGCAATGTATTTTTTAATAAAAGTTTTGTGGGAAGCTGGGTCTTCTTCAGTTTGGTCAGATAAAGGGGGAGTCTTGTGAAGTTTGCTGGAAGAAGATGAGTTAGGATTTGGTGAAGTAGAAGTAAAATTAGGACAGTGGTGAGTTGGTGAGTTTGGAATTTCATTTTTGCTGTTTAGTGAAAACAAGGATGATTGGATAGTAAAAGGCTGGGGAGTAAAATTTTGGCAAGGATAAATTATGATTAGAGATGAGCCGAGCTTTAGAAATTTGAATTCACAAAATTTTCTTAAAAAATTTGATTCACAGCGAATAAATTTGTATGAGTCTCAACAATGGAAAGCTTCAAATTAGTTGTAAAATACACATAGGGGAGAGGAAAAAAGTGAGAGAGCACGATGCTGAGCATAAAAGCTTACACTCTACAGAATAGAGAAAGACATTATGATGCGCAGGTGCAGAGATGTCCCAAGCCTGATCGCGGCCTAGCTATGGAGGCCAGGAATTTAAGCATGCGGTGATGGTAAGAGGTGCCGCAGACTGTATGGGCGAAAGCAAACAATGGAGGTGGCCAGAGAGGTGAAATGTGAGGTATTAGGCTCACCTCACATCAGTGGTACTTTGCTGCAAAAATGGATCCGTTACAAATGCGTTTCAGTTCCATTCATTTCCAATGTACTCGCGGCAAGATGTGGTCACATGCGGTTGTGTATGACACACGTAACCGCATGTGACCGCATCTTGCCATGATTCCATTGAAAATGAAACGCATTTGTAACGGATCAAGTATTGCGGCAAAATACCGCTGATGCGAGGTGAGCCTTACTTTAGTTTTTTTATATTTTTAACCTTGTGTCAGCCATCTATAGATTGGCAAAATGTCTGACTGCAATTTTGCTGAATTCACGCTGAGCAAGCTACAAAACATTTGTATTCTGGAAATGACATATTTTTGTAAAATTATAATGGAATTCAATTCCACTAGAATAAGTCACCAGTTTCTATTATTATTGTGCCCTTTCTTAACATCCCTATAGGTTTGACACCCAAAGATTTTGATTGCCGGCTTGTTTAGCTGGACCTACAGTTAGGTCCAGAAATATTTGGACAGTGACACAATTTTCGCGAGTTGGGCTCTGCATGCCACCACATTGGATTTGAAATGAAACCTCTACAACAGAATTCAAGTGCAGATTGTAACGTTTAATTTGAAGGTTTCAACAAAAATACCTGATAGAAATTGTAGGAATTGTACACATTTCTTTACAAACACTCCACATTTTAGGAGGTCAAAAGTAATTGGACAAATAAACCAAACCCAAACAAAATATTTTTATTTTCAATATTTTGTTGCGAATCCTTTGGAGGCAATCACTGCCTTAAGTCTGGAACCCATGGACATCACCAAACGCTGGGTTTCCTCCTTCTTAATGCTTTGCCAGGCCTTTACAGCCGCAGCCTTCAGGTCTTGCTTGTTTGTGGGTCTTTCCGTCTTAAGTCTGGATTTGAGCAAGTGAAATGCATGCTCAATTGGGTTAAGATCTGGTGATTGACTTGGCCATTGCAGAATGTTCCACTTTTTTGCACTCATGAACTCCTGGGTAGCTTTGGCTGTATGCTTGGGGTCATTGTCCATCTGTACTATGAAGCGCCGTCCGATCAACTTTGCGGCATTTGGCTGAATCTGGGCTGAAAGTATATCCCGGTACACTTCAGAATTCATCCGGCTACTCTTGTCTGCTGTTATGTCATCAATAAACACAAGTGACCCAGTGCCATTGAAAGCCATGCATGCCCATGCCATCACGTTGCCTCCACCATGTTTTACAGAGGATGTGGTGTGCCTTGGATCATGTGCCGTTCCCTTTCTTCTCCAAACTTTTTTCTTCCCATCATTCTGGTACAGGTTGATCTTTGTCTCATCTGTCCATAGAATACTTTTCCAGAACTGAGCTGGCTTCATGAGGTGTTTTTCAGCAAATTTAACTCTGGCCTTTCTATTTTTGGAATTGATGAATGGTTTGCATCTAGATGTGAACCCTTTTTGTATTTACTTTCATGGAGTCTTCTCTTTACTGTTGACTTAGAGACAGATACACCTACTTCACTGAGAGTGTTCTGGACTTCAGTTGATGTTGTGAACGGGTTCTTCCTCACCAAAGAAAGTATGCGGCGATCATCCACCACTGTTGTCATCCGTGGACGCCCAGGCCTTTTTGAGTTCCCAAGCTCACCAGTCAATTCCTTTTTTCTCAGAATGTACCCGACTGTTGATTTTGCTACTCCAAGCATGTCTGCTATCTCTCTGATGGATTTTTTCTTTTTTTTCAGCCTCAGGATGTTCTGCTTCACCTCAATTGAGAGTTCCTTAGACCGCATGTTGTCTGGTCACAGCAACAGCTTCCAAATGCAAAACCACACACCTGTAATCAACCCCAGACCTTTTAACTACTTCATTGATTACAGGTTAACGAGGGAGACGCCTTCAGAGTTAATTGCAGCCCTTAGAGTCCCTTGTCCAATTACTTTTGGTCCCTTGAAAAAGAGGAGGCTATGCATTACAGAGCTATGATTCCTAAACCCTTTCTCCGATTTGGATGTGAAAACTCTCATATTGCAGCTGGGAGTGTGCACTTTCAGCCCATATTATATATATAATTGTATTTCTGAACATGTTTTTGTAAACAGCTAAAATAACAAAACTTGTGTCACTGTCCAAATATTTCTGGCCCTGACTGTACATTTGGGAGTGATCACTCGGTCGCCTATTATAATCATAAGGCCCTACTAAAACTTGTGCAGTAATTGTGGACGTGACTGGTTTTGTGTGCAGCTCTGTAAGCTTGTCTGCATAGCAGATGAGTGCATGAGTTACCTGCAATTTACATGCACCAGTGTGGTCAATAAATCAGATGACAATTTGCCATGTGCTCCTTCACACTTTCAACAAAGGGCCCGTTTGCTTGTAGGAGGTAGTCAGATTGCCCCACTCCTACTGTTTGCATACTGTGTTTCATATTTATATTTAACTATACCCTTTAAATGTATTACTGTATATTGTATAATACTGTGTCTTACATAAGGACTTTATTGCGGGGAAATATTGTATTTGTTACATAGGGTGTAAGCTGTTATGAGTGATTAAATGTATAATTCTATAGGAATGTAAACCATAGGAGTGTTAGTGTGGCGCCCTGGACTAGCCAGGTAGCCACAGACAAAACACACACCCCCCCACCACCCCAGACAGTTACATTGGTCAGACAAAAACCCCTGTTGCCTCCCTCCAGGGTCTGATGTCCACACCAGGTGGGGCGGAGCCAGGCGGTTAGCCCCACCCACCGAGGAGTTCACAGGCCTGGAGGCAGGAAAAGCAGTAGTTCAGTTCAGGAGGTGAAAGTGAGAGGTCACAAACTGCAGGTGTCTGGGTAGGAGCCCAGGCACTGACAGCAAGGTTGGCAGATGGTGGTGGCCGTCTGCAGGAGTTGGTGGAACTCCGCAGAGCCGTAAGGACCAGGGCTGGGCGGCGTCCCACCGGTACCGGACCGGGGAACGGAGTGAAGCTAAGCACACAGGCAGGGCCATCGGACCCCGACCAGGCTTGGAGCCGCCGTCCATAGTCAAATCCGAATGGGACAGGAACCCCCGGGGTTGCCTAACAACCAAGTCCGATTGAAGGCAACCGCTCACACCGTGAGGATATACAGCCACCGCCACCGGCTAGAAATCCAAGGGCCAGCGCCTGCGGGCAAAACGGGCTCCTCCGGTATCTATACACCGGGGAGCGGACTACCGTTGGGAAGCCATTGGAGTCAACACAGTACACAAAGGTGCAGGGAAAGACAGCCATCATCACCTGTCCAGGTAGAGACACTGCAGCCGGCTGCGGGACCCGTCCATCCAGCCGTTTGGTTTACCGGAGACTTTGTGCATCATTTGCTGAGTGAGTACACCCGTGCCATCCGGCACCGCGCCGCGCTGTCCCTGCAACCCTGCACCTCACCGACCCTGCCTCCCCGTCACACCACCGGGCCCCGGGACCACCAACCCCTACCCACGGAGGGGGAGAACAACATCCCAGCTGCTCCCTACCATCGCTTCCGGGATCCCCATCACCAGCAGCGGTGGTGCCCATCTTCACCACAACCCGTGGGTGGCGTCACGGACTAAATCCCCAAACAAACCACCCCCCTTTCACTCACGGGCGAGGAGCGCCACTCGAGTCCCCGGATCTGGCCCACCGCTCGAGCCACCAAGCAGCAGCAGCACCAGACCCGAGTGTTAGCGAGCGCAGCGCCCCGCCGCCCGCGACATTAGCCGATTATTGGAGTAATATGTAATGATGTAATGTTTCAGGCTAAGATTTACTGTAACATAGGGACCAAGTGTGCAGGAGGGGATATTAGTGGTACTTAGTTTGTTAGCTATAGGAAGAGTGATAGGCACAGATGCAGCAGACCTATTGGTTGATACAGTTGGTAACCTAGGATACTGAGAGACAGAGGGAGCAGCAGAGGAGTGAGTAGCCAGGCAAGCAAGGAAGAAAAGGGAGTTCTGCAGAGAGGTTCCTGGGGTAATGAGCTCTGTGTCGAGGTCCGCCTGGGAACCGGGAGGTTTCCTCCAGCATGTCCTAAGGGCATGGGAAGCAAAAAAGATAAGTAACGGGGAAGAGCAGAAAACAGGCTCAGCTGCTGAAAGGCTATTATCAAGGGTGAGGGCTAGACAGGAAGATACCCCATAGAACAGCAGCAGCAGAACAGGAGCACATGAGGAAAGTGGCCAAGTCTGTCCTGAAGGTATTTCTCACGAAGGTTGTGTGCCAAATAAAGAGTTTGTGTTTGTGTTGCAAAGAAATTGCATTTGTGATGTGTGATCCAACTACGTCTACAACAGTGACCGGCGTCAGGGTGGGACGTGTCGCAGAAGACGCAAGTAAGTGTCGCCCCCTCCCCAGCCGGGGAGGATCACATGCAAAACACCTTGAGGAAAGGGAATGGAGCCCAGCCGGCCATCACCTGGCACCCCTCTTCATGCTCTTTGTGTGTGGCCTGTGCTGCAAACAGACAGGAGAAGTACGTTTAATACGCTCTTCTGCATGAGCTCTAAGACCCCCTTAACAGGTCTGTATACAAACATGTACATACGGCACGATCTGTTTTGACTGTCCGTGCTTATTTATACTAATAATCCACCCCTGTGTACATTTTTAAAAACATGTGTCATCTGTGTTTTTCCAGTATCAATATAGAAAATAAAATTACAAAACATCTCCTATACTTTCTATGTTAAACTTGCCATCCATTTGCTGTTCATGTTTACATGGACCCAAGGACTTGTATTGGTTCCTCTCATCCATGCTCCCAAAAAATGGACATGTCTCCGTATGGTTCACACAGACACAAACATAAACATGTGAAGATCACGAAAGGTTATATTAGGTACGTGTAGTACCCGAGCAAAAACGTGTTACATGTACAGATGTCACATGTACCGGGAACACCAATTGTGAAGACAGTCTAATTAAGAGTGGTTTGTTGATATCTTTTCTGGAAATTTTTGATGCGTGTAGGGTCGGTTTGGGCATTGGCCAAGGCCTTGGGTTGTAGTCGTGCACCTGCCCAACACACATGAAATAGGATTTGGGTGTGTGGTGGAGTCGGTCGTTTTTGCGCATTTTTCGGGTGTGTTTTTGGCCTCAAAACTGCATGACTTTGCTTCCCCAGCAAAGTCTATGAGTTTTCATTTTTGCTGTCTGCACACAACTGTTTTTTTAAGCTGCGTTTTTGAGCTTGAAAAAAAAAAATGGACATGTCAATTCTTTCCTGCGTTTTTCTGCGTTTTACGCCCATGCAATGCATTGGAAAAACGCAGCAAAACGCAGAGATCAAAAACGCAGCAAAACGCAGCCAAAAACGCACCAAATCGCGGTAAAAACGCATGCGTTTTTTGATGCGTTTTTTCGACGCAGGTGCGTTTTTGTGCATTTTTAGCGGCCAAAAACGCACAAAAACGCAGCATTAAAAAAAACGCAGCGTGCGCACATAGCCTTACTCCAACAATCTTCTCCCATGGAGATGTGGCACCCTGGCCTAGCCAGGTCGTCACAGATAACATACAAACACCCCCCACCCCCATTAGACAGGGACACCAGCCAAACAAAAACCCTTGTTGCCTCCCTCCAGTGTCTGATGTCCACACCAGGTGGGGCGGAGCCAAGTGGTTGGCCCCACCCACCAAGGAGTTCACAGGCCTGGAGGCAGGAAAAGTGTCAGTTGAGTTCAGGAGTTGAGTTCAGGAGTTGAGTCCAGGAGGTGGAAATGAGAGGAGTAAACACTTGGGTGTCTGGGTTTGTGGCCCAGGCACTGACAGCAAGGTTGGCAGACGGTGGTGGCCGTCTGCAGGAGAGGTGGAGCAACGCGGAACCGTAGGACCGGGGACCGGCAACGGCCCGCCGATACCGACCGGGGAGCGAAGTGAAGCCAGCACACCCAGGCAGGGCCATCGGACCCAGGCCAGGCTTGGAGCCGCCATCAATAGTCAGATCCGAATGTGACCGGAACCCCAGGGGTTTCACAACAGCAAAAGTCCCGATTGAAGGCAACAGCCCACACCGTGAGGGTATACAGCTACCGCCTAAGGCTAGAGACCCAAGGGCCAGCGTCTGCGGGCAAACGGGCTCATCCGGTACCCATACACCGGGGAGCGGACTACCATTGGGGATCCATAGTAGTCAAACAAGTACATCAAGGTGCAGGGAAAGACAGCCGCCATCACCTGTCCGGGGAGAGACACTGCAGCCGGCTACGGGACCCGTCCATCCAGCCGTTTGGTTTACCGAGGACTTTGTACATCTCTTACTGAGTGAGTACATCCGTGCCATCCGGCACCGCGCCGCGCTGTCCCTGCAACCCTGCACCTCACCAACCCTGCCTCTCTGTCACACCACCGGGCCCCGGGACCACCGACCCCTACCCACGGAAGGTGAAAACAACATCCCAGCTGCTCCCTACCATTGCTCCCGGGATCCCCGTCACCAGCAGCGGTGGTGCCCACCTTCACCACAACCCGTCACGGACTAAATCCCCCAAACCAACCACCCCTTTCACTCACGGGTGAGGAGCGCCGCTCGAGTCCCCGGATCCGACCCACCGCTCGAGCCACCGAGCAGCAGCCGCAGCAGCGCCGGACCCGAGCGTTGGCGAGCGATCAGCAGCGGCGGCGTCCTCCCTGCCCGCGACAGAGAGGCACACGTTCTTTACAGGCATAGTTATACAGTGCAAAACGGCTCTTCCCATACCGGCTATATACAAAATCCCACCGGCTCTCGAGAGTACACAGATCCTCCACTCCGGTCTTTTGACAAGGAACTTCTTCCCTAAAGATAGGCTACCCTGAGTTTAACATCCGAAAACCCCAGGACTGGCAATATCGGAATAAGGCACTGATCTTCTCCCGCACTACTTCAGTCTGCCTGCTGACCTCAGAGGCGCTGCTGATATGTCTCCCGGACACCGCTCTGTAGCAACCTTCTATAGGTCATCAACTTCAGTCTCCCCCCTGCCCAATGCTTCTGCCTGTTTTTCAGCACACCACACCGCTCTTTCTCGCTACTAGTGATGAGCGAGTACTAAAAAGCTCGGGTGCTCGAAGCTCGGGCCGAGCCTCCCAAGATACTCGTGTACTCGGCCCGAGCAACGAGCCCAATGTTATCCTATGGGAGACCCGAGTATTTTTGTGAAATGACCCCCCGGCAGCATGGAGAAACCCTAAAAATGTCACAAAAGTCTCAGAAGAGTGCTCAAATGACATGGCGACAGCATGGGGAAGACCCCTTGAAGCATTTATCACTGAAAAGTCACAGCTGTGAACAATTTTGTCCGCGTTTTACGCCATTTTTACGGACTCACCAGAAAACCTTCCAAAATGACCCCAAAATGATTTTTCATGGCGGAAATGTTAAGGGCACATACCCAATAGTGAGATAGAGCTGGTGTATGTTACTTTTTGAGATTAATACATGAAAGATTTTACGTGAAAACATTGTGTGGCACTCCGATGTCCCTGAGAAGAGACGTACATGAAGGCCTCTTGAGTCTAATGTGCCCATTTTGAGGAAGTGAGTCTTTGTAGTATTTTCCTTTGCCAGGGCAGTCCAAAATTGTGAGGTTCACCAATGCCCCTGCATACAGACGTGCATGAGGGCCTGTAAACCTGAAGTGCCCATTGTAAGGAAGTGGGTCTATTGTAGTATAGCCCTTAGGCAGGGCAGCCAAAAATTGGGAGGCTCCACATTGTCCCTGGATAGAGACGTGCATGATGGCCTGTAAACCTGAAGTGCCCATTGTAAGGAAGTGGGTCTATTGTAGTATAGCCCTTAGGCAGGGCAGCCAAAAATTGTGAGGCTCCACATTGTCCCTGGATAGAGACGTGCATGATGGCCTGTAAACCTGAAGTGCCCATTGTAAGGAAGTGGGTCTATTGTAGTATAGCCCTTAGGCAGGGCAGCCAAAAATTGGGAGGCTCCACATTGTCCCTGGATAGAGACGTGCATGATGACCTGTAAACCTGAAGTGCCCATTGTAAGGAAGTGGGTCTATTGTAGTATAGCCCTTAGGCAGGGCAGCCAAAAATTGGGAGGCTCCACGTTGTCCCTGGATAGAGACGTGCATGAGGGCCTGTAAACCTGAAGTGCCCATTGGAAGGAAGTGGGTCTATTGTAGTATAGCCCTTAGGCAGGGCAGCCAAAAATTGGGAGGCTCCACGTTGTCCCTGGATAGAGACCTGTTAGGTTCTTAGTGCCTCCGTGCTTGCATTTAAAAACCGCACGTGTGTGCCTGTTGGTGGCAGCTTTCCACTGCATTTGTGTGAGTTTTGCAAAAACTTGGATATAAAGCACAAGTCTAGTGAATACACATCAGCACAGCATTGCAAAATGCGCAAGGGCGTTGTCAACGAACAAGGAAGTGGACGTGATGGTGGTGCAGGCAGAGACCGAGGTTGTGTGCAAGCTCTAATTTCGCCACAACAAAGGGCCACATCTAGTCGCTCGCACGTCCTGTCCCAAATTCTTGGGGACCGCTGCAGTACACCGCTCTTGAACCAAGACCAGTGTCAACAGGTTGTTAGTTGGATAGCGGATAATGCTTCCAGTCAGATTGGCACCACCACAAACACTCTGTCTTCCACACGGTCAAGTGTCAGTAGCCGTGATACTGCACCGCACATTTCAGAACCTGATCCTCCTTCCTACCACCAGGCCGAGTACACGTCCACGGACATTACTGATCCCACACTTGGACACTCGGAAGAGCTGTTCGTTCACGTTTCCATTCACAAATTCTGGCCTCTCGCCAGCTCCTGTTGAAGTGGGCCATGACGAGATTGTATGTACAGATGCCCAAATATTTGAGCAGCCACGTTCTCACGAAGTTGGCAACGTGTCTCAACAAGGGGTGGACGATGATGAGACACAATTGTCAGGAAGTCAGAAGGAGGAGCAGGGTGCGGAAGAGGAAGACGACGTGGTGGATGATCCAGTAACTGACCCAACCTGGCAGGAGGATATGCAGAGCGAGGACAGCAGTGCACAGGGGGAGGGAGGCGTAGCATCCCAACAGGCAGTAAGAAGCAGAGTGGTGGCCCCAGGCAGACGTCAGGCAACTGTTCCCCGGAACAACACGACACAAGGTGCCTGTACAAATGTTAGGTCTTCCCGAGTCTGGCTGTAATACTATTGTATGTATTGAGGATTTCGATTGCGTTAGGGCAATGACAACCAGAGACGAGTTCTTGGTGCAAGACGTTTATAATATACAACCAGCAAATATGTACATAAACGGAACAAAAACACAGTAGAACATAAATACAGGAAATACCTTCCAGGGACGGAGCGAAAGGGAATTCCCGGGACCGCGCACCGGACTCCCCCAGGGAGACCACCAAGAGCGAACCCCTATACAGGGACTGTCTGGCAATCACCCCAGAAGCTCTAAATGCGCAGCAGCCGGGACACAAAAGGGCAATAGGTAAGTCCAAAAATGTCCGTACGTGATGTGAGTCCAGAGTGGTATTAAACGGAAGGAACCGGGCAGAAGTGCCGACCAAAGACGGCAAACGGAGTCCGGGCACAGCTAGATGATACCAGATGAAGTCCAGAGTCGGTGTCGGTTGTTTTCCAAGAGGATCCGAATAACAATCAGGAACCAAAAGCTGCAGGGCAGGAGCACACAGGAAGCAGTATACTCAGGCACTGGACTAAGCTTTAGGGGCGGCTTTTAAACAGATGGACAGGAAGTAGGGCAACAGAACAGAAAACTCCATGTTAACAAAGGGCAAGCTCTTTCAAAAGAAAACTGGAAAACCCGGAACTCTGACACTGGCAGTTTTTTAAGTTGGCTCCAGATGATTCTAAAAAGGCCATTTGCAACACCTGCCATGCCAGCATCAGCAGGGGTACCAAAACTAGCAGCCTGACCACCACCAGCATGATCAGGCACATGTCAGCCAAGCACCCGACTTTGTGGGAAGTACAACAGAGTCCAGGAGCAGTGCTTGCTGATGTCACTGCTACGTCTTCGCTGGTTGTGCATGCGAGCCAATCCCCTGTCCATGCTGCCTGCGAACAAGCCTCCTCCACTCCTGCACCTGCAGTTGCCTACGCAGAAAGAACACCATCATCAAGCACGTCCTTGTCCCAGCGCAGCGTTCAGTTATCCATTCAGCAAACCTTTGAACGCAGGCGCAAATACACTGCCAACACCCCACATGCCACAGTTCTAAATGCTAACATTTCGCGACTGCTTGCGCTGGAAATGTTGCCTTTTAGGCTGGTTGAGACAGAAGCATTCCGCGACCTGATGGTGGCAGCTGTCCCACGTTACTCGGTCCACAGCCGCCACTATTTCTCCCGGTGTGCCGTCCCCGCATTGCATAACCACGTGTCACAAAACATCACACGTGCCCTGAACAATGCTGTTTCAGCCAAAGTCCACCTAACCACAGACACGTGGACAAGTGCATGTGGGCAAGGCTGCTACATCTCGTTGACGTCACACTGGGTTAATATTGTGCAAGCTGGGACCCAGTCTGAGCGAGGGACGGAACACGTCCTTCACACACCAAGTTTTGCAGGCCCTACCTCAGTCAGGGTTTCACACACACTCTACAGCTCCGGAATGTCATGCTCCTCAGCCTCCTCCTCCTGCGCATCCTGATCCACTTTACCCTCCACACCAGTCCCAAGCTGGAAGTGTCGTGGGCGGAGGAGGGGACGGTGCGCTCTCCCACTGCTCGGGTCCGGCTGACGCTGCTCTACGGCTGCTGCTGCTCGTTGGCTCGAGCGATGGCCGGATCCTGGGGACTCGAGCGGCGCTACTCGCCCGTGAGTGAAAAGGGGTGGTTTGGGTTTTGGAGATATTGTCCGTGACGCCACCCACGGTTGTGGTGATTGTGTGGACACCACCGCTGCTCTGGACGGGGATCCCGGGAGCCTGTGACAGGGAGCAGCTTTGTTGTTATTTCTCCCCTCCGTGGGTAGGGGGGTTGGTTGTCCCGGGGCCTGGTGATGGGGTAGAGATGGATGACAGGCGGGTTGCGGGGCCTGATGAGGTGCAGGGTCGCAGGGGCAGCGCTGTGCCGCACGGCATGGAGGTACTCACTCAGCCCAATGATGATGACACAGTTCACGGTAAAACAAGTGGCTGGATGGACGGGTCCCTCGGACGGCTGCGGTTGTTCCTCCCTGCAGGTTAGTGATGACTGTCTCTCCCTGCACCTAAGTTAAGTGTTGGTAGTGATGGTTTCCCAACGGTAACCCGCTCCCCGACCTGGATATGGGCCGGAGGAGCCCCTTTTGCCCACAGGCGCTGGCCCTGGGAGACGGTTGCCCTTGGCGGTGGCGGTGTCTCCCCTTCACGGTTGGACGGTTGCCTTCTATCTGGACTTGGCTGTTTGGAAACCCTGAGGTCCCCTTCACTAACGGATTTGGCAAATTCACGGCGACACCAAGCCTTGCCGGGATCCGAAAGTCCTCTGCCAATGGTGCTGGCTTCTCTTTGTATACCGGTCCGGTATGGCCGGGTCACCACCCGTCCACGGTCCTTACGACAGACTCCAATCGGCCTCCACTGCAGACGGTCACCACATCCTGCCAACCTTGCTGTCCTGTCCGGGCCACACACCCGGACCAACTTCAGGCTCTTTGCTGTCACTTTTCTCCTCTCTACTACTTTCCTCCTTCCACTTCCTTAGCTTAACTCTCACTGCCTGTGTTTTCCCTCCTCCTCGGTGGGTGGAGACCAACCGCCTGGCTCCACACCCTGGTGTGGACAACAGCCCCTGGGGAAGGCAACAAGGATTTTGTGTTTTGACTATGATATGCCTGCAGGGAGTGTGGGGTGTTTAAGTGTTGTGCTCTGTGGCCCCTGGCTTGTCCAGGGCGACACAGAAGCACTGCAGCACTGCCTCGGCGAAGCGGCAACAGGCAGTGCTGAAGCTAATCTGCATAGGTGACAACAAACCCCACAATGCAGAAGAGGTGTGGACAGCTCTGAAACAGAAGGCAGATCACTGGCTCACAACTCTGAACCTAAAGCCAGGAAAGGTCGTGTGTGACAATGGCCGGAACCTGGTGGCGGCTTTGAGGCGAGGCCAGCTGACACATGTTCCATGCGTGGCCCATGTGCTCAACCTCGTGGTTCAGCGGTTTCTAAAGTCATACTCAGAGCTGTCTGATCTGCTGGTAAAAGTTCGCCGCCTGTCTGCACATTTTCGAAAGTCACCTACTGCTTCAGCCGGCCTTGCCGGCTTAAGACGCCGTTTGCATCTTCCGGCACACAGACTGGTGTGTGATGTCCCCACGCGTTGGAATTCAACTCTGCACAAGTTGGTCAGGATATGTGAGCAGAAGAGGGCAGTTGTTGAGTACCTGCATCACCTAAGCCGTCGGGAAATGGGTCAAACTCCACACATAACACCTGAGGAGTGGAGATGGATGTCCGACCTATGCACCATCCGCCAAAACTTTGAGGACTCCACCAAGATGGTGAGCGGCGATGACGACATTATTAGCGTCACCATACCGCTTCTCTGCCTTCTAAAATGGTCTCTGCTCAAAAAACAACCATGATGCATTGCAGGCGGAGCGCGATGAGTTTGAGCAAGAAACAGTAGTGGGTGTGGGTGATAACACACAGCCCAGCCTCGTCTCATCACAACGTGCAGTGGAGGACTATGACGAGGAGGAGGATGAAGACATGGAGCAACTCTCTGGCCAAATTGAGGATATGACATGCAGTCATATCCTCGGTTCAGCGTGGCTGGCCAGAGGACAGGGTAGATGATGAGGAGGAGGAGGAGGAGGACAGCATGTTCAGTCATCGTGTTGGTCAGGATACTGAAGTGATGGCTGTTAAGAGTCTGGCACACATGGCTGACTTTATGGTAAGCTGCCTGTCTCGTGACCCTCGCGTTAAGAACATCTTGGCCGACAATCATTACTGGTTGGTAACACTGTTAGACCCACGCTAAAAGGAGAACTTTATGTCTCTTATTCCCGAGGCGGAGAGGTCAGGCAAAATGCAGCAGTTCCAGAAGGCCATAGTCACGGAAGTAGGCAAAGCATTCCCCTCACAAAACGCTAGCGGCATAGGTCAGGAATCAGTGGACAACCAAGGCGTACAGCCGAGAGGGGCACAAGTCCAATCCGCCAGAGGTAGGGGAACAGTCTTTAAGATGTGGGACAGTTTTCTCAGCCCCTCACATACCACAGCCCCTGAGGTGAGGGGTAGTGCCACAAGAAATCCTAAGTTTGGCCAGATGCTCAAGGAGTACCTTGCAGATCAAACAACTGTACTCCGACATTCCTCTGTGCCTTACAATTAATGTGTATCCAAGCTGGACACGTGGCATGAATTGGCTCTTAGTCTCTACGCCTTGGAAGTCCTGGCCTGCCCTGCCGCTAGCGTTTTGTCAGAGCGTGTTTTTAGTGCCGCAGGTGGAATCATTACAGATAAACGCACCCGCCTGTCAACTGTAAATGCTGACAGGCTGACTCTGATCAAGATGAACAAGGGTTGGATTTGGCCAGACTTCACCACACACCAACAGCAAATGACAGCGGAATTTAAAGTTTGTAACGGGAATTTGCCATGTACCTCCACTCACCCATGGTAACACACTTCTGGACTTTGGCTAATCGCTGGACTGCTCCTCCTTCTCCTCATGCGCCATCATGGTGACCGTTACAATAGTTAAGCCGTTGTTTCAGGTATACCCCCAGTTGTAAATTTTTTCGCCCATTCTTTCTGAATGGGCATTACAACGACAGGAGACCCGCTCCTTTGCAATGGGAACAATGTTTTGAGGCCCTCATGCACATCTCTATCCAGGGACAATGTGGAGCCTCCAAATTTTTGGCTGCCCTGCCTAAGGGCTATACTACAATAGACCCACTTCCTTACAATGGGCACTTCATGTTTACAGGCCATCATGCACGTCTCTATCCAGGGACAATATGGAGCCTGACGCTGCCACCGACAGACACACACGTGCTGTTTTTAAATGCAAGCACGGACGCAATAAGAACCTAACTGGTTTTTAGGAGCGACAATTACTGAGAAGTCTGACACTATCAGACACTGCTGACTGACGTGTATTATACACTAGACTTGTGCGTTATATAATAGTTTGTGCAAAACGCGCACCTGTACGCTGCCACCGACAGACACATACGTGCTGTTTTTAAATGCAAGCACGGACGCAATAAGAACCTAACTGGTTTTTAAGAGCGACAATTACTGAGAAGTCTGACACTATCAGACACTGCTGACTGACGTGTATTATACACTAGACTTGTGCGTTATATAATAGTTTGTGCAAAACGCGCACCTGTACGCTGCCACCGACAGACACACACGTGCTGTTTTTAAATGCAAGCACGGACGCAATAAGAACCTAACTGGTTTTTAGGAGTGACAATTACTGAGAAGTCTGACACTATCAGACACTGCTGACTGACGTGTATTATACACTAGACTTGTGCGTTATATAATAGTTTGTGCAAAACGCGCACCTGTACGCTGCCACCGACAGACACACACGTGCTGTTTTTAAATGCAAGCACGGACGCAATAAGAACCTAACTGGTTTTTAGGAGCGACAATTACTGAGAAGTCTGACTCTATCAGACACTGCTGACTGACGTGTATTATACACTAGACTTGTGCGTTATATAATAGTTTGTGCAAAACGCGCACCTGTACGCTGCCACCGACAGACACACACGTGCTGTTTTTAAATGCAAGCACGGACGCAATAAGAACCTAACTGGTTTTTAGGAGCGACAATTACTGAGAAGTCTGACACTATCTGGACTGTTTTAGACTGTGTACACCAGCCCCAGATATGATGAAGGCTGGTATACGGTCACCACTAGGAATGGCTATATACCCTGCCTGCCTGCCTGTATACTGCTACAATAGTCCTGACAAGGACTCTTCTGGTCACTAGCCTGTATTCCGACCTGGCTATACCCTGCCTGTATATAGCAACAATAGTCCTGAGAAGGACTCTGCTACTGTACTCCGACCTGGCTATACCCTGCCTGCCTGTATACAACTAGAATAGTCCTGAGAAGGACTTCTGGTCACACTGTTTGCAGCCCTGCTCCGGAACTAACTATAAAGGGCCGCAAAGCTTTCCCTGAATCAGCGACACTCTCCCTGCACTGACTGTCTGGATAGTTGTGAGCAGAGCACAGCGCGCCGGCCGGTATAAAGGCTCGGTCACGCTGTGCAGGCCGGCCAATCACTGCAATTCCACAACTAACAGGGCTGTGGCATTGCAGTGGTCTGCCAGCCAATCCCTGCATGAGGGCTGGCTCTCAAAAGAGCGCCAACATGCAGAAATGAAGACCACGAGTACAGCACGAGTATCGCGAGATTACTCGGTCCCCGCCGAGCAGCCCGAGTACAGCGATACTCGTGCGAGTACCGAGTAGTTACAAGCATGCTCGCTCATCACTACTCGCTACTACTGCTCTCACTTAATCTCTACCCTTAACTAACTAAAAACAGGAAATCCTACCTACTATATCCCCCTATCCTGTGGGCCGGGCATTCGTCCTTAACCCTTGCAGTCCTGCCACTTTACCTTCTATTTGAACCCCTCCTAACATTTGGAGAGTCCCGTGCCATCTGGTGGTAGCTGGCCAGACTGTGACATAACCCACAGGAACATTTACAGAAAATACACTAAAAGGCACAATACAGTCTACAGATAAAATATACATTTTCAATACAACAGCCGGTGTCTTCGGGGGAGATTGCAGGGCACGGGTCACCCTCCTACATAAGTAGCAAAAAGTCTAACTAGTTGAGTAGATTTAGCCAGTCAGGAATTTTTTTGCCATGTAATAGATTGGCAGTCATTTTCTAGCCATCCACAAAACATTCATGGAAAAATGAAGCACTAGGTATTTTTCTTAGGCGATGTTTTCATAGCTGTTGCATATTACAAAAATTAGCTTTCACAATTATATATAAGTAACCATGATCCTTTATCTTTGTATTTTGTTCTGAACAATAGACCCATGTAAGCCTGCAGAGGAAGCAGCAGGGAGGTAGCCTGAGTGAATAGGTTACTGCTCACCGTATTTTATTTGTGCCTGAGGTGTATGAATTATATATGAATTTCTATTCTTAGGCATAAAATTTTGATGACATAAAATCCCATAGCTGTGTGTCATTGCCAAGTGTCATCTGAGATTCCGGTTTAGTCTGTTGGTAAATAAACTTCATTTTTTTCTTCTTTTTTTCAACATTTACCTTGTGGTACAGTATTTGTGGCTTGGAACTCTCTCCAAGGCTGAAGAAATAAATATATAGGATTTATCAACAACAGAAAATATTTATATAGCGGTTAGAATAAACCTTCAACAACTACAATGTAAATAACATTAAAATGAATGAAGCATTGGAAACGGCTGTAAGTGCAGCTTCTAAACATGTGAATACTATTTATCTGTAAGGCCCTATCCGCATATCTGAATTACATATCCTATTGCTTATTTCTATTCAATTTGCACATCAAAGTCAATCATTCAGGTTGTTTCACAGGAGAAAGTCAGTCAAGTGGTTTCTGGCAGTAGAAGGTCACACGTTTGGATGCGCAAAATGCTCTCTGACTTTCTGTTCTAGCTGTTAGTATTCATTGTACTAGGTAGCTTTCCTGATGGATTTTCATCTATTCCCCTTTAGGACCCAGTTGAGCTAAACTTCTGTCCAGCTGCTGATGTATTCCCCTTGTGATTAAATACTCCCATCTTCCCTGGACGGGTGCTGGTGATATTATTCAGTTCATTCTAGCAATGGTTGCAAGTAGGTGGCTTGTAGTCATCTGTGGTATCGTTGCTGAAGCTTTGCTGAACTCCTGCCTGTGTTATCTGTGGATAAGTAGTTCATGCATATTCCCCCTATGTGTCCTCCTTGTGTATTCCTTTAGCATTTAGTGGGGTTGACAAAGAGCTCATCTCACCAGTTCCCTATTTAGGCTCTAGAACTAGGAATACTTAGGGTCAGATATCTGGTTCCGCGCATAGGTGCGAAACCTATCTAGGGTGGTGAGGGACCCCAGGGACCAGCAGTAGGTTTTGTCAGGGGTCACCATCTCCTTCTTTCCTAGATGCAGGGGTCCCCTTCCTTTACCTTTTGCCACTCGCTTGGTACTTCAGCGTACCTAGTGTGACAATGGGTAAGCCAAAATAAAAAACAGCCAGCAAATTGATGGCATCTGCATGAGGTCCATTTATCACTGACTAAAGCGGGCTTTACACGCTACGAGATTCCTACAGTGATCTTGCTGGGGTCACGGATTTTGTGACGCATATCTGGCCGCTGTAGCGATCTCGTTGTGTGTGACTCCTAGGAGCGATTTTGGATCATTGCAAAAACGTCCAAAATTGCTCCTCGTTGACATGTGGGTCCTCTTCCAATTATCGCTGCTGTCGCGTGGGCGAAGTTGATCCTCATCCCTGCGGCAGCACACATCGCTACGTGTGACGCCGCAGGAATGAGGAAGCTCTCCTTACCTGCCACACGCCAGCAATGAAGGAAGAAGGTGGGCGGGATGTTCGTCCCACTGATCTCCGCCCCTCCACTTTGATTGGGCGGCCGCTTAGTGATGTCGCTGTGACGCTGAGCGAACCACACCCTTAGAAAGGAGGCGGTTCGCCGGTCACAGCGACGTCGCCAAGCAGGTAAGTCCGTGTGACGCTGCCGATAATGTTCGCTACGGCAGCTATCTTCACATATCGTCATAACGATAGGAGCGGGTGCTATCACGCTCGCCATCGCTAGCATCGGCTAGCG
Source organism: Anomaloglossus baeobatrachus (assembly GCF_048569485.1). Lineage (NCBI taxonomy): Eukaryota > Metazoa > Chordata > Amphibia > Anura > Aromobatidae > Anomaloglossus > Anomaloglossus baeobatrachus. Next base: position 480,701,632 of record NC_134358.1, read on the forward strand.
ATGTCGCAGCGTGTAAAGCCACCCTTAGGCCTTCTTCACACGTCTGTGCAAAACACGTAGATGCAAAAATGGTTCCGAGGTCAGTCAGTGTTTTGAATCAGTGATGCCATACATTTGCTGTATGTGTTTTTCAGGAACCCATAGACTTGTATTGGCCCTTGTTATCCTTGCTGCCGGTAAAAAATGGACATGTGAGCAGCCATATAGGTTATAATGGGTACATGTGGTATCCATGAAAAAAACATATAGTACACATACTGGAAGCACGGATCTGTGAAGGAGGCCTAAGGCCATATTTAACCAAAAGAAAAATTGTCCATGTTTCATCTGGAAAAATGGATGCTTTCTCATCTGTAATTTCATTAGCATGACATCTATTTGACATTCATTTTAATATATCAACAATTACAAGATATAAAAGTCCAGATACAGTCTCCTATGCTGAGAAGTGCAATAGAAAATCTAAAAATGGATTCTATAGGTTCCGCATAACATACGATTTGCTTACACAGCCATTATTTTTAAGGGGTAAATTAAATTCAAAATTTAATTTTTTGCTATTTTTACATGTCAACCATTAGTCCACCTATGGACCAAACATTTGCTGGTCTTCAGGATACCTAATGCTGAGAGAAGCTTGGAATACCTCATCAAGTTTTTTTTTACATCTGAAAATAACAGTTGACACACAGATGGTAAAAATGAACACACAGACCAAAATCGGATGAAAATCGGATTCAGGATTCCGTCCATTGTTTGCTCATTAGATAAAAACTGACGAGTGACTCTATCTTTAATGTCATGGAGAATAAGGTCCCAGTCCTGGTTGAAATTGTTAAAGGGGTTGTCCAATACTAATCTCCATAAAAAGTAAAATTAATCTAAGGTCAATTACTCCATCTGGCCATTTCAGTGAACTTGTCTCTGCTATTTATGGAGGGTCAAGTGACATTGTGTCACGTGACCACTGCAGCTAATCAGTGGCTACTGAACAGCTGCAGCTCATCAATATTCTACTAGACTGGACGTTAATGCTGAGAAAATAATAAAGACTGATTCTTCCTGATTGGCTGCTGCAGTTACATGACACAAGAAGGTGACATGACCTGCTGGACACAGTTTTGCAGACTCCACTGCAATAAATGAGTATAGATTGTTTTTACTTCCTATGGGTACCTTATGTGCTATAATGGGATCTGATGGAATCAAGGGCATGTGACTTTTACCACTATGCAGCAGAAGGAACAATGTTGGAGATGATATATAGCAGATTGATGTGCACCTGATTGTTATATGGTCATGTGGCCAGAGGAAGAGCAAATGAACACTCCCAAGGAGGGGTCGCTCATTATCCTTATACATACAGTGCCTACAAGTAGTATTCAACCCCCTGCAGATTTAGCAGGTTTAAGCTGGGTTTACACACTGCAACATCTCAAACGACATCGCTGTAACGTCACCGGTTTTGTGACGCAATAGCGATGTTGTTTGCGATGTTGCAGTGTGTGAAACCTATCAGCGACCCGGCCCCTGCTGTGAAGTTGTAATCGTTACAAATCGTTCAGGACCATTCCTAGGTCCTTTGTTTCCCGCTGTGCAGCATGCATCGCTGGAAAGTTTCAGTGTGTGAAAGACTTTGCAGAGACTTTGTTAGCAACTTCCCTTTCAAAAGGCTGCTTATCAACGTCCCCAACAACCAGCTAGGTCGCTCTGCAGGTCCGGATCGCTGTTGAGTTGTTGGCCAGGTTTGCCTGTTTGACAGCTCACCAGCGACTTAGCAGAGACTTAGGGAGGTCGCTGTTGCGTCACAAAACCGGTGACGTTACAGCGATGTCCTTTGCAATGTTGCAGTGTGTAAACCCAGCTTTACACATTCGGAATTAACTTGGCATTGTGACATTTGGACTGTAGATCAGCCTGGAAGTGTGAAATGCACTGCAGCAAAAAAGAATGTTATTTCTTTTTTTATTTTTTTTTTAAATTGTGAAAAGTTTATTCAGAGGGTCATTTATTATTTAACCCCTCAAACCACCAGAATTCTGTTTGGTTCCCCTAAAGTATTAAGAAGTATTTCAGGCACAAAGAACAATGTGCTTCACATGTTTGGATTAATTATCTCTTTTTCCAGCCTTTTCTGACTAATTAAGACCCTCCCCAAACTTGTGAACAGCACTCATATATGGTCAACATGGGAAAGACAAAGGAGCATTCCAAGGCCATCAGAGACAAGATCGTGGAGGGTCACAAGGCTGGCAAGGGGTACAAAACAAAACCCTTTCCAAGGAGTTGGGCCTACCTGTCTCCACTGTTGGGAGCATCATCCGGAAGTGGAAGGCTTATGGAACTACTGTTAGCCTTCCACGGCCCGGACAGCCTTTGAATGTTTCCTCCCGTGCCGAGGCCAGGCTTGTCCGAAGAGTCAAGGCTAACCCAAGGACAACAAGGAAGGAGCTCCGGGAAGATCTCATGGCAGTGGGGACATTGGTTTCAGTCAATACCATAAGTAACGTACTCCACCGCAATGGTCTCCGTTCCAGACGAGCCCGTAAGGTACCTTTGCTTTCAAAGCGTCATGTCAAGGCTCGTCTACAGTTTGCTCATGATCACTTGGAGGACTCTGAGACAGACTGGTTCAAGGTTCTCTGGTCTGATGAGACCAAGATCGAGATCTTTGGTGCCAACCACAGACGTGACGTTTGGAGACTGGATGGCACTGCATACGACCCCAAGAATACCATCCCTACAGTCAAGCATGGTGGTGGCAGCATCATGCTGTGGGACTGTTTCTCAGCCAAGGGGCCTGGCCATCTGGTCCGCATCCATGGGAAGATGGATAGCACGGCCTACCTGGAGATTTTGGCCAAGAACCTCCGCTCCTCCATCAAGGATCTTAAGATGGGTCGTCATTTCATCTTCCAACAAGACAACAACCCAAAGCACACAGCCAAGAAAACCAAGGCCTGGTTCAAGAGGGAAAAAATCAAGGTGTTGCAGTGGCCTAGTCAGTCTCCTGACCTTAACCCAATTGAAAACTTGTGGAAGGAGCTCAAGATTAAAGTCCTGTGAGGTAGCGTCGTCGGCTGCGCTGCAGGAGACACGGGATCCAGGCACCAAGGTTCACAGCACACGGTTTATTCCAAAGAAAAAAAAGTCCACAATAGTACATATGTGCCTTTCCGGCAGAGAACTCAGGGAGATGTGATCACTCCCTCACACCCGGCACACCTGCCCTTGTTCCTGAATCTATTTAACCCTCCCTTCAGCCTGTAGGGAAACAGCATTAACCCTATAGTGGATTATCATGGAGTGAGCACAACCGGGGCGAGACATACCGGCCGTCATAGATAACCCCGGTCACAGTCTCACATACCCCCCCCTCAGTTCAAGCGTGCGGGGTTGAACTCCTGCCATCAAACACGGGCCGCGGGACAAGGCATCGGCGTTGCCCTGCAACCTACCGGCCCGGTGTTCAACCGTAAACCGGAAGTTCTGCAGAGAAAGGAACCACCGGGTAACCCGGGCATTCCGTTCCTTGGCGGACCTCATCCAGACCAGTGGAGAGTGATCCGTCACCAAGCGAAACTGACGTCCCAGCAGGTAATAGCGTAGGGACTCCAAGGCCCACTTGATCGCCAGGCACTCCTTCTCCACTACGCTATAATTCCGCTCGGGAGGGGTGAGCTTCCTACTTAAGAAGGTGACGGGGTGTTCCACCCCCTGAACCACCTGAGACAGCACTGCCCCCAGGCCGACCTCCGAGGCGTCAGTCTGTACTATGAACTCTTTCCGGAAATCAGGGTTTACAAGAACGGGCTGTCCGCACAGGACCCCCTTCAGGGCCCGGAAGGAGCCCTCGGCCTGCGGAGTCCAGTGCACCATGACGGACTTCTTGCCTTTGAGAAGGTCCGTCAAGGGGGCTGATAGTCCCGCAAAATCTTTTACAAACCTCCTGTAGTACCCCACGATACCCAGGAAGGCCCTAACCTGCTTCGTGGTCAGGGGTCTAGGCCACTTCTGGATCGCCTCAACTTTGTTAATTTGGGGCTTAATCACTCCTTGGCCTATTACGTAGCCCAAGTAGCGGGCTTCCGTGAGTCCCAACGCACATTTCTTGGGATTGGCTGTCAATCCGGCTGTTCGAAGCGCGTCCACCACCGCTTGTACCTGTTCCAAGTGGGTCTGCCAATCGGAGCTGTAAATAATGATGTCATCAAGGTACGCTGATGCATACGCCTGGTGGGGTTCCAGCACTAAGTCCATCAACCTCTGGAACGTGGCCGGAGTGCCATGTAACCCAAAAGGCAAGACAACATAGTGGAAGAGACCCTCCGGCATAACAAAAGCGGTTTTCTCCTTGGCGGACTCCGTTAGTGGCACCTGCCAGTACCCCTTTGTCAGGTCGAGCGTGGTAAAATATCGCGCCTGTCCCAGCCTATCAATCAGCTCATCCACCCGGGGCATGGGGTAGAGATCAAACTTGGATATTTCGTTCAATCTCCTAAAGTCATTGCAGAACCTTAAGGAGCCATCGGGTTTTGGTATTAGGACAATCGGACTAGCCCATTCACTCCGGGATTTTTCGATGACCCCCAGGCGTAACATTGTCTTTACTTCCTCCGATATGGCTTGTTGTCGAGCCTCCGGTACTCGGTATGACTTCAGGCGTACCTTCAGGTGGGGCTCGGTGACAATATCATGTCGTATCAGACTGGTCCTACCGGGCAGCTCGGAGAAGACATCGGGGTTCTGCTGAACCAACCGTCTGGCCTCTCGCCTCTGTGTCTTGGTGAGGGCTTCTCCAATCCTTACTTCCGGTTCGTCCTCTCCGGAGGTCGCTGGAGCCGGATGTGAACGACCCGAAGAGGAGGGAGGTGGGGAAAAAACAGCCATCAGGCTTTCCCGTTCCTGCCAAGGTTTTAATAGGTTGACATGGTATATTTGTTCAGGTTTCCGCCTACCGGGCTGCAATACTTTATAGTTAACCACCCCGACTCTTTCCTCTATCTCGTAGGGGCCTTGCCACTGAGCCAGGAATTTACTCTCTGCCGTGGGAATCAATACCAACACCCGATCCCCGGGATTAAAGGTCCACACGGTGGCTTGTCTACTGTAGCGGCCGCTTTGCGCGGCCTGAGCCTCCTGTAAATGCTCCTTCACAATTGGCATGACCGCGCTTATGCGGTTCTGCATACCCAAAATGTGTTCAATCACACTTTTATGGGGGGTGGGCTCCTACTCCCAGGTTTCTTTTGCCAGGTCCAACAATCCCCGGGGATGTCGCCCGTATAACAATTCAAAAGGCGAAAACCCCGTGGATGCCTGTGGCACCTCTCGTATGGCAAACATCAAATAGGGAAGCATCATATCCCAGTCTTTCCCGTCTTTGGAAATCACCCTTTTGAGCATGGTTTTCAGGGTTTTATTGAATCGTTCCACTAAACCATCCGTCTGAGGATGATACACAGACGTACGCAACTGCTTGATCTGGAGTAGCCGGCATAGCTCTTTGGTCACTTTAGACATGAATGGGGTCCCCTGATCCGTAAGGATCTCCTTGGGCAACCCCACCCGGCAGAACACAGCAAACAACTTCCGAGCTATAAGCTTGGCTGCAGTATGTCTGAGAGGTATCGCCTCTGGATACCGGGTGGCATAGTCAACGATCACTAGGATATGCTGGTGCCCTCGAGCAGACTTTACGAGGGGCCCCACCAGATCCATCCCTATCCGTTCAAAAGGGACTTCTATAATGGGTAACGGTACCAACGGACTGCGAAAGTGGGTCAGGGGTGCGGTAAGCTGACACTCCGGGCAGGTTTCGCAGAACCGTTTTACCTCCCCAAAGACCCCGGGCCAATAGAACCTTTGCAATATTCGCTCCTGCGTTTTCTTGACCCCTAGGTGACCACTCATCAGGTGTTTATGAGCCAAGTCGAGGACCCGCCAGCGATACGGCTGGGGCACCACCAACTGCTCTACCCCTACGCCCTGTATTTCATCTATCCGGTAGAGTAAATCCTGCTTAAGAGCGAAATGGGGGTATCTTACCTGGGCACCAGGCAGTTGTGCCACCCCGTCAACTACTGTCACCCGACTCCGGGCATGTATTAATGTAGGGTCCTGGAGTTGGGCTGTCCCAAATGTATCCGGGGACGCCTCCAACTCCGGGATGGGCTCGACCGTCTCAGCCTCTCCTGCCAATACCTCTAGGGGCGACCTATCAGGTTCACATCCTGTCCCTATCATGGGGACCCCTACGGCAGGCGTCCCGGATTCAGGATTGTAGGGCTCAGGTCCCGGACTGACCAATATCTGAGGGGACTTAGGAGGTCCCTTCCATAAAGTCCAAAAATAGGGCAGATCCCTTCCTAGGATCACATCATAGGGAAGAGTATTAATAAGTCCCACCTCATGTTGCACCTGACCGCAAGGTGCTGTGATGGTGACTATCCCCGTGGGATAGTCTCGGCGGTCCCCATGTATGCAAACCACCCCCACGGTACGTCCTGTGGCCTTTACTTTAGCCCTTAGGGTTGATCGCACAAGGGTCACTAAGCTTCCGGAATCCAACAAGCCTGTAACCGGACATCCATTCACCTGAATTTGGCACAAGCGGGGCTCAGTCTCTGGGTAGACCAGGTCAGCGGTACACACCACCTGAGCATACATTGAACCCCGCCGGGTAACCCCACAATCCATGGGCTCCGTGGTGAGTGGACACTGGGCTTCCATATGTCCCACCCGCTGGCACCGCCAACATCTAATAGGGAAGGACACCCCCTTGACGAGTTGTCGTTTAGGGTACATAGTTTTCCGGACCTCAGGGACGGAGGGTGCGGCTTCAGACGGGACGGTAGCGGACTCCCGCACCGGTGTCAGCGGTGGGTCCTTGGCCCTAGGCTTGGAGGGGCCGGACCGACGGGCGGTACGCAAAGTCTCAGTGTCCCGTATCAAGTCCTGCGTAGCCACATGCCGCTCTACCAGGGACACTAATTGGTCCAGGGTACTCGGGTCACCCTGTCCGACCCACCGTTGAACGGTGACGGGTAAAGTGCACACAAAACGATCCACTACTACCCTTTCCACCATTTGCGCCGGGCTCAGAGTGTCAGGCTGCAACCACTTTTTTACAAGATGTAACAAGTCATAGGCCTGGGAGCGTACGGGTTTGGCTTCCTCAAAGAACCACTGATTTACCCACTGAGCCCGTACATAGGTATTCACCCCCAACCGAGCCAGTATTTCGGCTTTCAGGGTCACATAGTCAATGGCGTCCTCGGTACAGAGGTCCAGGTATGCTTTTTGGGGTTCCCCCGTCAGATAGGGTGACAATACCCCAGCCCACTGCGGGGTCGGCAGCTTTTCCCGCTCGGCCACCCGTTCAAACACCGCCAGGAACGCTTCCACATCATCACCCGGGGTCATCTTTTGCAACGCTTGTCTCACCGCTTTCCGGACGCTGCCGTCGTCACCCGGTCCCTGGGTTGTTGCTGCCGGTCCGGCACGGATCGACTTGGCCAGGAGAACCATCTGTTCTTGGTGCCTTTTTTCCTGCAATTGCAAGGCTTGCTGCTGACGTGCATTGGCCTGATCCATCTGTTCTTGGAATTTTTTTTCCTGCACTTGCAAGGATTGGAGCAGGTGTGCATTGGTCTGTTGCTGCTGTGCATTAGCCTGTTGCTGCTGTGCATTAGCCTGAACCAAATGCTTTATTATGTCCTCCATGGCGTCGCCGGGTTTGGGCTGTAGTATAGCCGCTCGAATCCAGGACATGCGCAGCTGGGTCACCAGGGATGGATGCTACACCTCACCGGCTGTCATGCCCGCATTCTCCACCATATGTGAGGTAGCGTCGTCGGCTGCGCTGCAGAAGACACGGGATCCAGGCACCAAGGTTCACAGCACACGGTTTATTCCAAAGAAAAAAAAGTCCACAATAGTACATATGTGCCTTTCCGGCAGAGAACTCAGGGAGATGTGATCACTCCCTCACACCCGGCACACCTGCCCTTGTTCCTGAATCTATTTAACCCTCCCTTCAGCCTGTAGGGAAACAGCATTAACCCTATAGTGGATTATCATGGAGTGAGCACAACCGGGGCGAGACATACCGGCCGTCATAGATAACCCCGGTCACAGTCTCACAGTCCACATGAGACACCCAAAGAACCTAGATAACTTGGAGAAGATCTGCATGGAGGAGTGGGCCAAGATAACTCCAGAGACCTGTGCCGGCCTGATCAGGTCTTATAAAAGACGATTATTAGCTGTAATTGCAAACAAGGGTTATTCCACAAAATATTAAACCTAGGGGATGAATAATAATTGACTCACACTTTTATGTTGAAAATTTATTAAAATTTAACTGAACAACATAACTTGTTGGTTTGTAAGATTTATGCATCTGTTAATAAATCCTGCTCTTGTTTGAAGTTTGCAGGCTCTAACTTATTTGCATCTTATCAAACCTGCTAAATCTGCAGGGGGTTGAATACTACTTGTAGGCACTGTACATACAGTCTCTGTGTCTCTGATTGGTTGCAGTCAGACGTGCCCCCATCTTGAGTAGAAGCGTGTCTGATTGCTTTCAATCACACAAACACTGTGTGTGTGTGTGTCTATCTGGGTGTAACAATAAATGAATAAAATAATAACATCATAAAATATAACTTTTACTCAAAAATTACCTAAAATGTAGGTCAAGGCTGACCCCTCTTTTTAATAAGAGGGGTCAACCTTGACCTAAATTTTAGGTAATTTTTGAGTAAAAGTTATATTTTATGACATTATTTAATTCATAACTTTTTGCTGAATTAAATGATTGAATATTTGTGAAAATACCCAGTAGTTACTTTGTAACAATAAATGAATAAAAAAATTGGCACATCACAGATAAAGCATACGGCTACAGGCTGCAGCCCCCAGCTGTAGGCTTATCTTGGTTGTGTATCAAAATTAGAGGGACCGCATGCGTTTTTTTAAAAAAATTATTTAAATAAATAATTTTTAAAAATGGCGTGTGGTCCCCTCCAATTTTAATACCCAGCTATGATAAAGCCAACAGCTGGGGCCTGGTATTCTCATGCTGGGGAGACCCATGCTTATTGGGCCCCCCCAGCCTAAAAATAGCAGCCTGCATCCATTAGATGCGACAATCCCGGAACATTACCCAGCTCATCCCAATTGCCTTGGTGCGGTAGCAATCGGGGTAAGATGGGGTTAATGACGGCTCACAGCTACCACTAAGCCCTAGATTAGTAATGGGAGGTATGTATGAGACCCTCAATTACTAATCTTTAAATCAAAAGAAATAAACACAAACACCGAACAAATCCTTTATTTTCACCCCTTTTTTAACCCCAAAAACACGAAGGTCTGACTTAATCCTCACGAGGTCCCATGACGATTCCAGCTCTGCTACATCTCTGCTCTGTATAAAAAACACAGCATATTAAAGTACAAGCAAAGTGGATGGGATTAATAGAAATCTAATGTCCACTGTGCTTCTTTTTTACTCTGTGTAAACTCGCCTTTGCTGCGTTTCTCCAAGCCACAACATGTCAATTTCTCTCGCAGGTATGATGAGTCTTCTGTGCGGATTTTCCCATAGACTTGCATTAGATATAGAAAATCTACAGGTAAAAAAACGCACATGCGTTTTTGGTGCGTTTATGCGGTGGAAACACATTAAAAACAAATGTAATGCGCACCTAATGATGTCAATACCAGGAAGTTTTAAAAGCAAAACAGCTTTATTTACTGGATGACACATCAAACAGACATTAAATGCAGTGTCAAAATTGCAATAAAATTGCAGCATCAAAAACGCAATTAAACTTTGGTGTGGAAATGGTGCAGAAATCTTGCAGCGTCAAAAACTCAACGGATCTGATACTGATTGTGGAAATATAGCCTAAGGCGGGCTTTACACATTGCGACATCGGTAACAATATATCGTCGGGGTCACGTCGTTAGTGACGCACATCCGGCGCCGTTACCGACATCGTAGAGTGTAAACTCTAGGAGCGACGATCACCAATCGCAAAAACGACAAAAATTGTTGATCGGTGACATGTTGCTCCTTTTCATAATATCGATGCTGCTGCCGGTACGATGTTGTTTGTCATTCCTGCAGCACCATACATCGCTGTGTGTGATACCGCAGGATCGACAAACATCTCCTTACCTGCCTCCACCGACAATGCAGAAGGAAGGAGGTGGGTGGGATGTTATGTCCCGCTCATCTCCGCCCCTCCGCTTCTATTGGCCGGCCGCTTAGTGACATCGCGGGGAGGTCGCTGTGACGCCGAACGCACATCCCCCTTGAAGGCGATATTGTTCGGCGGTCACAGCAATGTCGCCGACCAGGTATGTGCGTGTGAAGCTGCTGTAGCAATAATGTTTGCTATGGCAGCAATCACCACATATCGCATGTGCGACGGGGGCAGGTGCTATCGCTCTCGACATCGCTAACAACTGCTAGCGATTTCGCAGCGTGTAAAGCTCGCCTTAGGCAGCTTCTATTGCATACCAAGCAAGAGTGTTGGGGAGCTGACTTATGAGGAAACTCATAAATCTCAGTAAGTTGTGATGTTCCTCTTTCCCTCCTCTCCTTCTGTAACATGGCTGTGGGAGGTAGCTGAGGGCGACGTACTTGTCTCTTACACCCCACCACACTACATAAAAATGGAGGTCCTGTCTAGGCATGTGTGCCTTTGTGGTGGTTGTTAACTGGGTGGTACGCCTCACCAGACTTCATTGGATATGACAGGCCAGGACCAGAAGGTTTGCAACGAATCATAGAGACCAATGTCCAAAAATACAATTTTTACTGAACTTGATAGAAACTATATACATCAGATTATAGGCACATTGCTTCACGGACATATCTTTTGTATTAAGTAGGCATGGTATTTCTCAGTTACATATAATGACAATTCCTTTTCTTTGCTCTTTAAATTCTTGTATCCCATAACAATCCAGACAACAATCCTGGGAGACCTCGTCTTCCCTCTTTGAGGGCCACACTGGTTGAGATGTAATGCTATGAACACTCACAGCTACTCTCAGTTCCCAATTGACATGTGAGGCCTCCCCTAGAGAGATCATGTCAGTACAACTCCTTACTGCTACTAACAAAATCCATTCTCAGAGAGTCCCTGGCTGTGATGTACCTTCAGCTCCCCGTAGGTTAACTAGTGTCTCAATTTGGCCACCATAACTTACTTCCAGTATTCACAATTGAGATCCTTTTCACTGAAGTCAACTGTTGACTAGCATCTGATATAAGTCCTTCTCTTTCAGTTTTCTCTTTATATGGGCCTTCTACCTTCCCTGGGTTTCTCTCCTTTCTTTTTAGTCAGCCTCCCTGACTAGAGTTCCAGTCTATCAAATCCTGTGGTCTGTCATTTTATCATCACAGTTCCTCAGTCCTCAGAACATCTGATGTTGTCATTTTGCGGACGGGGGCCGGGCTGCTGCAGGGGCTGCTCGGATCCGGGTTCGTTACTGTGGTTCAAGTGGTAGCTGGACCCGGGCTCGTACAGCCGTCCATTCTCACAACCGTAGGAAAGGGGGTATTTACAGGGAATTTGGTTTGTGTAGTCACAACAGAAAAGGGGTGACCCGTGGGTTGCAGTGAGGGTTGGTAGCACCGCCGCTGCCTGGTGGTGGGACGCCCGGGGCTGATGGAACAGGGCAGGAGGATGGGATACCCTCCATGGGTAGGGGAGGTATAGTCCCGGGGCCCAGGCTGTACGGGAGCAATGGCTGCAGAGAATGATATGCAGGGTTGGACCGGGGATGGATAGTGTACTCACAGTTCCAAAGAATTGCACACAAAGTCCAGTGGTAAACCAAATTGCCAGTGACCAGTCGCCTCCGGCGGGTGTATTTGGGTCCCACACACGGGTGTAGCAAACAGGGGTCCCTTCCTCCTGCACTCAGTGTTTGTGCCTTCAATGGGACAACTCCGCTTGGAACGGGGAAGTCCACTCCTGGTACTTTGTATTTTGGGAGCTGTGGCCCACGCAATATGACCATTGGGATCTCTGTGGGTTCTGGTGGACACCCTATCTCCTGCGTTGGGTTTCTGTTTTGCTCTCTGGGCTTACAGTGGAACAAGGCCTGAAACCTTTTCCCCGGCTGGTTAATTAACAAGGGACTTGCAACCTTCCTCGTCCTAGGGTCCAGGCACCCCGACTGTGCACGGCCTCCGGACCGGATTCCCGCTGTCGGCACCGGCGGGCTACAACCCTGCCCCAGTCCACTTAAGGTTTCCCGCGACCGGATTTCCGTCGCCTGTGGTCCTGCTTGCCATCTGCCACCTAGTCCAGTAGTCCAGTGGCCCCTACCCCTGACTCCACTGTCACTCCACACTCCTCTCTCCTCAGCTGTCAGTACTGTTCCACTGTCTCAGCTTGTCTGCTTTGTTCCCTCCCAAAACACCTCAGGAGCCCTAAGTGGGAGTTCCCATCCACCTGGTCCCGCCCACTGGTGTGTCCCTATTGTCATGGTGGGTGACTAGGCTTTACTGGCTGGTGTTGTGCACCTGGGCGGGGGTTTTTGTGTTGGACTGTCAAGGAGGATGGAGTATTGTACCAGTGATTTGTACAACCTCGGTGACTACCTGGTTTTGCCAGGGCATCACAGTCTCTCTTCACACACCTGTAACGTAACATAGCAGTCTGTTAACTATCAGGCCTTAGGCCTTGCACCACTGAACTCTCAGTAGTAATTGAACGTATGTATAGAAACAACTCTCTTGTCTGCCCCAATAACTCTTCCTAGTCTGGGCCAGTCTCAACCATTAACCCCACATGTGCCTAACTAAATACATGTCATTTACCAAACACATAAAATCACATTTAAAACAGTGCACTGCATTGCAAAAACATCACATTGTCGGGCGGCGAACGTCCACTTCCTGGAGTGGGAGGGATGTTTAGCGTCACATCGACGTCACGCGGCAGCCGGCCAATAGAAGCGGAGGGGTGGAGCTGAGCGGGACGGAAACATCCCGCCCACCTCCTTCCTTCCGCATTACCGGCCGGGAGCTGCAGGACTCTGGTAAGATCTGATCATCGTTCCCGGGGTGTCACACACTGCAATGTGTGCTACCCCGGGTAGGATGAACAATCTGACGTACAATTCATGAGGAATGTACGACGTGCGTGCGATGAATGTTTTACCGTTCAATCGCAATCGCACGTAGCAGTTACACACTGCAATGTACCTTACAATGCCGGATGTGCGTCACTTACGACGTGACCCAGCCGACACATTGTAAGATACATTGCAGCGTGTAAAGCGGGCTTTAGACTGGGGTTAAACAGTAACATATCTCAAACAACACTGAATTGTGTCGCATTCAACATCGCATATAATGATGATTCCTATAGTGTTGTACTATGACTTAGGCCTAAGACAATCGGCGAGAAAAACGGGGCAAGTGGAATGCGATAAAAAATCGCATTCCACTCGGACCAATATTAGTTTATGGGGCAGCACCCATGAGCGATTATTTTCTCAGCCCTAATCAGACCGAGAAAACAGTCGCAGCATGGGTGCAAGTGGAAAGTGATCCTGTTCCACTCGAACCCATGCAAGTCTATGGGGCGAGAAAAACATCGCACTGCTCCGGTGTAACATGAGAGCAGTGCGAGAATCGCAATAGCTGGCAACAGAGGAGATAGGGAGATAAATCCCTCCATCTCCTCCGTAGCGCCGGCACTCACCACCACAGCGCTGCCCCCCCTTCTGCAGCCGTGGTCTGATTGCACGATTGGACCACAGTTGCATTACCCTCGCATGACACTCGGCTCCCGCTGTGCTGCGAGCGTGAGCCGAGTCTCATGCGAGGACTCGCACATAACCCCGTGTGGCCTCAGCCTTTCAACCTACTGCAAATTAATTTTATTTTTTCTGTCGCTGGTTGCAAATCACATGCAATCCAACTTGCCATAGACTTCAATACCATTCTATTTAGTATTATTTAGTTGTTGTATGGTGATAAAATTCAGTTATCATATATAGGTATTATCTAGCCACTGTATGATGATCTTAATTAGTCACTGCATTTATTATTATTTGGTCATAGCTTTAAACTTATGTATGTATACAGATTTAAGATTGTTGTACAGCATAGTGCATCCTGTATTTCCCAAAAAAGCAAAAGAGTTTAAGGCAATACAGCCCGCACCCCTGAACCTCAGGACCTGGTTGTGCATTGGGCAGTGCGGTAGATCAACTTGCTCTGCTACTTAATGAGCTAGACAGGGAAACGGTTTCCGGTTAAATCTTCCACTGGTTTATTCAAGGCTTCATAAACCAGAACAAAATAAAAGTAAACTTAATCCACCTTACCGACATAAAGAAAAACAAACAACGCTTAGGCCGGTTTCACACATCCGGCTTTTTGCCGTTTTGCCGGATGCGGCGCTCTCCCGTACAGTTAATACAGTACAATGACAGCGCAACAAGCGCCGGTCACATGCTGTCATGTGACCGGCGCATGTGACCCGGAAGTTACAGCGCTGTCATTGTACTGTATTAACTGTACGGGAGAGCGCCGCATCCGGCAAAACGGCAAAAAGCCGGATGTGTGAAACCAGCCTTAACCCAGTGTTTATCAACTTCAATCCTTAAGACCCACCAACAGATCATGTTTTCAGGTTTTCCTCAATCAGGGTTTCAGGATTTCCTTACTGTTGCACAGGTGATGGAATTATTCCTTTTCTAATATTGAGGAAAACCTGAAAACATGATCTGTTGGTGGATCTTGAGGACTGGGGTTAAACACTGGCTTAACCAGTCCATATCTATATATATAATTGCCTTATTCTGTCTGTCTGTCTGTCTGTCTTGCTCCAAAATTGTGTCCCGGGACATGTCCTTACGGTGACAAACAGCGGATTGGCTGCTGGCCTCGCCATGTCCCCGCCACCCTGCACGGATTGGCCGCTCGCCTCGCCTTGGCTCCTCCCCCCCGCACGGATTGGCCGCTCGCCTCGCCTCGGGTCCGCCCCCCCCTCGCACGGATTGGCCATGTCGTTACGGTGACAAACAGCGGATTGGCCACTGGGCTCGCCATGGCCCCGCCCCCCCCGCATGGATTGGCCGCTCGGCTTCACAGATTCGCCATGGCCCCGCCCCCCCGCATGGATTGGGCGCTCGCCTCGGCTCCTCCCCCCGCACAGATTGGCCGCTCTCCTCGCCCAGGCTCCGCCCCCCACACAAGGTGAGCGCATCAAGGTCCTGCGGCGGAACGAACACACAACACACACCACACACCACACACCACACACACACACACACACACACACCAGATCGCATCCACATGCTCACAACATCCCGTGATATTGCTTGTTTCTCGGCAGCGATACTGTGTAGTGATCTTCCAGGACCTGCCGGAGGATCACATGGCCGGAAGCATGTGGTAGCTCCGGATGTTGTGATTGTGTCAGCGCGTGTATGCGATCGGATGTGTGTGAGTGTATGCGATCGGATGTGTGTGAGTGTATGCGATCGGATGTGTGTGAGTGTATGCGATCGGATGTGTGTGTGTGTGTGAGTGTGTGTGTGTGTGAGTGTATGCGATCGGATGTGTGTGAGTGTCAGTGTGTGTGTGAGTGTGTGCGATCGGATCTGTGAGTGTCGGCAGAGGAGCACGGTGTGCAGCACAGCTGCTGGAACCGGCCACCGGTGGGCACAGGGAGAAGTGAGGTGTGTGTGTGAGTGTATGTGATCAGATGTGTACGTGTTTAATGTCTGATGTGTGACTGTGGAGCACGATGGGGAGTGCTCAGCATGGGGGATGGAGCACGATGGGGGGTGCGCAGCATGGGGGATGGAGCACGATTGGGGGGTGCGCAGCATGGGGGATGGAGCACGATGGGGGGTGCGCAGCATGGGGGATGGAGCACGATGGGGAGTGCGCAGCATGGGAGATGGAGCACGTTTGGGAGTGCGCAGCATAGGGGATGGAGCACGATGGGGAGTGCGCAGCATGGGGGATGGAGCACGATGGGGAGTGCACAGCATAGGGGATGGAGCACGATGGGGAGTGCGCAGCATGGGGGATGGAGCACAATGGGGGGTGCGCAGCATGGGGGTTGGAGCACGATGGGGAGTGCGCAGCATGGGGGATGGAGCACGATGGGGGGTGCGCAGCATGGGGGATGGAGCACAATGGGGGGTGCGCAGCATGGGGGTTGGAGCACGATGGGGAGTGCGCAGCATGGGGGATGGAGCACGATGGGGGGTGCGCAGCATGGGGGATGGAGCACGATGGGGAGTGCGCAGCATAGGGGATGGAGCACGATGGGGGGGTGCGCAGCATGGGGGATAGAGCACAATGGGGGGTGCGCAGCATGGGGGATGGAGCACGATGGGGAGTGCGCAGCATAGGGGATGGAGCACGATGGGGAGTGCGCAGCATAGGGGATGGAGCACGATGGGGGGGTGCGCAGCATGGGGGATGGAGCACGATGGGGAGTGCGCAGCATGGGGGTTGAAGCACGATGGGGAGTGCGCAGAATGGGGGATGGAGCACGATGGGGGGTGCGCAGCATGGGGGATGGAGCACGATTGGGAGTGCGCAGCATGGGGATGGAGCACGATGGGGAGTGCGCAGCATGGGGGATAGAGCACGATGGGGGGGTGCGCAGCATGGGGGATGGAGCACGATGGGGAGTGCGCAGCATGGGAGATGGAGCACGTTTGGGAGTGCGCAGCATAGGGGATGGAGCACGATGGGGGGTGCACAGCATGGGGGATGGAGCACGATGGGGGTTGCGCAGCATGGGGGATGGAGCACGATGGGGGTTGCGCAGCATGGGGGATGGAGCACGATGGCGAGTGCGCAGCATGGGGGATGGAGCACGATGGGGGGGTGCGCAGCATGGGGGATGGAGCACGATGGGGGTTGCGCAGCATGGGGGATGGAGCACGATGGCGAGTGCACAGCATGGGGGATGGAGCACGATGGGGAGTGCGCAGCATAGGGGATGGAGCATGATGGGGGGTGCGCAGCATGGGGGATGGAGCACGATGGGGAGTGCGCAGCATGGGGGATGGAGCACGATGGGGGTGCGCAGCATGGGGGATGGAGCACGATGGGGGTGCGCAGCATGGGGATGGAGCACGATGGGGAGTGCGCAGCATGGGGGATAGAGCACGATGGGGGTTGCGCAGCATGGGGGATGGAGCACGATGGGGAATGCGCAGCATGGGGGATGGAGCACGATGGGGAATGCGCAGCATGGGGGATGGAGCACAATGGGGAGTGGGGATGGAGCACGATGGGGGGTGCGCAGCATGGGGGATGGAGCATGATGGGGGGTACGCAGCATGGGGGATGGAGCACGATGGGGGGTGCACATCTCCCCCCAAAACACACACACACACACTGCCACACACGCACTGCACAACACACCACACACACACTGGGAACCACAAACACTGCCCTACACAGACACCCACACACACAACGCCGCACACACACAACACCCAACACACAAACACCGCGGCACACACAAATATACGCACATACCGCACAACACACACATTGCACAAAACATACCTCCCCCCAAAACACACACACACCCACACAAACCGCGCAACACACATACACAATGATACAGACACACAGCGCTCTACAAACAACGCAACACACAAACAACACCGCTCTCACCCCCCGCCACACCCAGACAACACCCAGAACATGTACAGCCCCTACACAAACACTTGCTAACTACAGACAACAACATCTATATATATATATATAACAAAAATCATACATTAACTACACAATACGTAAATTCTAGAATACCCGATGCATAGAATCGGGCCACCTTCTAGTAACATATAAGTGTGGTCTGCACACTCAGAAATAATGTTCAGTTCTATATTAGAATGAGCTTAGCTCTGGAGGTCTGCTCAACTCAATACACATACCACACTGAGTGAAACCAGAGGCATTTATTTTACCTGTTCACAAAGACCCTACCCTGTAATGGCTGTTTTACCATCTAGGCATATGGCATGCTGTAGCCTGCTTCTGGGTTTTACATCACTGAGGCTATCAACCTCAGTGAAACATATTTCCCCTCCAGAATTTTAGCAATGACCATCTTACAGCAGCAATGCCAAATGTAAATGTCACAGTGAGTGCCATTTACATTTATTAATCATATTACCATAACTACACATGACCTTTTGAAATCTGAATTCTCCAGCCTCAACAAATTTCCTCCCAAAATGTAAAAATTTGCCATGAATTTAAATATGACAAAGCATCTGTCTAGAACCCCATTAAACCCCTTTTGCGCTCTTTAACACAAACACAAACGAAACTTTATTAATATGACGTCAACCTATCTGGCTAGGGGAAAACGGATGATAACTGCTGGTAAATAGTAGTGTCATTAAGAACACCCTGTATTATCAGACTTTTTAGGTGATTTAAATTGTAAAAACAGTCCCAAAATTATTAATTTTGGGAAGAAGATATCTGTTTTGCTAGTGTTTATACACAGGCCTGCAAATGAAAGAAGCCATGGCTTTTTCCCATGAGTTGATGATCGGTAGGTTCATGTCCTAAAAGCAAGAATTTGCAACAGGCTCCTCTATTTGGTTGGCATGTATGGATCTAATATTGAACTATTACAACAAAGAAGTGTGAAAAGAAAAATATTTTTTTTCACAAACCACACTTTTTGAGGTAGCATCACGATGTGACTGCAGGTGTCATGCCAAGTACAAGAGGACTCCCAGCGAGCGGCACAGCACAGAGGGAACCCCAGGGTAGCAATAGAACGGAAAGCCCTGGCAGTAGGGAGAGGGTAGCTTGGTCACCTCTTAAGACTCACCTGAGACTGACCCCTGCGCCCCCCAACGTCCTTAGATGAGTCCTTCCCCCCCGTGCGGCATCATGTGCCTAGGCCCTTGCTAGCCCTGGACTCACCTCGACTAGTGAAGGCCAGCAAGAAGCTAGTTTCGCCACTGCAATAATACAACACGAGGAAGGTAAGACAAAAGGATTGGTAAATACACAACAAATAACACTCTAAAACCTCTCCAGCAGGAACTTCACAGCTGCAACAGAAACCTCAGCTTTTCAAGAGACTGGCTCCTTCAAAATGGACAGCATGGATATGAGCTATAGCCGGCATAGGGAGGAGTGAGCACCGGATATTTATAGCAGACGAGAGTCATTGCAGCTGAGGTTATAAGTACTTGTTAGATCAGTGCAGGATAGAAAGGAACCTTAACCCCTTCAGTACCAGATGGAATGAAATACGCTGTGACCTCCTGATCCCAGATCCACCTGAGATCACATCAGGCTGTGACACACTCGTAACAAGTAGACAGTTGCATTTAAATTTCTGGAATGTGGAAATTTTTATTTTATGTTTACATTTTTTTTAAAAAAAATGCAAAAAAAATTAAAAAAAACATACCTTATGGTTTGTCTGTCTCACAAGCCAGTAAGCACACTTTCTCTGACACACAAGCCTTGGATTCAGGATTTTTCTTCAGTAGCAATATTAGAACAAAGGGGTATTAATTAAACTGATTTCCTTTTGTTAGAGCATTAAGAATTTTTAATAAATGCTGTTATTAATGTGCTGCACTGAACTATATTCCAGATCAATCTATTAACAGTCAAACTGGTGGTTCTGCACCTCCACATTAATTTTCACAGACTCAGACTACCACACACATCTTCCATGTGCTTCAGCACTGCATTAGTATCCCACAATCAGATTAGGCCTTTTTCTATCACACTGCCATAGCGGTAAAGCACACACATCATCAGCGCTGTGCTATTCACTACATTCACCGCTCTGCTCCTTCCCATATCAGGCTGCCATGCAGAGTCCTCATGCAGTTCTTCAAACTCTACATATCTCTGCTGTCTCCACCTGGCTATAGGTTAGGTGTAGCCAGTTCCTGTAGAGATTTATCCCTGATGTTTCCTGCAGGGTGTAACTTCCCCAGTCCATCACTATGCAGCAGAAAGGCTATTAGTCAGCTCCTCCCACCACTCCTCACCTGAACCATATATCATATGATCCTATTCAAATTGCTTGTTCTCACCCGCAAAGCTCTCCACAGTGCGACACCCCCCTTCATCTCCACCCTCTTCTCTATCTATCACACTATCCATTGTCTATGCTCCGCAAATGACTTTCAACTAACATCCACACTAATCTGAACCTTCCAACAACAGAAAAATAAAAGAAAAGGAACACCAGGCACCAATCAGCTCACCGACCGACCTCCAAGCAAATTCACCTTTCCACTCAAAGTCCGGTACAGCTTACTCTGGCATGGTTACAGCTTTGCTCTGGGCACTGGTGCTCCTTCCAAGCATAAGTCCCATCCATAAGAAGCAAAAGAAGAGGAGGGCACTCACCGGGTTGCCGTATACAAAAAGTCCATTTATTTCAGCATCAGGTAAAATATAAAAACAGCGGGGGGGAGGAGAGGAAAATGCACAGCACAGCAGATGACGGCCGTTTCGTGCTTAACAAGCACTTCAACAGGTCTACAAACACATGATGTCAGATCCCTTTTCTTATAGGGCAACACCGAGCAGAGGAAATATCAGAAACGTATAAAAACATTTTAAAAACATCAATAAACAACATCAGACTGTAACACTTATAACAAAGACATGAAAAAAGCAAGAAATCTGCAGCTTTTCTGAACTTACAAGAACAATGTGAGATCGTTTTTCTCGTTTAACCCTAGTGGGCCCAGTGCATTGTACTTTATTATATATTGAGCTTCCTTTTGTAATAGACTTTTATGGAGATCTCCTCCTTCTGCTCTGGGCTCTATTTGCTTTAAACCAGCAAAAGTTAGTATATTTTTATTGGCTCCATGTATGTCTCTAACATGTGAAATCATTTTAGTTGCACCAACACCTGCCTCTATGGAGTTGCGATGCTCTCTAAATCTAACAAAGAGCGTCCGGATAGTTTTCCTGATGTAGTATATTCCACACGGGCAAAAAATAATATATACCATTTTGGTTTTGCAAGTGATCAGTTGTTTGGTAATATGCCAGTTGTTCCCTATTTTTAGAGATCAATCTGTACAGTGAAACTAGCAAAATGAGCAACTGCCACACTTGTAATTCCCTTTTGAGCTATATTTATGCCACCAGGTAGTGGGCGGCACATATCTTTTTTTAACCAAAATATCACATAGATTTTGCATCTTTTGAAGGCTACTATTGGTCTATGTCTTGCCAATTCAGTTAGATTCCCATCTTTCCTTAATAAATGCCAATTTCTGTTAATAATTGAACGAATAGTATTTTCTAGTGGACCATACTTGAAACAGAACACAAATTTATTAAACTCGCCATTTTTGCGTTTTTTTTTTTTCCTATGTAAATTTCCATTGCAAAAATTCATTAAAGCTTTTTCGTGTGCCTGTTCTATATTTTTTTTTGGGTCCCCCCATTGTTTAAACCGGTATTTTAAATCCACTATCAAATCTTGTAACCTATTCGGGTCGTTGGTGATTGTATATAATCGTGGGAATTAACTATGGGGGATAGAGCTTTTTATATGCCAGGGGTATGTGCTTTCAAAATGGAGCAACATATTAACTGCTGTAGATTTTCTATGTAACGCCTGCATAATTAAGTTGTTTTTTACTAATAGCTTTACATCTAAGAATTCTATGGTCTCTGCATTGAATTCAGAAGTAAAATACATGTTGAACCAATTAGTTGTATTCATGTATTTGACAAACGCCTCAAAATCGTTTTTTGACCCGTCCCAGATTAGTAGGACATCGTTGACATAGCACAAAAATAATTTGATGTGTTTAATTAACAGATTGTCAATACTGTACACTAGCTCATTTTCTACACCTGCCAAGTAAATACAGTCATATGAAAAAGTTTGTGCACCCCTATTAATGTTAACCTTTTTTCTTTATAACAATTTGGGTTTTTGCAACAGCTATTTCAGTTTCATATATCAAATAACTGATGGACTCAGTAATATTTCTGGATTGAAATGAGGTTTATTGTACTAACAGAAAATGTGCAATCCGCATTTAAACAAAATTTGACCGGTGCAAAAGTATGGGCACCTCAACATAAAAGTGAAATTAATATTTTGCAGATCCTCCTTTTGCAAAAATAACAGCCTCTAGTCGCTTCTTGTAGCTTTTAATGAGTTCCTGGATCCTGGATGAAGGTATATTTGACCATTCCTGTTTACAAAACAATTCCAGTTCAGTTAAGTTTGATGGTCGCCGAGCATGGACAGCATGCTTCAAATCATCCCACAGATGTTCAATGATATTCAGGTCTGGGGACTGGGATGGCCATTCCACAGCACTGCAATTGTTCCTCTGCATGAATGCCTGAGTAGATTTGGAGAGGTGTTTTGGATCATTGTCTTGCTGAAATATCCATCCCCTGCGTAACTTCAACTTCGTCACTGATTCTTGCACATTATTGTCAAGAATCTCCTGATACTGAGTTGAATACATGCGACCCTCAACTTTAACAAGATTCCCGGTGCTGGGATTGGCCACACAGCCCCAAAGCATGATGGAACCTTCACCAAATTTTACTGTGGGTAGCAAGTGCTTTTCTTGGAATGCCATGTTTTTTTGCCTCCATGCATAACGCCTTTTTGTATGACCAAACAACTCAATCTTTGTTTCATCAGTCCACAGGACCTTCTTCCAAAATGTAACTGGCTTGTCCAAATGTGCTTTTGCATACCTCAGGCGACTCTGTTTGTGGCGTGCTTGCAGAAACGGCTTCTTTCGCATCACTCTCCCATACAGCTTCTCCTTGTGCAACGTGCGCTGTATTGTTGACCGATGCACATTGACACCATCTGCAGCAAGATGATGCTGCAGGTCTTTGGAGGTGGTCTGTGGATTGTCCTTGACTGTTCTCACCATTCTTCTTCTCTGCCTTTCTGATATTTTTCTTGGCCTGCCACTTCTGGGCTTAACAAGAACTGTACCTGTGTTCTTCCATTTCCTTACTATGTTCCTCACAGTGGAAACTGACAGTTTAAATCTCTGAGAAAACTTTTTGTATCCTTCCCCTGAACAACTATGTTGAATAATCTTTGTTTTCAGATCATTTGAGAGTTGTTTTGAGGAGCCCATGATGCCACTCTTCATAGGAGATTCAAATAGGAGAACAACTTGCCAGTGGCCACCTTAAATACCTTTTCTCATGATTGGATACACCTGCCTATGAAGTTCAAAGCTCAATGAGGTTACAAAACCAATTTACTGCTTTAGTAAGTAAGCAAAAAGTAGTTAGGAGTGTTCAAATCAAGAAATTGATAAGGGTGTCCATACTTTTGCACCGGTCAAATTTTGTTTAAATGCGGATTGCACATTTTCTGTTAGTACAATAAACCTCATTTCAATCCAGAAATATTACTCATTCCATCAGTTATTAGATATATGAAACAGAAATAGCTGTTGCAAATACCCAAATTGTTATGAAGAAAAAAAGTTAACATTAATAGGGGTGCCCAAACTTTTTCATATGACTGTATTAGCCAAGGTACACGCAACTGGAGTGCCCATGGCCACACCTCTTCATTGCCTGTACCAAGTGTTTCCAAACTTAAACGCGTTATGTGTTAAAATAAAGGTCAGAGCATTTTGTACAAAATCGACAATCATTTTTGTTTCCCCCAATTTTTTCATCATGTCCACCACCATCTCTACTCCCAGGTCTCTATATCGAGCGATGCCCATGAAAACCAGGTTTTTGCCAGTGCGGAATGTACTACATTGGGAAAACTATCCGGCCGCTCTTTGTTAGATTTAGAGAGCATCGCAACACCATAGAGACAGGTGTTGGTGCAACTAAAATGATTTCACATGTTAGAGACATACATGGAGCCAATAAAAATATACTAACTTTTGCGGTTTAGAGCAAGTGGAGCCCAGAGCAGAAGGATAAAATTCTGCTACAAAAGGAAGCTCAATATATACAGTACAGACCAAAAGTTTGGACACACCTTCTCATCTCTAGAACAACTGTTAAGAGGAGACTTTGTGCAGCAGGCCTTTATGGTAAAATAGCTGCTAGGAAACCACTGCTAAGGACAGGCAACAAGCAGAAGAGACTTGTTTGGGCTAAAGAACACAAGGAATGGACATTAGACCAGTGGAAATCTGTGCTTTGGTCTGATGAGTCCAAATTTGAGATCTTTGGATCCAACCACCGTGTCTTTGTAGAAAAGGTGAACGGATGGACTCGACATGGCTGGTTCCCACCGTGAAGCATGGAGGAGGAGGTGTGATGGTTTGGGGGTGCTTTGCTGGTGACACTGTTGGGGATTTATTCAAAATTGAAGGCATACAGAACCAGCATGCCTACCACAGCATCTTGCAGCGGTGTGCTATTCCATCCGGTTTGCGTTTAGTTGGACCATCATTTCTTTTTCAACGGGACAATGACCCCAAACACACCTCCAGGCTGTGTAAGGGCTATTTGACTAAGAAGGTGATTGATGGGGTGCTAAGCCAGATGACCTGGTCTCCACAGTCACCAGACCTGAACCCAATCGAGATGGTTTGGGATGAGTTGGACCGCAGAGTGAAGGCAAAAGGGCCAACAAGTGCTAAGCATCTCTGGAAACTCCTTCAAGACTTTTGGAAAACCATTTCTGGTGACTACCTCATGAAGCTCAACAAGAGAATGCCAAGAGTGTGCAAAGTAGTAATGAAAGCAAAAGGTGGCTACTTTGAAGAACCTAGAATATAAGACATATTTTCAGTTGTTTCAAACTTTTTTAAATATTTCATTCCACATGTTTTAATTCATAGTTTGGATGCCTTCAATGTGAATCTACAATTTTCAGAGTCCTGAAAATAAAGAAAACTCTTTGAATGAGAAGGTGTGTCCAAACTTTTGGGCTGTACTGTATGCTTTTTTCATGTCTTTGTTATAAGTGTTACAGTCTGATGTTTTATTGATGTTTGTAAAATGTTTTTATACGTTTCTGATATTTCCTCTGTTGGGTGTTGTCCTATGAGAAAAGGGATCTGATGTCATGTACTGTATTTGTAGACCTGTTGAAGTGCCGTGCATTCCCCCTCCCCGCTGTTTTGATACTTTACCTGATGCTGAAATAAACTGACTTTTTGTATACGGCAGCCCAGTGAGTGCCCTCCTCTTCTTTTGCTTCTTAATCTGAACCTTCCACTCCTGGTTTTAAGACTTCTCCCAAGTTGTACCAATCCTCTGGAATGCTCTACCCCAAGAAACTAGGACAAACCACAACTTAGCTTCAAACTCTCATTAAAAACACATCTTTTTAGGGTGGCCTATCCCACTCCCTAATCAAATTCAAGTCACCGAATCTTTCCACAACTTCTCAGAACATAACTCTCTGTCAAACTCCACCGCATCTAAAAGTATCACAAAGATTTGCTGGTGACTGGTTCATGCAGTCTTTCTCTGTCCCCCAATTCTTTGAGATGGCTGGATTGTTATTGTATATAATCACCTGTAGTCTCCCCACCCCACCTCATTGTAGATTGTAAGGTCTTAAGAGCTTAGTTGTCTTCATTTTTGCCCTAATTATTGTAACTTCTATCACTGTTACTTGCTTATATATGAATCTCTGAATTGTAAAGCTCTGCGGAATATGTTATATATAGAAATAAAGATTATTATTAAAATGAACGTAGATCCCAAGTAGCTTGTCTCTAGTGCCAGTTTTATGGTTATTCATTCTGTCTTTCCAGTTATTGATCTGGCTCATGTACTGTTTATCTCTCTACTCCTGACCTCATCTATATATATTGAATCTGTGCTGCCTGCCATGATTCCAGATTGTCTGACCACGTCTTTGACTTTGCCTACCTGAATCTTGTATCTGAGTCTCTGACCCTCTGGTCAGCTGCCGCAGACCTTGGGACTGCCCCACCATCAGAGGTTCTACTAAATACCCTGTAGTCACTTAGTCATGCCCCTCCAGGCTAAGTCCAGCCCATGGCACAGTGGGTCCACTCCCACCAGCGTCACACATCATTTATAGTCTATGCGATACATGTGACAGACCCCACTAATTGGCTGTACTAGACCATGTGATATGATACCTGCATTGCATTAGGTTTGCCTGACATCGTGGGCCTGCTTGATGAGTCTTCAGCAGTATAAAATGGCACTGGTTATTTTTGTTTAGTGATCCTCATGAATCAAATAACTACCGTATTTTTCGCTTTATAAGACGCACTTTTGTTCCCCCAAATTTTGGGGGAAAGTAGGGGGTGCGTCTTATAAGCCGAATATACGGGGGTGTGTGTATATATATATATATATATATATATATATACACTACAGGGTCCAGGGGAGGTGGGGGCGCTGCTGGGGGCAGGTGAACGCTGCGGCGGCAGCGTTTGATCTCTTGCTCCCGCTCATATAATATGCACAGCCGCTGTCCATCTCCGGTGGTGCTGAAATCGCACCGCAGTGATGGGCTGGGGGAGCGGTGCATATTATATGTCTCTGCGCCCCCCTGTGATCGCACATGCTCCCCCTGTGTTAGATATGGCCCCCGTGCTGCTACTCATTCTAAAATAAAAAAGCTTTACTTACCCCCTCCAGCATTTCTCCCCGGTGTCCCTGCTTCCACTGAGATCAGGCACGCAGAGATCTCAGTCTGCTGTACCGATCACATGACCGGCACTAGAACCAGGAAGTGGAGGAAGAGAAGCACGGAGGGAGACAGGAGGTAAGGTAAGAGTGTTTTATTTTACTATGGGCAGCAGCCTGGGGGCGATATCTAACACAGGGGGACTTGTGTGATCTATATAGGGGTCAAGGGCAGCACTATGGGGGTGATATCTAACACAGGGGGACTTGTGCGATCTATATAGGGGCCATGGGCAGCACTATGGGGGCGATATCTAACACAGGGGGACTTGTGCGATCTATAGGGGCCATGGGCAGCACAGGGGAACGTGTGCCATCACAAGGGAGCTATATTCAATATAAGGGGGCCATATCCAGATTAAGGGGGGCTAATTTTAGGATGGGGGCTATGAGGGACATATACCCTATATGATTTGTTAGAGGGACACTGGCATTATAAGATGGACACCATTTAACATTAAAATAAAAATTCTCTTTTCCTACACCAAATTTGGGGGTGCGTCTTATAATCAGGTGCGTCTTATAAAGCGAAAAATTCGGTAATTGTTGGAGTTTGCCAGGACCTGCAAATTTGTGGAAATTCAACTTGAAGTCGATTTGCAGTGGATTGGTCTGCTCATCTCTCTAACTATAACTATTATTTTTACAGCATTACAATTTGATAAAAATGCTAAATGATAGTGTCATTGTTGGTCTTTGTTAACCATAACCAATAACCATTGATCAGATATCTGCAACTTTAATTGGCAAGTGTAACTAGGCCTTTAATGGGGGCTTATTCAGTCTGAGTGCCTACAAAAGCATAAGCTATAAATACAGACCCGGAGCGGGAGGTAAAATAATATAATGAAGTATATTCCAAAAATGCATAACTTTACGATGGCTGATCAATAGTTAAATGTAAATAATTTAGTTACTCTTTACAGTAATTGCTAATGAGCTCTTGGCACGTATCAGTTACACAAATGTACAGGGTGGGCCATTTATATGGATACACCTAAATAAAATGGGAATGGTTGGTGATATCAACCTCCTGTTTGTGGCTCAATAGTATATGGGAGGGGGGAAACTTTTCAAGATGGGTGGTGACCATAGTGGCCATTTTGAAGTCGGCCATTTTGGATCAAACTTTATATTTTCCAATGGAAACACCGCAGAAGAAATGCTAGCACAGGCTTCCAGTATCTGTTGTTTCAGATGCTGCACAGATTGTATCTTCACAGCATAGACAATTGCCTTCAGATGACCCCAAAGATAAAAGTCTATGGGGTCAGATCGGGAGACCTTGGTGGCCATTCAACTGGCCCACGATGACCAATCCACTTTCCATGACACTGTTCATGTAGGAATGCTCAGACCTGACACCCATAATGTGATGGTGCACCACTGGAAGCCTGTGTTAGCATTCCTTCTGCGGTGTTGCTATCAGAGTGTCAAGAGTGGGAGAAGAGGGTTGCAGTGACAATCCAACACAATGGGCAGCACTTTGAACACATTTTATAAGTAGTCATAAATTTGTAAATAACTAATGAATGAATAATGTTACATAAAAAACAACAACACCATTGTTTTTCTTGTAAAATTCTCAATAAATTTGTGTTACTTGACCCTCTTCCCATTGGAAAAAATAAAGTTGGATTCAAAATGGCCAACTTCAAAGTGGCCGCCATGGTCACCACCCATCTTGAAAAGTTTCCCCCTCCCATATACTAATGAGCCACAAACAGGAAGTTGACTGCAGTGCCCACTTAGGCAGGTAGCAGATGACAGCTGCAGGGTAAAAAATACAAGCTGTCAAAGAGTAACAGAGCAGTGATTCTGAAGAGACAGAGGATATACAAAGTATGAGGTAAGTAATGCTTCTTTTAATATTATATGCTCTTAATTCTCTTTTGCCTAATTTTTGCTAAACTTTGAAAAATCCTCTAACACCTTGCCTTTACTGTTAGGACACATAAACACATTAAAGCCTTTTGTATGAAACTTATACAGTTTTTTTTACTATGGAGCTGTACAGACTGTTACATTGGTGAGTGTGGACCGCTGTACAACAGCTCCGGCTCACCCTGAAGGGGCATAACTAAGCAACTACCTCATCATCACTAGTTCCTCTGATGGTGAAGATAGGCTTGTGCCGGAAGGAAACCACCAAGTTCCACTTCAAGGAATCTCTCAGTACTGTGGCAGCTGACCCCACGGGTCGTGGATGCACGGAGAAGCTCAGGTGCAGACTAAATGGCTGGCGCAGATTGGGCAGCTGGTCCTGACTGATGCAGCCGGTACAGCAGGTATGGTAGATACAGCAGGTACGGCAGGTACGGCATGTACAACGAGTATGGCAGGTACAGCTGATACAGCAGATATGGCAGGTATGGCAGGTACTGCAGATATGGCATGTACAGAAGGTATGGCAGATACAGCAGGTACAGTAGGTACATCATATAGGGCAGGTACAGCAATTGCAGCAGGTTCAGGCAGGTACCAGGACACAGGTACAGGTTAGCGGACACAGGATACAGGGAACATTAAACTAGACCTGACAATTAGCAGCGTGCCTCTAGCAGTAAGACCACGTTGCTCAGGCACCTTCCATAGGCCTCTTCTGGGTTAGGGCATTCTAGTACTTTAAGAGCAGGGAGGCTAGTGCCCTGAGTGCACTCCCGGGAGACCTGTGCAGTTTTCTCAGACCATAGTAGCCGTCAGGAGGGACAGGAGTAGACGTCACTGCTGAGAGGCCAGGAGGGAGAGTGTGCCGGCGTTCCTAATGGAATGAGGAAACAGGAGGGTGTGGGGACGCTGGCATAAGCATTACACATGCTCAGTGTCATTGGACTTTAATGCCACAGAGGTTTTTCCACTTAACCCCTTCAGCCCCGGGGCACTTTCCGTTTTTGCGTTTTTGTTTTTTGCTCCCCTTGTTCCGAGAGCCGTAACTTTTTTATTTTTCCGTCAATCTTGCCATATGAGGGCTTGTTTTTTGCGGGACAAGTTGTACTTTTAAATGAAACCATAAGTTTTACCATATGGTGTACTGGAAAGCAGCAAAAAAATTCCAAGTGTGGAAAAATTGCAAAAAAAGTGTGATGGCACAATAGTTTTTGGGATGTTTTATTCACGGTGTTCACTATATGGTAAAACTGATGTGTGGGTATGATACCTGAGGTCCGTGCGAGTTTGTAGACACCAAACATGTATAGGTTTACTTGTATCTAAGGGGTTAAAAAAAAATTCACAAGTTTGTCCAATAAAAGTGGCGCACGTTTTGCGCCATTTTTCGAAACACGTAGTGTTCTTAATTTTTGGGATCTATGGCTCAGTGACGGCTTATTTTTTGCGTCTCGAGCTGATGTTTCTAATGGTAGCATTTTTGCGCAGATGCTACGTTTTGATCGCCTGTTATTACATTTTGCGTAAAACTTGCGGCAACCAAAAAACGTAATTTTGGCGTTTGGAATTTTTTTGCCACTACGCCATTTACCAGATTAATTGATTTTATATTTTGATAGATCGGGCATTTCTGAACGCGGCGATACCAAATATGTGTATATTTATTTATTTTTTAACCCTTTAATTTTCAATGGGGGGAAAGGGGGGTGATTTGAACTTTTAGGTTTTTTGTTTTTTTTTTAATTTTTTAAAACTTTTTTTTTACTTTTTTTATTTTATTTTACTAGTCCCCCTAGGGGGCTATAGCGATCAGCAATCCGATTGCTGATCGCTATCTGCTGATTACAGCTATACCGCTGTAAACAGCAGAAATAGTCACTTTCTTTCTTCCTCTGCTCCGTGCCGAGGAAGAATGAAAGTGAAACTTCGTAGCACCAGGCGTCATCACATGACCCTGTGCTACGATGGCAACCACCGAACGTCACGTGATCACTCACGTGACGTCCGGAGGGGGCGGCGGTAAGTAAAAAAGATGGCCGCGCGCATATAGATCTCGCTGCCAGACTTTTGCAGCGAGATCTAAGGGGTTAATGTTCCGGGTGGAATGCGATTCCACTCGGAACATGTAGGCACACAAGTCAGCTGTTGAAAACAGCTGATATGTGTGCCGATCCACGCCGCCTGCCCGCGGCAGGGGGCGGGGCTTACTGGGACACGATCCATGACGGATATATCCGTCCATGGTCGTGAAGGGGTTAAAGCAATATTTCTATAAAGTTATAAAGCACTAAGAGATGATTAATGGAGTACATAAATAGGTTTGTAGAGGCCTTTTGCACCTTTATGGAACACTTTTTATTGTTCTGCACTAAATAATTGTAATATAATATGACAGTGTGCATGAGCTGGTACACTGAACGACCTCTTTATTAGAGACACCTGCCCTTCCCTGTATCGAAATTAGAGATACAGTATGACCCTGGAGGGCAGCATAGAGTCAGGAAAGCGTGTTTCTGTGGATCAGCTTCATTGTGAATATTCATGCTAAAAATGAAAAATCAAGTGATCTCATTGACTTCTAATAAGCCATGGTCATTTTTGTTTGAGTTGTCTGGACCAATATCTAAAAACTGCCACTTTGAGGGGTTTCCTTGTGCAATACTGTTGAAAGTATACCAAGAGTGATCTGAGGAAAGCATCCAGTGAAATGGGATCATAGGGATGTCAGCATAAGGGGTCAGAGGAGAAAGTCACGCATTGCTCTCAAGAACAGGCAGTGCATACTCAAGCAAATTGCAGCCGAATACAAGGCTGGTGCCACAAACATAGACAACCAGATTGAATGCTGTTGTTGTTCAAGGGCAGCACGGTGGCTCAGTGGTTAGCACTGCAGTCTTGCAGCGCTGGGGTCCTGGGTTCAAATCCCACCAAGGACACTATCTGCAAGGAGTTTGTATGGTCTCCCCGAGTTTGCGTGGGTTTCCTCCGGGGTCTCCGGTTTCCTCCCATACTCCAAAGACATACAGATAGGGACTCTAGATTGTGAGCCCCAATTGGGACAGTGTTCCTGATGTATGTAAAGCACTGTGGAATTAACAGTACTATATAAATGAATAAAATTATTATTATTAGGTGAAACAATAAGGCAAAACTGCAGTGAGCAACAAAGTTCAAAATTTTCATCACTTAGCACTGGAAAATATTGCCTCATCTATGTTATCCGTGCAGAGCAGGAGAGGAAGCTTACCGGGACCTCAACGGATGCTACACAAGCTGAGCAGCTGGAGGACCTTTAACTGAATAACTCAAAGACCTTTCAAGTTGTGCGGCTGATCACATGACCTGAAAGTTCCTTGAGTTAATTGAGTGGAAGGTCCTTCATCTGCTCAGATCTTGCAGCCGCTGTTCAGACCCCATCAATAACTGCAAGATGTGGCAATGTATAGTGTGTGTAAGTGTAAATGTGCATGTAGCAGAGCTGCTGTGTATGTGTATGAGTTAATGTGCATGTAGCAGAGCCGTGTGTGTATAATACACACTGCACAGAAACACTAATAATAGATTTTTTTACTTCCCTATTTTACCCTAGTATAATAAAATTAGGGATAATGACCCTTCCACTTAACACCACCAGGTACATTTAATTAATTGAAAAAATGGTTTACCTATTTTCTGCATCCAAACCTAGGGTGCATGTTATGGTAGGGTGTGTAAAAAAAAATAGTCCAAAAACACAGTAAGTACTACTAAGGTATTATTTCAGCAAAAGAATTATTTCACGATAGTCACC
This sequence comes from Anomaloglossus baeobatrachus, assembly GCF_048569485.1. Taxonomy (NCBI): domain Eukaryota; kingdom Metazoa; phylum Chordata; class Amphibia; order Anura; family Aromobatidae; genus Anomaloglossus; species Anomaloglossus baeobatrachus. The sequence goes on from NC_134358.1 coordinate 480,733,983, forward strand.
ATAGGCATGTGCAGAATTGATGCTATATGCTAAGAGTTTTCCGAGAAGTTCTGAGAGAAACAGGTTTTAAAAGTTAAATACAAGCACAGAACCTTGGCAGCTTCATATTGAAACAATAAGGCTCTCATCAAATCAGTTAAACATCCATATATCACATGTTAAAACCCCAAATCATGCCAGACACCGCAAGAGACTGTGTGACACACCCATTCAATATAAAACATAGAGCTGTCTTCTAAATGCCTATTCAAATTCACTTTTCATTTATTTTGGCTAACATTTCCTTTTATTCTCATATGAATCATAATTACCATGTATATAACCCTCGGAGGCTTCAAGATATCTTTTTCTTTCAGTAGTAAATTCCATAGGCTGATAATAAAATGCATTCATATTTATGCCAGTGTTTTATATGTTTATTTTATGATACAGCAATACCAGAAAAAGCAAACAGGAATGTGAAAATTAAAGCTGTTATAATGCAATAAAATATTTATAAGTTCTGCTTTTTATAAGAAAAGCAACTGATAGATGTCTTGGAAATTACATTCATTCTACAATATTTGAAAGTTAATAAAGTTGTGGCTTTCTACTTATCATATTAGTCATACCACTTTGTATACAATTACAAAGAAAAATGTTCTGGAACTTGAGATGTGTAGTGGAATTGAAGAAAAGACTTTGGTACTTTGAAGGATGAAGGAGATAAAATCTATTCAACAATGTTTAGTTAAGCTGATAGAAAAGGATTTACACACAGTGGTCAAAATTATTGGTACCCCTCGTTTAATGAAAGAAAAACCCACAATGGTCACAGAAATAACTTGAATCTGTCAAAAATGATAATAAATAAAAATATCTATGAAAATGAGCAAATGAAAGTCAGACATTGCTGCTTTTCTGCTTCCACAGAATTTTTAAAAAATTAAAATTTGTGAAATAGGCCTGGACATAAATGATGGTTCCCTCCTTAACTTAATATTTTGTTACACAACCTTTTGAGGCAATCACTGCAATTAAACGATTCCTGTAACTGTCACTGAGACTTCTGCACCTCTCGACAGGTATTTTGGCCCACTTCTCAAGAGGAAACTGCTCCAGTTGTCTTGTGTTTGAAGGTTGTCTTTTCCAGATGGCATAATTCAGCTCTTTCCAAAGATGCTCAATAAGATTTAGGTCAGGACTCATGGAAAGCATAGTCCAATGTTTTCCTCTTAGCCATTCTTGGGTGTTTTTAGCTGTGTGTTTTGGGTCATTATCCTGTTGCAAGACCCATGACCTGCGACTGAGATCAGGCTTTCTGACACTGGACAGCACATTTCTCTCTACAATCCCTTGATAGTCTTGAGATTTCATTGTTCCCTGCACATATTCCAGACACCCTGTGCCAGATGCAGCAAAGCATCCCAAGAACATAACTGAGCCTCCTCCATGTTTCACAGTAGGCACAGTGTTCTTTTCCTGATATGCTTCATTATACCGCCTGTGAGCATAGAGTTGATGTGCCTTGCCAAAAAGTTCCATTTTTGTCTCATCTGTCCATAGGACCTTCTCCCAAAAGCTTTGTGGCTTGTCAACATGTAGTTTGACAAATTCCAGTTTGGCTTTTTTATGATTTTTTTTTAACAATGGCGTCCTCCTTGGTCATCTCCCATGAAGTCCACTTTGGCTCAAACAATGACGGATGGTGCGATCTGACACTGATGTTCCTTGGGCTTCAAGTTTATCTTTAGACTCTGTGCGCACTAGAAAAGTGATTTTTCTCAAGGATAGAGTGAAAGATGGATAGATGAATAGATAAATAGATAGATAGATAGATAATAGATAGATAGATAGATAGATAGATAGATGAGAAAGACCTATATAATGTCCCACCTCCCTGCATTTTCTAAGCTGGCACCCTTTAGTGACTTTCATGTGGCACTAAAGGGTGCTTAGCCTTGTATTTAGCCATAAAATAAATAAATAATAAAAAAAACCCGACGGGAGGTCCCCCCATCTTTTGTAGCCAGCTAGGGTAAAGCAGACGGCTGCAGCCTGCAAACCACAGCTGGCAGCTTCACCTTGGCTGGTAATCCAAAACAGAGGGCACCCCACGCTGTTATTTTACATTAAATAAATAATTTAAAACAAAAAACGTGGGGTCCCCCCCAAATTGGATCACCAGCCAAGGTAAAGCGGACAGCTGTGGTCTGGTATTCTCAGACTAGGGAGGTCCACTGTTATTGGACACTCCCCAGCCTAAAAATAGCAGGCCGCAGCCACCCCAGAAGTGGCACATCCATTACACGTGCCAATCCTGGCGCTTCGCCCCAACTCATCCCGTTGCCCTGGTGCGTTGGCAAACGAGGTAATATATAGGGTTGATGACAGATGTGTAATGTCACCTGGCATCAAGCCCTGGGGTTGGTGAGGTCAGGCGTCTATCAGATACCCGACATCACCAACCCAGTCAGTAAGAAATAAAAAATGGACAACAAAAAAAGTTTTATTTGAAAAAACACTCCCCAAAACATTCCCTCTTTAACCAATTTATTGAAAACAATAAGCAATTCCACGTCCGGCGTAATCCAATAAGGGGGGGGGGGGCACGGCGATCCATAGCATAGTCGCTGTCCCAGTCAATGAAGAACAGAATGTTCCCCATTGGCTGGGAGAGCAATGCAGTGACCTGAGCTAACATCAATAGCCCAGGTCACTGCAGGGGATGCTGAGCGCTGCCATCAGGAGCATAGATGAGATCATTACCTGCTGTGATGATCTCCTGTACTGCTGACGTCAGCGCTGTCACTGACTTCTATGCCCGCTGTGTTGTCAGAAGTATCGCGAGAGCCCGTGACGTCACCGCTAGTGACAGTCTCGGGCCGCCCGCGAGATGGGCATAGACAGCAGTGACAGCGGTGACGTCAGGAGGCAGGAGATTGTCACAGCAGGTAATGATCTCACCTCCTGACAGCAGCGCTTGGCATCCCCGCGGCTGCCAGCACTGCAGGGTGTCAGTGTCTGCCTGTGCTGCCGCGTGACAGGCTGCTGACATTGCGGGCAGACACTGACACCCTGCAGTGCAGTGTCAGTGTCTGCCTGTGTCAGTGTCTGCCTGCGCTGCAGCGTGAAAAGCTGCCGATACTGCGGGCACACACTGACACTGCAGGGTGACAAGCTGCTGACACTGCGGGCAGACACTGACACCCTGCAGTGCAGGCAGCCGCGAGGCTGGAGCGGGACACAGACTGCACGGGCACCTGGAGGTCGCACGGAAGCGCTTCTGTGCGGCGTCCAGGGAGTGTGACGTCTGTGTTTACTCTGCTCCGCTTCCTCTTCCTGGCATAATGACATTGCATCCTGCAAAACCGCAGGTAGCGATGAGCATTACCGCAGGTAAATCGCGGCTATACCGGGGGTATACCGCACATCATTTGCTACCTGCGGTATACCCCCGGAATTTCGCGATTATATTACAGTGAATGGAGTGAAATAACGGGGGTATACCGCAGGTACCTGCGGAAAATAATGGACATGCTCATTTTCTCAAGAAAGTTTCTCGAGAAAATTTTCTCAAGGAAATTTCTTGAGAAAAATCCGCAGCGTGCGCACAGCTATTTTTTTTTCTCATAGGATTTGCTGGGAAATGTCTGCACAAAAGATTGCAAACATTTCTCAAGAAATTTCCGCAGCAAATCCGCGGGTAAATCCGCGGGCAAAACGGCCTAGTGTGCACAGAGCCTTAATCTATTTAGAAGTTTCTCTGGGCTCTTTTGTTACCATTCGTATTATCCGTCTCTTTGATTTGTCATCATTTTTCCTCCTGTTGCCACGTCCAGAGAGGTTGGCTACAGTCCCATGGTTCTTAAATTTCTGAATAATACGAGGGGCTGCTGATAAGTCTTTGGCTTTACCCAGAAAGAAATGAGATAGGATGATGAAACTTTACATTTATTCCACATATTCTCCACTGATGTAAACACACTTCTTACATCGGTATTCCAAGTTCTATAAGCTTAGCAAAAAGAAGGATTTTGGTTGTGCCTCAAACCAGGCATCTGTAGCAGCCTTGGCATCAGAAATGGAGTGAAATTTGCTACCCTTGAGGTGTTTCTTCAGATTTGGAAACAGATGTTAGTCGGAAGAAGCTAAATCTGGTGAATAAGGTGGGTGGTCAACCAGCTGGAAGCCCAGCTCTGCCAATTTTGCCGTGGTTGCTTCAATGGTGTGAGAGGAGGTGTTGTCTTGCAGGAACAAGATTCCTTTGGACAGCTTGCCATGCCTTTTGGCCTTCAGAGCTGCCTTCAATTGATTCAAAAGTTCAATGCAGGGATGGGATTCAGCCGGTTCTGTCCGTTGCTGCGAACAGGTTGTTAAAATAACAGCCGGTTCCCAGAACTGGCAAGAATCGGCGTCTGCGACCCGGTTCCCTATATTAATTTGTATTGGCGTCTTTAAGATGTCGATACAAATGAATCCCCGTACCTCCGTGCACGCCGCAATTCCGGGTTCATTAGAGCAAGTTTGCTCTCTGACCCGGCGTCCGGCGGCGTGATGACGCTTCAGAGGTCACGGCAGCGTGGTGAGATTACCTCACTACGCTTCCACCTGTCAGCGTCAGTATGCAGAGTTCCGCGGAGGGTGACTGAGGAGAGGCAGCCCGCAACTGGAGCAGGTAACCGCTCTGTGAGCTGAAGATGCGACTCTGTAGGGGAGAGGAGGCCACATGGGACTGGAGCCTGCAGGGGAGAGGAGGCCACATGAGACTGGAGCCTGCAGGGGAGAGGAAGCCACAGGGGAGTGGAGGCTGCATGGGACTGGAGCCTGTAGGGGAGAGGAGGCCACAGGGGAGTGGAGGCTGCATGGGACTGGAGCCTGCAGGAGAGAGGAGGCTGCATGGGACTGGAGCCTGCAGGGGAGAGGAGGCTGCATGGGACTGGGGCCTACAGGAAAGAGCAGGCTGCATGGGACTGGAGCCTGCAGGGGAGAGGAGGCTGCATGGGACTGGAGCCTGCAGGGGAGAGGAGGCTGCATGGGACTGGAGCCTGCAGGGGAAAGGAGGCTGCATGGGACTAAAGCCTGCAGGAGAGAGGAGGCTGCATGGGACTGGAGCCTGCAGGGGAGAGGAGGCCGAATGTGACTGGAGCCTGCAGGGGAGGGGAGGCCACATGAGACTGGAGCCTGCAGGGGAGAGATGGCCACATGAGACTGGAGCTTGCAGGGGAGTGGAGGCCACATGGGACTGGAGCCTGCAGGGGAGAGGAGGCCACAGGGGAGTGGAGGCTGCATGGGACTGGAGCCTGCAGGGGAGAGGAGGCCGAATGTGACTGGAGCCTGCAGGGGAGGGGAGGCCACATGAGACTGGAGCCTGCAGGGGAGAGATGGCCACATGAGACTGGAGCTTGCAGGGGAGTGGAGGCCACATGGGACTGGAGCCTGCAGGGGAGAGGAGGCCACAGGGGAGTGGAGGCTGCATGGGACTGGAGCCTGTAGGGGAGAGGAGTACACAGGGGAGTAGAGGCTGCATGGGACTGGAGCCTGCATGGGACTGGAGCCTGCAGGGGAGAGGAGACTGCATGGGACTTGAGCCTGCAGGGGAGAGGAGGCTGCATGGGCCTGGAGCCTGCAGGGGAGAGGAGGCTGCATGGGACTGGAACCTGCGGGGGGAAGGGGGCTGCATGGGACTGAAGCCTGCAGGGGAGTGGAGGCCGCATGGGATCTGTATGGGATAGGTTGTCCGTTACAATTTGAGCAGGCTCCCTTTAGTAATAATTTTCAAACATTGTAGAAAAAGTTTCATGCAATATGCCAAGCAAATAAGTGACTCAGACTGACTGAAACAACTGGTACTTGATAGGAAAGTGAAGGCATAGGAAGAGTAAGAAGGGGAATGTTTTTATTATTAATTACTTGCATTTTGTGGTTGTGGAAAGTGTGCAGAAATGGGTGTGGCTAACAAAATGGGTGTGGTTACATAATGGGGTGTGGTTTAAAATGGGCGGGGTTTACAGAGAACCTGTTGTTAAAAATTTGAATCCCACCCCTGGTTCAATGTAATACCTTGCATTGATGGTGAAACCCCTTTTAAGGCAGTCCAGTAGCAGCACACCCTCCTTATACCAGAACACAGATACTATCACCTTAATGGCTGATTTTTGCACCCTGAACTTTTTTGGATGAAGAGAACCGCTGTGCCTCCACTCTTTGGACTGCTCCTTGTTTTCAGGGTCATACAAATAACTCCAGGTCTCATCCATAGTGACCAGTCGATCCAGGAAGTTCTTATCAGTCCTGAAACGCTGACAAATGGACTGGAAAGTTTTCACTCGCATGCTTCACTGATCTGTTGTCAAACATTTGAGAACCCCCTTTGCAGAGAACTTCATCATGTCCAAATGTTCATGGATAATGACACAAACACATTCACAGGAAATCCCCATGATGTCTGCTATTGCTTTAGCTGAAATCCGTTGATTCTCCAGTATTAGGTTGTGCACAGCATCTACGATCTCCGGAACAACAACCACTCTCTATCGTTCAGGACATTCCTCATCATTGGTGCTGAAGTGCCCCTTTTTAAATTTGGCAACCAAGTTCTTAACTGTGGAATACAAAGGGCATGGTTTCCCAAATTTCTGCGACATATCACCATGAATATCCTTGGCGGAATTTCCTTGCAGAAACAAGAATTTTATCACACCTCTGCTCTCAGTTGCTGTGAATATCGTATTAGACTCCGCCGTTTTGTGTTTCCACATGCGTAGAACACTGTTGCCATAAGCAACAAACACAAAATTTTGAAAACATATATTAGACACATAAGGCTTTCATGTGATGTAACATTCATTACCATAGAAACAAAAAAAGATTGCAAAGCCAAGGACTTAACAATAGCCGCTCGTATGTGGAACTGCATTCACAGGAACATAAAGCTGCTTTGAGATGGTCTTACAACCTTTAACATGCTTGTCTATAATTTTCTTTCTAATCTCCTGAGACAACTCTTTCCTTCCCTTCGTCTGATCCATGTTGAGTATGGTACACACCATGTAACCAAACAACACAGTGAGTATCTGTAGCCTTATATACAGGCCCACTGACTGATTACAAGATTGTAGACACCTGTGATGCTAATTAGTGGACCTACCTTGATTTAACATGTACCATTTGTCACATTATTTTCAGGGGTATCATTATTTCTGTCCAGGCCCATTTCATGAGTTTTATTTTTTTTTTAAAATTCGGTTTTAAGCATGGTTGAAAAGCAATGTCTGACTTTCATTTGTTCATTTTCATAGATTTTATATTTATTATTACTTTTGTCAGATTCAAGTTATTTCTGGGACCATTGTGGGTTTTTCTTTAATTAAAAGGAGGGGTACCAATAATTTTGACTGTTTTAAAAGGTGGTAAAAACTGAAACATTTTTCAAGTGACAACAATGTGCTCTTGACTTTTTTTGTCCTGACGTGTTTTTGTCAACTTTTCTTGAAGCATTTTGTTAACATTTTTCTTAGGCATTCAGTTGTTTTGGTGTTTTTAGCTTTTTTTAAGGATTTTCTCCTGGTTTTTATTTTTTTTTAGTTTTTTTTTAAATCCATTAAGCAATGAATAAAACACTAGCACTTTTTAAGTCGTAAATTCCTTAAACATTCTGACAAAATGTTCAAAGACACAACCAGGCACTTTTTTAGCCTTCCCATTGACTTCTATTATAAAGTATGGAGAGGTATCATAGCAGAAAACACCTGAAGTTTGACCTGAAGTCATCAATACCCATATGTTTATGGGGACCCGAACATTGTACTTTAAAATGGTGGTAGAAAGGGTTAGGGGAATTAGAGCAGGTGTGTTGTACTTACCGAGTCTCCCGTGCAGCAGTAACATTACTTCCGGGGCCGCTCATTACCTCCATACATAATCACTGCTTCCCCGGCCCACTGGCAGTCCTGTTGTCTCTGATTGGTTGCAGTCAGACCACGTCCCCCACCCTGCATGACAGCGTGTCTGACTGCTTGGAATCACACATGCTTTGTGGGTCTCTATAGTGGTTATTAATGGTTACATTAAAAAAATTGGCGCAGGGTCTATTATGATACCCGGTACAGACAGTACAAATAAAGCATATGGCTACAGCCTGCATCCCCCAGCCGTGTGCTTATCTTGGCTGTGTTTAAACATAAGAGGGATCCCATGTGTTTTTTATTTATTTAATTATTTAAATAAATAATTTATAAAATGACGTGCAGTCCCCCCAATTTTTATACCCAGCTATGATAAAACTGATAGTTGGGGGCTGGTATTCTCAGGCTGTGGAGAACCATGGTTATTGTGTCCACCCCATGCCTAAAAATAGCAGCGTGCAGCCACCCAGGAATGTTAAATCCATTAGATGCAACAATTCTGGCACTTTACTTGACTCATCCTGATTGCCCTGGTGAGGTAGCAATCGGGGTAATATAGGGGGTTAATAACAGCTCACAGCTGCCACTAAGCCCTAGATTAGGAATATGGAGGGTCTATGAGACCCCCCAATTACTAATATTATAAGTGAAAAGAAATAAACACAAACACCAAAAAAATCCTTTATTTGAAATAAAATACAAAAAACACACTCTTTTTCCAATTTATTAACCCCCAAAACACCCCTGCAGATCTGATGTAATCCACATGAGGTCCCATGATGATCCTGGCTCTGCTTCATACTGAAGTCACAGTGTGCGGGCACATTAGACAACATGACCACATGCTGTGGCTTCAGGCTCAAGACTGAGACCCAGCTATGAGTGATGATGTCACTCAGTTTATCTATGGTTACAGCTGGAGGTTGCCACAGTACCCCACCTGTGACCACAGGTATACTGACCTCAGGTGACCTAATTGAACTCAGTGACCTCCCCCCAGGTCAACTGAGTTCACAGACCTGAATCTGCTGGCAGAAAACCACTTTTTTTTTTAAGAGATGCAGATATGGTGCTGAAATTTATATACCATATCCCTGCACTAAATCTGCATCTTCTGGCAAAAAACACATGAAAACACAATGCGGTTTTGATGTGATAGGGATGCGTTATTTTTGCTAGGAGATGCTGATTTGGTGCAGGAATATGGTGTATAAACTTCAGCACCAAATTTTTATCTCTTGGTAAATTCTCAAATATATGCCCAAAATCCATGCATAATCTGCTTCGAGGCATTTCATAGTGTCAATGTCTTATAGTAGTCATGTAGAATAAATATGCCATAAGTGGCATTTGGCACTACATTAATGCGAAGATGTATGGCATGTCTAATTGTGTCATAAAACCAATAAGCTTATAGGTCAGTCCAAATCTGGGAAGAAAGCATAACTTTTATAGTGTCATTTATTTTTTAATAATATTCATGTTAAAGCTGTTTTTTTTTATGGCTCTCTGTTTTTTTAAACATTATTATTCTGTTATTTTCCGCACCCTGCTGTTATGAAGATTAAAATTTTGCCAAACCAGAGTATTCATGTCTTTAACAGTTCATAATGTAAAAAATATTCTTCACTATGGCACGGATTGGAATGTAAGTGAAGGAGGTCTAGGAAATCATGCCTGGCACATAGAAGCTGTACATAATATTCAGTACCCATGGCTTTGTACAATCTGCAGTTGACAGCCAGAGAGTAGCCGTGAGAAAAATGCTTTGGAAAATTAAGAAGATAAAGCCAAAATATTTCTACCCTGCTTCCAAGCCAATTCACGTTTCATTAAACCAGTGCACAGGAATGAAAATTGGACAGACAACTAAAGAAAATGTATGTCTGGACACTGATATCAGTACAACCAAAATGTATAAATAAAATAAACTTTATAATAAAAAAGCAAAATAAATATATATTTTTTTTCTACAGATTAGATATTTATGAAAGAAAACTTATATTGTACAAAATACAAATATAACCATTAACACCGTCCATAAAAAATATGGCAAATAATAGGAGTAATGAAAAAAACATAGATAAGTGACAGGTAGAAAAAAGCACATATGCTTCACATGGGAGTATAGAATGTGCAAAGTCTTTACCATTTTGAATTATAAAATATTACATTTAAAGGGGTGGTCTGAAGGCCGAACAAATGTCAATCTAAATCCCTATTTTTTGCCCCAATCTAAACAAAATTTCTAAACTAAATTTCCAATATGGCTGTATTTAAAATTTCCTTCTTTTCACTGAATATACTATTGGTTGAATATACTATTAATTTATTTTCCTACTTCCTGTCTGACGATGCTTCTTTTGAAAATCCGAGTGCATGCTGGGATACTTTCAAGGGTGTCTCACGGGTGACAGACAGTCATGTGGTTTCTGGCAGTAGAAGCTTTTGACTGCTGAAAATGCTTTCTGACTTTCTGTTGTTCTTGCTGTGAGTATTCATCGTACTAGGTAGCTTTCCATCTATTCCCCTTTAGGACCCAGGAGAGCTAAACTTCATTCCAGCTGCTGATTATCAGTATTCCCCTTGTGCTTAAATAGTGCAATTTTCCATGGATCTTCCCTTTTTCAAGCTCTGGTTGCAAGCAGGTGGCTTGTATTCACCTGTGGTATTGTTGCTGAAGCTGTGCTGAACTTCTGCCTGAGTCATTTGTGGATAAGTAGTTCATGCGTTTTCCTCTGTGTATCCTCCTCGTGTCTTCCTTTAGCATTAAGTGGGGTTGACGAAGAGATCATCTCACCCATTATGGCTTGAAGCATAGGTGCAGAACCTATCTAGGGTAGTGAGGGACCAGTAGTAGGTTTGGTCAGGGGTCAACATCTCCCCGTTCCCTTTACGGAGGGGTCCCTTTCCTTTACCTTTCGCCGCTCGTGTCATACTTCCCTGTAATTAGCGTGACATCTACTCAATTAAAGCGTCATCAGAGCAGGGGACAGAGGGTGAAGTCACTGTCACAGCACCTGCCCCCTACCTAAAACAAATTATTATCAGTGACACATGTTTCAGGAGCTGCTATGTCCCTGCAGTGTCCCTGCTCTGTTCCTCCTGGCTTGCTGTACAATGATGTGCACAGTGATAGCGTTATCACGCAGTGACTATCAGGATTCCACAGGTATAGTGGAACCTTCGACAAGTGCCACCACAAAAAAAGGTACACCAGTGACACAATACACTGGTTGGCCCTATATAGGCCTAATGTCCTAGTCCTAGTCTCTCACTTGCCCTAAACTCACCTTGGCTAGTGAGTAGCCTGGCAAAAGCACTAGTCTCACAACTGTAATAAAAAAACATAAGGGTAGGTAGACAGACAGGGGGGAAATAGATAAAAAAAATAACAAAACTACATGGCTAGAGCCAGACACCAAGGCTGCAGGCAACACAACTCCAAACAGAAGAACAACTGCAGCAAGAGCTCCAGCAGCTCCTGATGGCTTCCTCCCTCTAAACGTAGTCAGACCAGAATGGACTTTATCTTTACGCCATCAGGCGATGGATCATCTGACTATTTAAAGGAAGTGGGAGTGGTCACAAACCGGCTGCATGTGGGGGGAATAGACGAGGAACTACTAGCAGGGCAAAATCACATTAACCCTTGCTGCACCAAGAGAAAGCAAATACATTTAATATATTATGCCTCACAAGTTAATGTGGAGCTCAGATCCCAAAACTGTCACAAATACCACAAGGATGGAAGACACTCGTGACAAGCGCCCACTCTGTTGCCGCCTCAGATCAGTATAGCCGGCTACAAGAGCAGAGTGTCAATGCACACAGTGTACCTAGCAGCATGCAAAGTCCAGAGATGCCCTGGAAGGGGTAGCATTGGTCTCTGAATGCTGCTGGGTACTCTGATACTGCCCACTGACTGTGTGTGCTGCTTTATTTTGCAGCATTACTGATCTGAACTGGAGACACAGTAGATGCTGTCACTGTGCAGATTGCATGCTGCACAGCGAGCAGGGAAGAACAAAATAGGGACACAGCAAGGACTTAGCAGTCAGTAAAATGAGCGTCACAGCTGATGCTTCATTTTAGGGAGGGGGTGAGAGCTGTGATAGTGACCGCAGCCTCTGCCCCCTACTCTCATGATACTTTGATGAGTATCCCAGCATGCACTCGGATACTCAAACAAACCGTCATCAGACAGGAAGTACAGTAGGAAAAAATCAATAGTAGTTAGATAGTGTAGTTAGGAAAAGGTAGAAAAGTTTTAAAAATTTTGTCCACTACATTAACATTGATGGCCTATCAATGTCTGCCAGCACCCCCAATGATCAGCTGTTCTCTGTTCCAGCAGCAACAGCAGCCGGTCGGAAATGCTCAGGTCCAGAGCTGCACCATCTTCTGATAGCTGAGTACTACACATCTGCCTCCTATTCAAATCAATAGTGGACAACCTCTTTAATACAGACATATTAGAAATTAGTGTAGATTGGGTCAATAAATAAGTATTTAGACTGAAATTTCTTCAGCCTTCGGACCACCCTTTTAATGTCTTTATCAAGTATATTATGAAAATAATATGCCAGAGAAACACAGGCACTATGATGCATATTTGTGATAGAAATGCCAATCTGTTTTCTTCCATTAAATGATTTTTTAAATTGTTTACAGATTGTAATAGGATGTACAAAAGCATATCATATATATCATGCTCAGGCAAGGGAATGCCCGATGCATGGCACAACACAGAGGATAGAGCGGGAATGGAAAGGGTAGGAAGACCCCAATGATATGTAGAGGGGAGACAGGTCACCACCTGACACTAATCTGTGTCTGAATCCTGAGCTCTCTAACATCCCTATATGAGTCCTTCCTTCCACTGCCGTCTCGTGCCTTGTCCCTAGCTGTCCCTCCACTCACCCTGAAAAGTGTAAAGGCTGGTGAGTACACTAGACTTCACCAATGCAATAGTCAAATACAGGGGAAGGAAGACAGACAAGGGAATATAGACACCAAAGATACTGCCAAATACCGAGGCTGCAAACCACAGGACTCCAGCAGCTTCCAGAGACTTTCCCCCTCCATGGTGGTCAGTTCAGAAAAAAATTCTATAATTGGCATCAGGTGATGAAACATGTGACTATTTAAAAGAAAGGGGAGTGGTCACAAACCGGCTGCACCTGATTGAAGTAACAAGGAACTACCAGCAAGGAAAGAGTCCTTAACCCTTGTTGCACCCAAGAAAACAAATATATTTAAAACCCAGAGATCACAAGGTAATATGAACGTCAGATCCCAGTCCTGTCAAAGGTCTTCCAAGAACGGGAGGCACTTGTGGCAATATATCACAAAAGTGAATACACTTTGATACAATGTAAAGTAGTCAGTGTACAGATTGTATAACAGTGTAGATTTCATGTGGCCTCTAAAAAACTCACCATACAGCCATTAATGTCTAAATCGCTGGCAACAAAAGTGAGTACACCCTTAAGTGAAAATAGCTAAATTGTGCCCAATTAGCCATTTTCCCTCCCATGTGTCATGTGAGTCATTAGTGTTACAAGGTCTCAGGTGTGAATCGGGAGCAGGTGTGTTAAATTTGATGTTATCGCTCACACACTCTCTCTTACTGGTCACTGGCAGTTAAACCTGTCATCTCATGGCAAAAAAATCTGTGAGGATTTGAAAAAAAGAATTGTTGATCTACATAAAGAGGGCCTAGGTAATAGGAAGATTGTCACTACCTTTAAACTGAGCTGCAGCATAGTGGCCAAGACCATACAACGGTTTAACAAGACAGATTCCACTGAGAACAATCTTTGCCTTGATCGACCAAAGAGATTGAGTGTACTGTATGTGCTCAGTGTAATATTCAGAGGTTATAATTTCAAAATAGATATATGAGTGCTGCCAGCATTGTTGCAGTGGTTATAAGGGTGGGGGGGGTCAGCCTGTCAGTTCTAAGACCATACACTGCACTCTGCATCAAATTGGTCTGCGTGGTTGTCATCCCAGAAGGAAGCTTCTTGTTGTAAAGATGATGCAGAAGAAAGCCCACAAACAGTTTTCTGAAGACATGCAGACTAAGGACATGATTTACTGGAACCATGTTCTGTGGTCTGATGAGTCCAAGATAAACGTATTAGGTTCAGATGGTATCAAGTGTGTATGGTGGCAACCAGGTGAGGAAGACAAAGACAAGTGTGTCTTGCCTACAGTCAAGCATGGTTTGGGGCTGCCAGTTGTGTGGAGCTACAGTTCATTGAGGGAACCATTCCAACATGTAAGAGACATACTGAATCAGAGCATGATCCCATCCCTTCACAAACTGGGCCGCAGGGCTGTATGCCAACATAATAACGACCCAAATACACCTCCAAAACAACCACTGCCTTACTAAAGAAACTGACGTTAAAGGTGATACACCAAAACCTCAGTGAATCAGAAGAACTATATTACATTTCTAATTGGATGTATTCACTAATATTATTATTACACCTACTACATAATGGGATAAGATCTTGGAGATGGGAATACCACTTTAGCCATATGTTCACACAAGGTAAATTTGTTGATCAGTCCCATTCATCTTCAAGTTATTTACATAAATCCCCATGCAAAAACAACCCATTCACATATATGGAAAGTACCAAGTTGGAAAAGTTTCTGTAGCAAATCTGTCACACGTGAATATAGGGAATTAATGTTTCTTAGAATTGGAGTGAGTTAGAGGTGAAAAAGCATTAAATGTACATTGTATACTAAAAATGATGAAAGGTAAGGATTATATCTGTACAAATATTGAAAAACCCAATTAATTTAAATCTGGGAAAATATATTTTGATTGCTGTTTTTAGTTTTCAGAACCTTTGCCAAAATTTTGAAAGAGTTATGTCTGGTATTACAGCTCAGCCTTATTTAATTAAAAAAACATTTATGAAATTACTTTCCTCAGTATTTTGGTATTAAAAAGTTGCAAATATTGACACACAACAAATTAGCATTAAGGGCGCTTTACACGCTACAATAAATCTTACGATGTGTCGGCGGGGTCACGTCGTAAGTGACGCACATCCAACATCGTAAGTATGATTGTAGCGTGTAAAACCTCCGTGCAATTGCGATTGACCGAAAATCCGTTCATCGCATGCACGTCGTTCATTTCTCAAAGATTAAACGTGCGGTTGTGAAATGTTCCCGAAGCAGCACACATCGCAGCGTGTGACACCCCGGGAACATTGAACGACAGCTTACCTCCGTCCGCGGCTCCCGCCGACAATGCTTAAGGAAGGAGGTGGGCGGGATGTTTACGTCCCGCTCATCTCCGCCCCTCCGCTTCTATTGGCCGGCTGCCGCCTGACATCGCTGTGACGCCGAACGTCCCTCCCACTCCAGGAAGTGGATGTTCGCCGCCCACAGCGAGGTCGTATGGACGGGTAAGTACGTGTGACAGCTTTTAATCGATTGTGCGGCACGGTCAAAAAATTGAACGTGCCGCACATACGATGGGGGTGGGTCACATCGCATACGATATGGTATGCGAAATTGAAAGGTGTAAAGCAGGCTTTAGAATTTGTCAACTTTTGCTTCTTTTTTCCCCTTTTAAAAGTGGCAAGAAAAGTGGGGGCTATTATTGGGATGTTTAAGGCCAGGAAATGTTTATGCAAATTAATGCCAGATAATGGCATTCGTACAAACGTAATTCTAAATAAATTGTCAGTATAATATTTGTATAAATCAATAATTTAATGAGACATTATGGTCTGGTGTAGTTCTTCTTTTAAGCTATGGCATATAAAATAAGTTTTACATATCAAATACAAAAATATGGTTTCAATTGCTTTGTCTGACAGGTTTTCTCCATTTATCTTAAACAGCGTGAAGAGATAACATATATTGAAGAACGTTGAAGGGTGTTTTATTTCCGCTGCTTTCAATGAAGTGATGGTATAAATTGACATTCTTCAAATTCCATCAGGAAAATGCCAAATCATGTATTTCTTCACTGCAGAGAAATGGAAGAACAGTCACTTCACTTAGACTTCTGCCCGAGGCATGTTTTCTTTACTATACTGTCCTAGTCCATTGTATGGTCAAAGCTTCCATGGCTGTTGTCTTCAGACTATAGCAGATGTGTTCCGCACCTCAGGGCAACCTTTCAGAGTGAGAGTGTATTTGTGTGAAAGTGACTGATGTGAAAACTCCGCAGCTTTCCACTATTCTCCAGTCAATAACGATCAAAAGTGAAAGTAATGTAGAGGCTCTTGGCAAAGATATTTTTCCACATAACATTCCATTTTTTATGTTTTCACTCTGTAATAATACATGTCTAAAAGGAACATTTGACAGAAATGGTAGATGACAATACAATTCACTCCTCTGGCAATTTTACGCAAGATTCTATGCCCTAGTAACCTAAATTTTCTTGTTTGCAAACATAGTCAAATTGAGGAAAAACTTTCTGACAATGAGCTGTTCAATTATTTTAATCATTTCTACTGTAATATTTTATGTTTATATATTTTTGAATTTCTGTTTTATAATTTAGACATTGAGAGTATATAAAAATGTATTGAATACCATATACCATAGCAGCTGACACCCAACACATTCAGCTTCACGGTTTTTAAGGTTGAAGGTAGACTAAAGTCCATCGAGTTCAACTTACAGCCTAACATGTTTACCCAGAGAAAGGCAAAAAACCTCATGAGGCGGACACTAATAGCTCCATATTAGGGAAAAAATGTGTTCATGATTCCACATACGGCAATCAGACTGGTTCCCTGGATCAACAACCCATCACAAAATCTACTGGCCATAACCAGTAATATTATATTTTTCAAAAAGGGAATTCATGTCCCTTTTGTATTTTAGTAGTAACTCAACCATTACAACATCATGTGGCAGAGAATTCCATAGCCTCACTTCTTTCACAGTGGAAAATCTGTATCTGTGATTACACAGGTCTACAAACAAATTTTTCGTCAGGTGCCAAGGTTTTCTAATGGATTTAGGGAATTTTGATGGTGACTAATTAAAAATCCAATTACTTTTGCTGAATTGATTCTAGTTTTTGAGATAAAGGACAACCATGAAAATAAGTCAATCCCCAATGGGACTTGTGTGTGATAACAAATGCAAATTTTTGGTCTGTCTTTTATCTCTTTAATGTGTAGCCCTACAATAATATAAAAGTGACTTTTTGAAACCTGAATTCTGTGAATTTGCTGAGGAAAGATGTCGGCTACAGTAAAAATTTGTCAATCCAGCCTTGGTTTATATCCAAAAAGTTCTCTCTTGGTAAGTATATAAATTATGACTTCATCAAGAAGAGCCTGCATCAACAATCATAATGTATTCTGCTATATCTGTGGAGTGTACATGGTTGAAAAACAAAGAAGAAATATCACAAACTTTGTGCATTGAGTATATCTGGCTTATTATGGAGTACAGCTTGGAGACGAGGATAAGTCTTGTCCTCCACATATGGTTTGCAAAAGATGTCTGGGGCACCTAGAACAGTGGACAATTGGTGAAAAAATAAGCTTAAACTTTGGTGTGCCAATGCTATGGAGAGAACCGAAAAACCACCAAGACGACTATTATTTTTGTGCTGTAAAGATTAAAAGCTTTACATCGTTACAGAAAAAATCGTTAAGCTTTAAATCGTTACAGAAAAGCGTGATGGGATTATCCTAATTTGGCATCAGCTAGACGACCTATTCCACATGGCAAAGACGTTCCCCTGCCAGTATTTACCAAATGACCAGACTGTCCACTGTAAGACTCTGAAGAGAGGCAGGGATCGGAGTGTATGGCAGGTAGTAGCTGTGGAAGTGAATTTGAGGGAAGCTCTTGAATGGCTTAACCATTAAGCCGAAAATAACTCAGTAACCAGATTTGACTTAAATCTGTCCAAACAAGCATCTGAACTTTTGGCATCCAGACTTTATGAACAAATTCTTATAAAGGTGGAAGTTAAAATTACAGCCTACTGGACAAGAGAAGAGAGGCTTCTCCATATTTCAACCAAGAGGAAGAATTTGGATACTACAATGATCTCCCAGGGATTGTACTTCAAATGGGACGAACGGAATATCAACTAGAAGATTGGTGGGTTTTTATAGAAAGCTCCATTAGAAGCTTGAAATATCTTCTCTTCCACAATGGAGCTGCTCGGATCCGGGCGGTCCGTGGCTCGAGGGGGCAC
Organism: Anomaloglossus baeobatrachus; assembly: GCF_048569485.1. Classification (NCBI taxonomy): domain Eukaryota; kingdom Metazoa; phylum Chordata; class Amphibia; order Anura; family Aromobatidae; genus Anomaloglossus; species Anomaloglossus baeobatrachus. The sequence continues at coordinate 480,752,082 of NC_134358.1, forward strand.
TGTCGAACAGTTTTAAATGAAAATAAAAATAAAGTCCGACTACGCCACTCGCGGTTTGCGGCCAGGGATAGTAGGGCCGCCACTGCGGGTTACCACTGGGGAAGATGGATGGGGGCAGCATGGATGGTGGAGCCCTCTGCGAGCAGGTCTTTTCTCCAAGGGTTGGTGAAGGGTTAACGTGGAGGCACGCGGCAATGAAGCAGTCCAGACAGAGAGTGCAGTTTGATTGTCTTTACTTACTGGCTTCACGCCCTGGGGACATACTGGATCCCAGGTCTGCCCGTGTCCCTAATGGCTGTGCCAGCCGACCTGGTGCCACTCTACCTCCTGTGCACTCTGGTGTATGTCGGTCCTCCCTGGCGTGGAGCACTTAAAGGTCCTCCTGGTGTCTTGGTCCTGCCGCAGGCAGCTTGGACTATTTAAGGGAATTTCTCCCTCTTTGCTGTTGATGCCTTGGACGTTAGTGGTGGCAGATGAGTCATGGAAAACCACTCACCTGGCAGAGTTAACAGATGGCTTGAAGTCCTGGTCTGTTCTGGGATCTGCAACACGTGCGTGCAAACTACTGTGAGCCTTGGATGTCCACCCCACAGGATCCCTCTGTCCTTGTAGCTTGTTCTGTCTCGCTCTCCAACTACTTTTTCTCCTCTGAGTGGCTGATCTTTCCACTCAGGTCTTTGCTGATTCTTTGCTACTTCAATGTGTCTCAAGAGTCTATGGTCTGTCTTGACATCTTTCCTGTTACTCCTCTCCAACCTACTTCCTACTCCTAAACTCTTCTGTCGCTAAACTTAACACTAGACTCGTGACACCTATATAGAAATACATGGTGCAAAGTAGTCAAAATGACTACCTCAGTAGTTCTAGTGTTAAACTGACTCTTTCACAGTGTACCCACACTCCCCAGGTCACTTTCTTCTCCCCCAGGTCTGATCTCTTCCTCCCAGTTGGCTGCCTGTTATCTAACAGTGCCCAGCACTGTCAGCTGATTAGATGAGTCTCACAGCTGGGTACAGCGAGTGTAAATGTCCTGGTGTGCTAGTGTGTGTGTGTGTAGTGACTGGCACAGTCATGCAGGATCCAAGCTGGAACCTGAAGACCCACCTCTTCCGACAAGCCTACAACCTGCCGTAACCCTCAGTCTGATACAGCGCCGCACAATCAGCTCTACCCTCACCTACTGTATCCTCACCTATCCCTTGTAGACTGTGAGCCCTCGCGGGCAGGGACCTCTCTCCTCCTGTACCTGTCTGTGTCTTGTTCTGTTTATGATTATTGTACTTGTCCCTATTATGTATACCCCTTTCACATGTAAAGCGCCATGGAATTGATGGCGCTATAATAATAAATAATAATAATAATAATAATAATATCTTGTTGTTACCTTATTTTTGTGACACCTGGTTACAGCAGGGGCGTCACATAACCATTGTGCGTCTCTTCCCATTGCTCACTCAACAAAACTTGAAGAATAGTATGAAAATATAAAAATCGTATTACAGAAATCCAATATCATGAACATCAGTGGTTGCTTTGTGTTGATCTGAAGATGGTGAACTTCTTGCTTGGACAGCAATCTGTATACACAATATACCTGTGCTTCATGTGCCTCTGGGACAGCCACACAAAGCAAGATCATTGGACAAAAGTGTCATGGCCTACAAGGGAAGAAATGATTGTTGACACTACAAATATCCTCATCAAGCCACTGGTGGACAAGAACAAAATTGTTCTCCCACCGCTTCATATGAAGATAGGATAAATAAAGCAATTTGTTATGGGCTTTGGTCAGATCGGGTAATTGCTTCAAGTACACTTGTACTTCCCTGGACTGACCATGGAAAAACTAAAAGCTGGAATCTTTGATGGTCCTCATATTAATAAACTCACAAACGATTCCTATTTTACCACATGCATGAATGACACTGAGGCTTTGGCCTGGAAGAGCTTTGTTTCTGTTATGAAGAACTACTTGGGCAATCACAGAGCAGACAATTATGAAGAATAAGGGGCACTTTGCACACTACGACATCGCAAGCCGATGCTGCGATGCCGAGCGCGATAGTACCCGCCCCCGTCGCAGCAGCGATATCCTTGTGATAACTGCCGTAGCGAAAATTATCGCTACGGTAGCTTCACATGGACTCACCCATCCTGCGACCGTCGCTCTGGCCGGCAACCCGCCTCCCTATTAAGGGGGCGGGTCGTATGGCGTCACTGCGATGTCACACGGCAGGCGGCCAATAGGAGCCGAGGGGCGGAGATGAGCGGGATGTAAACATCCCGCCCACCTCCTTCCTTCCGCATATCCTACGGAAGCCGCAGTGACGCCGGTAGGAGATGTTCCTCGCTGCTGCGGCTTCACACACAGCGATGTGTGCTGCCGCAGGAGCGAGGAACAAAATCGGACCGTCGCGTCAGCGTAATCATGGATTACGCCGACGCTGCACCGATGATACGATTACGACGCTTTTGCGCTCGTTAATCGTATCATCGAGCCTTTACACACTACGATGTCGCATGCGATGCCGGAAGTACGTCATTTTCAATTTGACCCCACTGACATCGCACCTGTGATGTCGTAGTTTGCAAAGCCCGCCTTAGTGAATGATATGCTCACTGATTTCAGAAATTTGGGAGTTAATATGAGCATAGAGATGTGTGGCGCCCTGGACAAGCCAGGGGCCACAGAGAACAACAGCAACACACCCCACACTCCCGGTCAGGCACACCGAAGTCAGACACAAAACCCTTCTTGCCTTCCTCCAGGGGCTGATGTTCACACCAGGGGGGTGGGCCAGGCGGTTGGTCCCGCCCACTGAGGAGTTCACAGTCCTGGAGGCGGGAAAAGCAGGCAGATGAGTTGAGGAGTGGAGAGAGATGAGTTTAGGAAGCGAAAGTGAGAGGAGTGAAGTGGCAACTGAGCAGACTGAAGTTGGTCCGGGTGTGTGGCCTGGACGGATCAGCAAGGTTGGCAGACGGTGGATACCTTCTGCAGGAGTGGCCTATCAGAGTCTACCGTAAGGACCGTGGACGGGCGGTGGCCCGGCGGTACCGGACTGGTACACAAAGAGAAGTCAGCACCATCTGGCAGGGGCTTACGGACCCCGGCAAGGCTAGGAGTCGCCATGAATTTGCCAAATCCGTCAGCGAAGGGAACCTCCTGGGTTTCCCAGCAGCCAAGTCCCGACAGAAGGCAACAGTCCAACCGTGAAAGGGAAACACAGCCACCGCCAAGGCTTCCGTTCCCAGGGACAGAGCCTGCGGGAAAAAGGGGCTCCTCTGGCCCATATCCAAGCTGGGGAACGGGTTACCGGTGGGAACCCATTGGAACCGTTATAGTACACAGGTGCAGGGAAAGGCAGTCACCATCAACCTGCCGGGAGAAAACAACACCGCAGCCGTCTGTGGGACCAGTCCATCCAGCCGTGTGTTTTACCGAGAACTGTGTCCTCATCATTGGCTGAGTGAGTACCACCGTGCTGTGCGGCACAGCGCTGCCCCCGCGACCCTGCACCTCACCAGGCCCTGTAACCCGCCTGCCATCCATCCCTACCCCATCACTGGGCCCCGGGACAACCAACCCCCTACCCACGGAGGGGAGAACTAACACCAAAGCTGCTCCCTGTCACCGCTCCCGGGATCCCCGTCTAGAGCAGCGGTTGTGTCACCAACTTCACCACAACCATGGGTAGCGTCACGGGCAATCACCAAATCCTCACCATCCAATCAAATCCTCCTTTTCACTCACGGGCGAGGAGCGCCGCTCGAGTCCCCGGGATCCGGCCCACTGCTCGAGCCACCACAGAGCAGCGGCAGCAGCAGCCGGATCCGAGCAGTGGGAGAGCGCAGCGCCCCCTCCTCCGCCCGCGACAGATGCACTATCTCCATAGCCATTTAAACAGATTTCCAGATAACCTTGGAGACTACAGCGATGAACTGAGGCGAAAAGGTTCCACCTGGATATGAAGGTGATGGGGGAGGGATATCAAGGCAGATGAGACATACAAATGATGGCAGACAGGACATACACATGTTGGCAGATTGGACATACACATGTTGGCAAAATACTCCTGGAGTCTCCAACATAATTATCCTGATGACACGTGTGCCGCCCCGTGCCAGCAGCTGCCGCTGCTTGGATCCGGTCCTCCAAAGGGGGTGGCTCGAGGCTCTCTGGACCCGGGGGTCTCGCGGGCTCGCCGAATAAAAAGGGGGATGTAGATGTACGGGCTAGGCCGTATTAAGTTTGTGACGCCATCCATGATGTGTGGTGAGATGGGACACCACCGCTGCTGTTATGGGAACCCGGGGGAGGTGTAGTGGCATCTGAATGTTAACCCCTCCATGGGTAGGGATGGTTGCCCCGGGGCCCAGTGTCCTTGTGCAGGGTATAGCAACAACAGGGGAACGTTTTGGTTACTCACAGTAAATGACACACACGAGTAAACCAAGGTGCTGGTGGCCAGCCGCCGCGGCCGGTTACATTCAGGGTCCCCCACTCAGGCTGGTGATCTCTGTCCTTTTCCTCTGCACTGATTTTCTGTATGGTGGACTGCCTGGTCTGGAACTCAGGAGTCTACTCCCGGCTGGATGTGGCCTAAGGAGCCATGCCCGCAGACGCTGGCCCATGGGATCTATGGGCCCTGGCGGTGACCTCCTATCCCTATCGGTGGGCTGTTGTCTTCTATGAGGGACTTTGGGTGGGACAGGACCTCTAGTCCTGGCCTCAATCGGTTAATTAACCAGGCCGCTGGTTTCCGGTCCTGGCTTCAAGGTCCGAGTACCCCCCTTTGTGCTCCCGTTTCCCGGTCGCTTCCCCGTGTCGGTACCGGCGGGCTACAACCCTGTCACGGTCCACCTTGGTTCTGCAGAGCTGTCTCCTGCTGACAGAGACTACCATCTGCCACCTAGCCAAAGGCACCAGAGCTCCTACCCTGGCACCGTTCAACTTGAACCTCCTCTGCTGGAGCTACACCTAGCTCTAGCCCACACTCCTCTCAACTTGAACTACAAGCTTATCTGAAGCTTAACTGCTTGTTTTCCCGCCCCGGGCTAAGACCCCTGGGTGGGCATGTCCAACCACCTGGTCCCGCCCACTGGTGTGTCTATCTTTCCCTAAGGGGGTGGGACTAGGGTTTCAGGTCGGCTGTGTGTTTCCTAAGTGAGGGAAGGTGTTGTGCAGGGGCCTATCTGTGACTACCTGGTTTTGCCAGGGCGTCACACACGCATAAAAGGAAATCATATAAACAGTGCTTTTTGAAGCATTAATATTAATACTAATTATTAAGTAATTAATTAACTCCTTCACCCCTCGTTTTAACCTTAATGACGAAGCCATTTTTTTACTTCTGACCAATGACAGGTTTTAACGCTGGATCGCTTCAACAAATCCCAGTGATTCTGACAATATTTTTCGCAAAATAATGTACATCATACCATGTTTTTCCAAAAAAAAAGACACTGTCTTATATTTTTTTTTGCCTCCCAAAAAAGCACTACAGGTTATTTTTGGAGGAGGTCTTATTCTTGGAGAAACACGATTGGGGGGTAAGTTTACCCCCAAAAAAGCAGACCCCCCCCACTTCCCAGGAGACTCATACTCACCAGTCCCGGACGTCTGCGTGGCTCAAAGGTCCCCCTGTGATCTCCGGTGGTTGCTGCATGCCGTTATCCCCTGATACTGGCTGACACGCTGACACACACAGCAAATCACACACACAGCAGATCGCAGACACACACAGCTGATCGCAGACACACACAGCAGATCACACGCACAGCAGATCACTCGCACAGCAGATCGCAGACACATACACCAGATCGCAGACACATACAGCAGATCGTAGACACATACAGCAGATCGCAGACACACACAGCCGATCGCAGACACATACAGCCGATCGCAGACACATACAGCAGATCGCAGACACATACATCCGATCGCAGACACATACAGCCGATCACAGATACATACAGCAGATCGCAGACACACACAGCCGATCGCAGACACATACATCCGATCGCAGACACATACAGCCGATCGCAGACACATACAGCCGATCGCAGACACATACAGCAGATCGCAGACACACACAGCCGATCGCAGACACATACAGCCGATCGCAGACACATACAGCAGATCGCAGACACATACATCCGATCGCAGACACATACAGCCGATCACAGATACATACAGCAGATCGCAGACACACACAGCCGATCGCAGACACATACATCCGATCGCAGACACATACAGCCGATCGCAGACACATACAGCAGATCGCAGACACATACATCCGATCGCAGACACATACAGCCGATCGAAGACACATACAGCAGATCACAGACACACACAGCAGATCACAGATACATACAGCAGATGGCAGACACACACACAGCAGATCGCAGACACAGCCGATCGTAGACACACACAGCCGATCGCAGACACACACAGCCGATCGCAGATACATACAGCAGATCACAGACACAGCAGATCGCAGATAGATACAGCAGATCGCAAATACATACAGCCGATCGCAGATACACACAGCCGATCGCAGACACACACACAGCAGATCGCAGACACAGCCGATCGTAGACACACACAGCCGATCGCAGACACACACAGCCGATCGCAGATACATACAGCAGATCACAGACACACAGCAGATCGCAGATAGATACAGCAGATCGCAAATACATACAGCCGATCGCAGATACACACAGCCGATCGCAGACACACACAGCCGATCGCAGACACACACATCAGATCGCAGACACACACAGTCGATCGCAGACACATACAGCAGATCACAGACACATACAGCCGATCACAGACACATACAGCAGATCACAGACACACACAGCTGATCACAGACACATACAGCAGATCGCAGACACAAACAGCAGATCACAGATACATACAGCAGATCGCAGACACACACAGCCGATCACAGACACATACAGCCGATCGCAGACACATACAGCTGATCGCAGATACATACAGCAGATCACAGACACACACAGCAGATCGCAGATACATACAGCAGATCGCAGACACACACAGCCAATCGCAGACACACACAGCCGATCGCAGACACACACATCAGATCGCAGACACACACAGTCGATCGCAGACATATACAGCAGATCACAGACACACACAGCAGATCACAGACACAGCCGAGCACAGACACACACAGCCAATTGCAGACACACACAGCCGATCTCAGACACACACAGCCGATCGCAGAGAAACACAGCCGATCGCAGACACACACAGCAGATCACACAAACACACACACATCACATCCAGCACTTCCGGTCGCAGGGAATGATGAGAGCAAGTCATGTGTCCGGCCGTAGGTCCTGTGTTCTGCAGGTCCTTGCGCTCCACCGCACAGCCTCTCAGGATTCTGCCAGCAAGAAGAGATCGGTGTCACTGGATGTGGTGAGTGTGTATGCGATTCGATGTGTGTGTGATCGGATGTTTGTGTGTGAGATTGGATGTTTGTGTGTGAGATCTGATGTGTGCGGGTGTGCGATCACTGCAGGTCCTGATGCTCAGTGTCGGGTGAGTGATTGCGGGGTGCCCGCTGTCTATAATCAAGTGTCCTGCAGTATCTTTATCTTTTTTAGCTGCACGTACACTTCATTACTGATCCGCGACTAGGGCTTATTTTCAGGGTAGGGCTTATATTTAAGCCTTGCTCCGAAAATGCTGAAAATCCCTGCTAGGGCTTATTTTTGGGGGAGGTCTTATCTTTGGAAAAACACGGTAGTTGTAAATTTAGGCCAATATTTTATTTGCATTTATTTGTGAAAATATTGGAAATTTGTACAAAAAAATTTCAAACGTTAAAATTTTATGCTCATAAATCTGAGAGTTATGTCACACAAAATAGTTACTAAATAACATTTCTCACATGTCTAGTTTATATCAGCGCAATTTTTGAAACATAATTTTTTGGGGTTAGGACTTAGGTAAGTTAGAAGTTTATCAGCAATTTCTCAGTTTTCAAACAAAATTTACAAAATCATTTTTTAGGGGCCACATAACATTTGACTTTGAGAAGCTTGGGTGACAGAAAATACCCCAAAGTGACACCATTCTAAAAACTGCACCCCTCAAACTGCTCAAAACCCCATCCAAGAAGTTTATTAACCGTTTAAGTGCTTCACAGAAACTAAAGCAATGTGGAAGGAAAAAATGAAAATTTTACTTTTTTTCCACAAAATGTTACTTTAATTTAGCCATAAACTTTTGCATTTTCACAAAGTTAATAAGAGAAAATGCACCATACATTTTGCTGTGCAATTTCTCCTGAGTACGCTGATACCTCATATGTGGTGGAAATCTACTGTTTGGGTGCACGGCAGGGCTTGAAGCGGAAGGAGCTCCATTTGAATTTTCATAGCAAAATTAGCTGGAATCATTAGCGGATGACATGTCGCGTTTGAAGATGCTTAAACAGTGTATAAACAGTAGAGCTCTCCCACAAGTGACCCCATTTTAGAAACTAGACCCCTCAAGGAATTTATCTAGATGTTCAGTGAGCACCTTTAACAAACGTTTATAACATTCAGCCATGAAAATAAAAAATACATTTTTACCATAAAACTGTTACTTCAACCAGATAGCTTTTTTCACAAGGGTATCAGAAAAATGCACCATAAAATTTATTGTGCAATTTCTCCTGAGTACGCTGATACCTCACATGTGGTGAAAATCAACTGTTTGCGTGCAAGGCAGAGCTCGAAAGGGAAGGAGCCCCATTTGAATTTTTTAAAGCAAACTTAGCTGGAATCATTAGGAAATGCCATTTCGCGTTTGGAGACCCCCCGAGGTGCCTAAACAGTTGAGCTCCCCGTCAAGTGACCAAATTTTGGAACCTAGACCCCTCAAGGAATCTGTCTAGATGTTTGGTGAGCACTTTGAATCCCCTGGGGCTTCACAGAAGTTTAGAACGTTGAGCTGTGAAAAAAAATAAATGAATTTTTACCACAAAATTGTTACTTCAACCAGATAGGTGTTTTCATAAGGGTTTCAGAAAAAATGCACCATAAAATGTATTTTGCAATTTCTCTTGAGTACACTGAAACTTCATATGTGGTGGATATGAACTGTTTGGGCGCATGACAGGGCTTGGAAGGTAAAGAGCACCATTTGACTGCAAATTTGTCTGGAATCATTAGTGGCTGCCATGTCGCACTTGGAGAGCCCCTAATGGCTTAAACTGTAGAGCTCCCCCACAAGTGACCTCATTTTTGAAACGAGACCCCTCGAGGAATTTATCTAGATTGTTAGTGAGCACCTGAAACACCTAGGGGCTTCACAGAATTTTATAATGTTGAGCTGTGAAAATGACAAACTACAATTGTAACTTCAAAAATGTTAACACCAAATTTTCCAAATCACTAAGGTAACAGGAGATAATGAATCATATACTTTGTTGTGCAATTTCTACTGAGAATGCCATTACCCCATATGTGGTTGAAAACTACTTTTGTGGTACAGTACAAAGTGAAGAACGGAAGGAGCGCCATATTGGAGTGCAGATTTAGTTGGAATAGTTTGTGCGTGCCATTTCACATTGGCAGATGCCTGAGATGCCTGAACAGCAGAAACCACCCAAAAGTGACCCCATTTTACGAACTGCACCCCTCAATGAAGTGATCCAAAGGTGCAGTGAGCATATTGACACTACAGGTGTGTCACAAAATGTTATACTATTGGGCAGTGAACAAAAAAATAATTATTTTTACCACTAAAATTATGTTTTAACCCCAGATTTCCAATTTTTACAAGGGGAACAGGTAAAAAAAAGGCCCCATAATGTCATACACAATTTCTCCTGAATGCAGCAATACCCCACATGTGGTGGCCAGGCAGCTTTAAAATGTTACTAACCTGCAAGTTAATCCTTTTCTGCAGGTTAATAGCATTTGTTTTACATGACAGGTTCCCTTTAAATATAGCTCTGGCAAAAATTAAGAGACCAGTGCAAAATTGTCAGTTTTTCTAATTTTTCTCTTTATAGATATATTTTTGAGTAAAATGTAAATTGTTCTTTTATTCTATAAACTACTGACAACATGTCTCCGAATTTCCAAGCCATACATTTTGTATTTATTTTCTGAAAATGAGAAATGTTCAATATAACAAAAAAATGCATTGCTTTCAGACCTCAAACAATGCAAAGAAATTTAAGTTCAGAATCAATTAGAAACAACAATACTAATAATGTTTTAACTTAGGAAGAGTTCAGAAATCAATATTTTATGGAATGACCATGATTTTTAATCACAGCTTTTATACGTCTTGGCATGCTTTCCACCAGACTTTGACACTGCTTTTGGGGGACCTTATGCCACTCCTGGTCAGTAGAATGAGGTGTACTCTGGTTGAAATTCAACTGACACTGGAATTTGGAAACTGTAATCGACATGTAGAGAAGCTGATTTTTATAAAACTGTGCAGTGCTTTACATGAATAACCATTGTGTAGTTGACTGTATATTTTAAGTTTGCATGTAAGCATAAAACATCTGACACCTGTTTTTGCCAACTCCTCCATAAACATTGTCATTTTAAGTGGTAATGTATTTTTAAATGAGCAAAGGGGAATTAGCTGCTGCCAGACCTTTCTTCAGGTGACTAATCTCCAGTAGAAATATAGGATTGGGCATGCTGAAATCCAACATTCCCTATCTCTTTATCCCCCCACATATGCCGTTGGTGAAACGTCAGCATAAACTCATACACATTATCTTATCAGTGGAATTTCATGTAACATACTTGCAAAATGCTAAATATATGGACATCAATGTTAAAAATTAAATAAAAACTGTATTATTTAATGACATTAAAACCTGAAGTTTTATTGTGAAACAGTAGCCTGGTTTGAACTCCATATATGTATCTTTAGCTTTGGCATCTTCCTAAATTCTGTGATTGAACAAGAGTTAGAATATTGTATTTTACAAACTTGTTATTGTTCCTAAGTTATTTAATTAAGTTACACAGCAAAATAGGTTAAGAAATAGGGATGATCGAATACCTCAAATATTCGGCTTCGAGAATATCCGACGAATAGGTAGCCACTATGCGAATATTCGATGCGCAATGTAAGTCTATGGGAAGCCCGAATAGTTGTTATTCGGGTTTCCCATAGACTTACATTGCGCATCGAATATTCGTGAATATTCGAATAGCGGCGACCTATCCGGCAAATATTCGCAAAGCCGAATATTTGAGGTATTCGATCATCCCTATTAAGAAATTAATTATAAGATAATGAGAGTCTGGAAATGGTCTTACAGCGATTTCCAGGAAGGCTCCAATCATCTTACATATTTTACATGCAAAAAGGTACAGAATATTCAAAACATGTAGGGCCTTGTGTGAACGCTGCATTTTTCCACGTTTATCGGGTGCAGTTTTGATCCCAAAACTGCATGCATTTCTTTCTCCGGCAAAGTCTATGACATTTCATTTTTGCCTTACGCACGTTGCAGGGTTATTTTGGCTGCATCTTTGTGGTGACCACAAAGATGCAGCATGTCAATTCTTTTTGCGTTTTGTTGCTGTGTTTTGGAGGATTGACAGATTAATCCCCCACTGACTCAGGGTCGGCGGGGAATTGATCCCTGGTATCTGGCAAGGGAGGTAGGAGCAAGCGCTTCATACTTACTGAGTCACCGGGGTAGGTGTCACACTGCTCCTGCGACCTCTCATTCTTCTTCCCAGGCTACTCATTAGGCTCATACATATTTACTGCTACCCCTGACCACCGGCGTCTGTGATTGGTTGCAGTCAGACAAGCCCTCACGCTGAGTAACAACGTGTCTGAGTCTTCCAATCACAGATACCGGTGGATAGGTCTATATCGTACAGCTGGGGACTAGTATCTCAGGCTGTGGATTCCCATGGCTATTGGGTGCTCTGCTGCCTAAAAATAGTAGTCAGCAGCTGCCCAGTATTGTCGCATCCATTAGATTTGACAACTCCAACACTTTACCCAGCTCTTCCTGATTGCCCTGGTTCGGTGGTAATCAGGGTAATGATATTCCTATTATGCCCTAAACATGTATGTGTAATGGGTTTTTAATTTTTGTAGTAAACTTATGCTAATGCTGGATTTTCTCAATTTTTCTTTTAGTCTTCACCTGAGAGCCGGACCAGGTTTTCCGAGCACCGCACCCTTCAATCATTCTCCAGGGAGCTGCTATTCTCTTCTCTGATACTATGTCTACGAGACACCCCCTCATCACTAATCTGTAAGTAAAAGTAAATAAACACAAAACCGAAAAAATACTTTATCTAATACATAAAGCTGAGTGCATTTATGTATGTATGTGTGTGTGTGTGTGTGTGTGTGTGTGTGTGTGTGTGTGTGTGTGTGTGTGTGTGTGTGTGTGTAAAATTTTGCACAGACGCCCCAATTGACTCAGGAAACATCATTGACTATGTTTTGAGGGGAAAATTTAACCCCGCGTGTTACAGTTATTCACCAAAAAACCTGCTAAGGAAATTCTTAGTATAAGAAGCTTATGTGTGAGGCAATATGATATCGGCGGAGAAAGAGAGAGAGAGAAAGAAAGAGACAGACAGAGAGACAGATTAACAGAGACAGAGAGAAAGAGAAAGAAGACAGGGAAAGAGACAGACACACAGAGACTGACAGAGGCAGACAGGGAAAGAGACAAACAGAGACAAACAGGGAAAGAGACAGATAGACACAGATAGACAGACAGACAGAGACAAACAGACACAGACAAACAGACTGACAGACACAGATAGATACAGAAAGGGAAAGAAACAGACAGAGACTGACAGGGAAAGAGACAGCTAGGGAAAGATACAGATAGACAGACACAGACAGAGACAAACAGACACAGACAGACAAACAGACTGACAGACACAGATAGATACAGCCAGGGAAAGAAACAGACAGAGACTGACAGGGAAAGTGACAGCCAGGAAAAGAGATAGACAGACATACAGAGACAGACACACAAAGACAGACAGAGACAGACAGGGAAAGAGATAGACAGACATACAGACACAGAGACAGACACAGACAGGGAAAAAGACAGCCAGAGACAGAGAATGAGATAGAGAGACAGACAGAGATAGAGAGAGACAGACAGGGAAAGAGGTAGAGAGACAGACAAAGAGATAGTGAGACAGATAAACAGATAGAGAGACAGACAGAGAGGGAGACAGACAGAGGGTGGGACAGAGGGATAGTGGGGAAGAGACAGTTACTATCCTGCGCAATGCTGGGTACTACAGCTAGTTTGAAATAAAAGACAAAAAAGCTCCCTCTTTCACCACTTTATTAACCCCAAAAACACCCAGGTCCGATGTAATCCCCATGAGGTCCCATGACGCTTTCACCACTGCTACATCTGAAGCTCACAGTGAGCGCTATAGAACATGACTGCCCACTGTGTGCTCCATGCATGACTGAATTGAGCTGCGTGATCCACGGGGACGTCACTCAGGTTAGCCGCAGCCATAGATGGAGTCCTCCACTTGTGATAGCAAATCTCCAGAGTGATGTCCCGCTGATCGGTTCACTTTTGTTATGCGTGTAGCTCACAGAGAGCAGTCATGAGTATATTCTATGGCACTCGCTGCAATGGTGCATTTTTTGGGCCAAAAACATGCATCTTTGTGGTCACCACAAAGATGCAACATGCACACAGAGCCTAATAGTTTGGGTTTCGGTGCTGGCATGAGAGTGGGATTGCAGGCAGAATAAGGAATAATGACCAAGAAAGTGTTGCACTATTATATCATCCTATCCTCTGTAGTCAATATTTGTCTGGTAAAAATATCTTAATTTAGCAGGATAATGATGTAAACCATTCCTACATAATAAACTATGCTAAAGCTTAATGACAGAAGAGGCACCAGGAGCAAAGATCATACCCAATGAACGTCTCCACATCTTTGCACATTAGACCTACAAATGTAAATGTACTTCATTGAGATTTTATGTGACATTATAACACAAATCAAAAATGAAAACACTGACAGCACTTCCTAACAAACAAATGTGAACAGGAGCAAAATGAACATGCAGCATATTCTAACAAATAAACTGCTGCACTCTGAAAGCTAAGGTGTGTAAATATTGACTACAGTGATTTTTGCATGCATTACTGGTAAGTTAACAAATTTAAAAACTGAGACACTTAGCGCTTAAAAAACGCCAGTTTTTATGGGAGCCCAGCAGCCAGCATCAAGGCATATCTCACTTTGCTGGGTCCCTACCCAGGAGGTCTGATGGTGGGTGGGTGGAGGGGCTGGAAAGCACTGAAATAGATGCAAACACCACTGAAATGGATTGTGAACAGAATGGGGAAGACGCCTGGATGCATCTCTGACTTCTAGGTAGCTGCTGAAAACAAACTGTTGTTAGAGTATTACACCCCTTTTATGGACCGACAATAAAACATATAAAACCAAAGCTAAAATGGAATTCACTGGAAAAAATGTTAGGAAACATTCTTTCCTGGATAATATATAAGGCAAAATAAAAAAAGAGAAAAATAAAATGCCTCCTCCACTTTAGGTTATGTTCACAAGTAGGGTTTTCGCTGCATTTTTGCACTTTTATTGCTTTTAATGTTGAAAAAACGCTGCAAAAAACAGTCCTTTGTCCATTTATTGACACAAGAGGTGCATTTTGATCTTTTTCTCATTGTATGAATGCATCTTTATTTTATATTTTTTATATGGAGTTGAGGCAAATCTGAGGTACCCAGGCTGCAGTCACTGTTCACTCCCTACTTAAGTTAATTTTGTGGGTAAGCCAGTAACATTTGCTCCCTTCCTATATATGCTGGCTGGATGTTTACATTAATGCCACTTATAGCTTCTCTATACTGGTCTGGCGGGGTGTTGTGATCCAGACTTACTGGTGGTTATAGTACTTGAAGTAACCCTTGTTGTCCTTTTGTTGCTGCCTTACTTCTCTTGCTTTTCTCCTTAGTTTCTTACTATTTGTTACTGTGAGTGCAGTCTTCCGGAGTTTTGTTTTTTCCTTGTCTGTCTTTATCTGTGTTGCCATCACACTCCTGCCCCTTCCTTCCCTTGGGTAGGGGAATAGTCTAATTCTGGTTAGTGGAATAGTAAGGCACTGGACTCCAGTATCCTCACCATCCGGAGATTATGGATATCCTAGGGTTCCCTAGCATGAGGCACAGTATATAAGCCTCCTGTCCCATGAGATCCTACAATTATATCATGACAAACTATTGCTTTATTAACAATCATTTCTTCACAGGCAGTGCCAGGATGGCACTGTAGGTATTGGACCATTCATATATCTTTTGGGCAGAACAAAGGGCAGAAAGTTAGCCAAGTGGACGAAAACTTGATTTTCATGGTCTGGACGTTCTTTTGAGAGGCATTAGAGGATTACCATGGCCTCAAGTTTTGACGAACGTTGTAGGGATCTCCCGGGTCGCCTCGTTCCCCAATATCTTGGTCCTTCATGACGGTGGGAATGACTTTTGCTCTTACCATGTAGCAGAACTGTTAACCATGATGCGATCTGATGTAGACAAGTTTCATGGGTTCTTCCCAGAACCTCTTCTGGTTTGGTCAGAGGTCATTCCCTCAGTCATTCAACTCCTTTAAGCTCCACACATTTCTAAAGTCCCACTTTTAGGCAGTATATCAGTATTAAATGTAAGGGACTATAATGAAAATAAATCCATCTCTGTAAGACTTCTACAAGAGTGTAATATGTTTACTGTATATATAAGCAGGGCCAGTTTTAGATAAAGTGGGGCCCAAGGCAAAAGTTTAAAGTGGGGCCCTAAATGCTCACATATTGCACTATTGCATACAAACCTCTGTCATACACTCACCTTTTGCTTCCCTGGCTCCGGTGTTTCCTCTGTTACTCCAGTGTTTCTCATCCTTCCATTTAACTCCATAAATCCACACAGTAAAGTAAAATAGTCCTTACAGTACTGTCCCACTCAGTTAATGGGGTCTCCCAAGGGAACACCAGGGGGTGACAGTTGCTAACGCAGGGACCTTCTCCTTTTAGACCTGACCTGGTAACATGTCATGTGAATGACAGACCATTTTGCCTGCTTTTTTCCTGCATTTCCAGGGCCCAGGGTTAACCCAGAGGGTCCATCCGAATTCTATCTGGTCCACTACTAGTGCTACACCAACCACAGATGCAGCTTTCCTATTTTCCTTTAATCCATGACTACTGACTAAAACATGGCTGCTGCCTATTCTTTTACCACTAAAGTCCACCTCCGAGAGGGTGTCTACCTAAGGCCTTACCCCTTTCCCTGCCATGTGGGAACCAGAGATCAGTCATTTACAAGCCCTACCACTAGATAGCCACATTAAACACCCTATTACTTTTACTTTATAAAACAATGGATTGCAGGGAAGGGGCGACCCAGCCTTACACCCCCTTACAGCATTTCAAACTCTGCAGTATATTAGTGTAAAACCTATCTGGCTACAATGGTTTAACCAGGCTCTGATCCATGCTGCCCATGGTTCGGGCAGCGTGAACCTAGTATCAGGTTGCCTTTATTATCGCATCTACTGTATTAAATATAGACTATATATATAAACTTAACAGGTAATATTAAAAAAAAATCTTTCAATTAAATTAATAGGATTTAAAATTAGAACTAAACGTGAACCACTATCACACCCTAACAGCAAAAGTATCTCTCATTATTAACCACTTCCTTCTATAGGGCTGGTTCTGTTTCCACTCTGCTGTTCCACGGTGTGAGAGGTGATAGACAAATAAGATCTGATCTCATGAGGTCTGTAGGTGGTAGAGACAGGATGCCTGGGGCCTGGCGGAGCTACTAGGCTACATAATCGAGAGGGAGTTGACCTCTTTCAGAAGAGTTGAATATTAAATGTCATTTTTGTAGTTATAATTGCGTTCTGAATTCTCACAGATATAAATCAGATGTGGCTAAGTGATGTTACTCTCTACTTCCTGAGTTTTCATTACAAATTGCCTTTGTTTTATTTGCAAATGAATAAGAGGAAAATGAGTCATTTTAGGAGAATTTATGATAATAATATTTAGACCTTAGATTTCTACATAGAGATCGGAAGTATCATATAACCCAATATCTGTTTATTGTGTTTGGTGAAATGTGTTATACATTTTCATAGGAGATGGCTCCGCATCAAGGTATTAACTGAGACAATATTAACAAGAGACTTCAGAAAAAGAGCATTGCAGAAGACGAGTTTAAATAAATGGCATAACATTTTAAAGGCTAACTCCACTTAAAAACTATTTAACAGCTTCAATTCTTCTAAAAGGGTCATATTAAGGGCCAGTATCATCCACCTTAGCTAAAGGGAATTAATAACAACAGAAATCTTAATATGTTAGTATTATTTACATATTGTACACTAGTAAAAACTATGTATTCAATGGAATGACCATTATAGTCTGTATAAAAGCTTAGACAGGGAATGCAACTGCCATTTTAGGGTGATTTACATGACTGCACTATTGTAAATGCTTCCTTCCTACCACCAAGCACCCATGCCTTTACCCCTTTCCCACCGATTCCCCCTCCAATAAACACATGACTCCTGCTTGGATAAATTGCTCAAATCGGTCCTTTGTTACACAAACATAACAGTAAATAAATAGCATAATTTTCTTTAAGCGAGGTGGGAATTGGAGCTTTAAAGAATCTGTCGGATATTCCCATAATATTGATAAACCATCTGGGGACCACCAGTTCGGGGACACCTTTTACCGAAAAACCATTTCCCTAACACTTACTC